>NW_027461537.1:600000-1058652 GCF_027571235.1 Dermatophagoides pteronyssinus
ATATATCATGTGTTTTTTGCATGCATGCATTCGAATTCTTGATTCAGTTTATATTCTTGATGATTTAATCAAATTTTATTTTCTTCCTATTCTTACCCCTTATTTTTTACCGAATCGAATGCAGTGAATAAATTTTTTCAAATATTCAATTTTTTCATCTTAGTTGTTTATATCGATAGTAAATTTTCTTAGTTTTAGATAAAATGTCACGTCAGATTCAACCACAACAACAAACAGAGAATGATCGAAAACTTCGTCCTGTATTTGAATATCTTGATAATGGTTGCTATAAAAAATCTTTGCAGGAGATTGATAAATTATTGAAGAAAAATCGTAATCAACCATATGTACGTGCATTAAAAGCATTAACATTGATTCGACTTTATCGTCGAAAAGAAGCAAAAGAAATTCTTGATGAATTACATGCCGAAATGCCAAGCGATGAAATGATTCTGCAGACAATGTCAATATGTTATCGTGAAGCACAACGAAACGATTTAATAGCATCATTATATGAAAATGCCTTGAAAAAGGATCCAACCAATGAAAAACTTTTTGCTCATCTATTCATGTCATATGTACGATTAAATGATTATAAAAAACAACAAATGACAGCATTAAATCTGTATAAAGTGCATCAAAAAAATCCCTATTATTTTTGGGCAATAATGAGTATTTACATGCAAGCAGTAACAGCCGATGATAAAACTATGACCAATAAAATAATTCTGCCATTAGCGGAAAAAATGTGTGAAAAATTCTATAAAGAAAATCGTTTTGAATCCGATTCAGAATATGATCTTTATTTGATGGTATTGGAAGCACAGAAAAAATATTCACAAATGATTACCTTAATGGAAGAAAAAGAAATTAAACAAAAAAAAGATAAACAATCTACTGATGATTTTAATTATCAGCTAGAACATAAGGCAAAATTATTACGAAAAGAAAAACGTTTAGCTGAATGTTTTGATTGTTATGTACAATTAATAAATGATAATAATGATCAATATGATTATTATGTTGATGCATTCACATTGGCCTTAGAATTGGATCAACAACACGATGAAAATTCCAACACAGAATCTTATATGGTTCGTTTATTAAAATTGATACAACAAATGTGTTTGGAAGGTAAAACAACTTTATGGAAAATTAATGAGGATTCAGATGAACAATCAAATGATTCGTTGACTAAAATGGTTAGTGAACGTTGTCCACGTAGTCCATTCATTGCCAGAATCATAGTTAACAGTCAACTTTTACATGACAAACAAATTAATCATCCATCTTTTAAAAATTTTGTTCAAGAAAATCCATTAATCGATCCAATCGATCTATGTGTAGATTATTATGAACGTTTCGGTACAAAATATGTATGCATCAAAGATTTAATATTCATTCTGGAAAATATTGATATAAAACGAATGTCAATGATGAACAAAATCAATGATCTATTGATGCGAATGAAATTATCACAAACAAAACTGAACAATAATGATAATGATAAAGATTTGAACATGAAATTATGTTATGATTATATCGAACATTATTGTCGAGAAAAATTCACCGAAAATATTATTGATCGTCGTAATGAGATCAATTTATTTATCGATCAATATGAACCAAAACAATGTGCCAATAATTCATCATTAATCTATTTGATTGTATTAAAAACATTGGCCGATACGGATATTTATCAAACAAATGATAATGATCAAATTTTAAGTCAAACATTATTTGATTTAATTATTATTATTGAACAATATTTATTGGAAAATCGAAATGATTTTTATGCCAAATTATTATTGGTTTGCCTTTATAATTCAATTGGTGTTGCCTTATCTAGTCATAATTTATATGATTTAATGGAAATTAAACTAATACAAAATGATACGATTGGTTATCATTTTTTTCCATCATTCATACATTGTGCCCTTTATCAAAAAGTTGAACAATTTCTTAATTCTAGTTTTAAATTTTATAATTTTAATTTTAAAGAGGTAATTTGTTGTACAAATTTTGAAAATGTCATAATCTTATAAAATCATTCATCTTCGATTATTCAACATACATATAGGTTTCAGATTCAATAATTACCTGCTATAAAAATGGTTGCTTCACTAAAATTGATGAAATTTTGAAATTTAATCAAAAATTACGTTATTCAATTTATTATCATTTAACTTATGTGGAAAGATTGTTTAATAATCTTTTGTTGGATTGTAAAAGGTAAATGATTGAATAATTTTTTTTTTGTAAAAAAATGGAATAATCATTTTTGTTTAATAGTGAAAATTCTTTCAATGAAGCTGCTGAATATCTTTTAACGACAATTTTTTTATCAAAAGATTTTGATTTGGATTCAACAAAAATTCTTGATAATCGTGATTTAAAAATTCTCAATTCTTATCATTATAAAATGAATGATTATGTTGAAAATGTAATCAGAAAAGTTACACTTGAACAAGACAAACAATGGTTATCATATCGATATAATGTATTGAAAATAATTGCACTTGGTGATTATTTATCGAAAAAAATATGGACTGAAGATTTTTCAATGATGAATAAAGAATCTGCTAATCACATCAATCATAATGATACGCAAACCGATGATCACCATTTGAATGTTGAAATGTTTGAAAATTTATTTACAGATTTGTCCAAACAACATTCTTGTTGTATGGAAGCAATACAGCAAAATTTGAAAGTATGTTTTTTTTGAAAAATCAAAAACAAATTTTAACTTTCGTTTTTTTTCTTCAATAGCATTGTATTGAAGGTCCACAACCATCACGGTTGAACACTTTTTTTGCCAGCCAATTTCCACAATTAATTCATATTTTATCGAATGGATTACTCGAAATGTTTCGATTCATTTCTGGATCATTTGATAATGAAAAATGTTGTTTTCAAGATGAAAATTTATTTAACAAATTAAATGAAGAAATTCAAACGGCTATTGTTGAATGGAAACATAATCAAACATTGAAAGATGTGTATAAATTATTCGGTCGAATTAGTGTTTGGATAGATGTATTGAATATTGCCGTATTATTGTTTTCATTGATCATCGATGGTCAACGACGTTTGAATAAAATGATGAAAAAATGGAAAAAAAGAATGGATGCAAAAAAATTCCAAAATGTTGAACAATTTTTCATTACATTTACAAATGCTATTACAGCTTTACATTCAAATATGGATGGCTATTTTAAATCAATTATTACTATTATACAAGAAATTGAAATTATGTCGCTGGTCGATTCATATCAATTTAAATTTTCGCAAAAATTTAATGTAAGTTTCAATCTGTTAAATGTCAATTGTTAATGTAATTTTTTATTTATTAAAAATTAGATTTCCGATACGGTTATCGATACGATACGAACAAATATTCGAACAAGTTATGAAAAATCATTATCAGAAATGTCACAAATTCTACAAATGAAACATAAATATTTGTCCTCATCGATGAATCCTTCCTCTCAATAATAATTTTAATAATGATAATTTTTTAATAAATTCTAATTTTTGAATTTCAAGAATTTGTAGTTTTTTAAAACATTTGTGGCGCCATCTGAACATTATCGATCATACTCAATGATCTGATTATGGCCGCTCGGCTCATTCTTTCTCTCAATGTTTTGTCATACTTTTTTTTTTTTGGAGGCGATTATTGAATGGTGTGTGTTTTGAGTGTTGAATAACAAAAAAAAGCCGAGCGCCGCTAACGAGCAGCAAAAGAGCAAAAAAAAAGTTGTTGATACAGCTGCTTATGATTATCGATATTATCATTTAAGAATCTGATTGATAATAATTTCGATGATCATGAGCATAAAGTTGTGAATGTTTTAATTAAAAATTTTTCCACCTTAATAATCAATTAACATTGTTTTTTAACATCATCATATTTAAAGATTTTATTAATATTCTAAAATGAAATCTCGAAGTAAAGCACATTCATCGTCATCGTCATCAACAACGGCGGCTGCAATGGCAAAATCAACATCATTTGGATCGACAACAACAGCGGCTGCCGTTAGTGTGACAAAATTTGGTCAGGCAACATTCACGTCTGTTCGTCATCGGCAACAAGATAATAATGAAAATGGTAATTATGTACCGTTGAAAAAAACTAAATATGAACATCATGATCCAATGGATGATCTGATAATGATGAAAATGGATCGAAAACCGGCCGCATCGGTTCGTGGTAATACAAATACCGATTGTTCGAATGCCGAAAACAAATCAGCCGAAACAAAGCCTAAAGTTTATAAATTTTTCAAATCTCGAGCATCAGCTACAACATCAGCATCGTCGGCAAATACAAACAATTCATCAATGGCTTCCGGGCAACAATCCAATAATTCTACATCGAATAGTTCACGATTATCATCATCAGCAACAAATCGTTCACCATCAATTGTATTGAACAATTTTTCCAATCAAAAACAACAAAGGATAACAACATATAGTGGACGAATTAAATCTTCTGGTAGTAATAATAATGTTAATAATAATTCGATTCAATCCAAATCAATCAGCATGACCGATAGTAAATCGTGTGAGATAAAAATATGTGGCGATAAAACAATCAAAAAAATTATATCACCAAACAAGGTGACCGAATTTCATATACGTAACAATAATTCGAATGTACGAAATGCAACAATTAAACCATTACAGACAACTCATACTGTACAAACATTTTCACCATCCGATGCAAGTCGTGGTATTCGTTCATCACGAAGATTAAAAGGAATTGAACCGGAACAAGTAAATAATTCACAAAGATCATCATCAAGTATTCATTTTGTATATGAGAAAAAATCATCGAATCTTACGACAACGATTGACGAAATAATCGAAAATGATGATGAAAATCAATTACAAGATTCTGTTGAACAAGAGCCACAAAATGAAGAAGAAATAGAAATAGAAAAATCTCCTAAAGTTATCGAGGAATCTAATGAAAATCATTCTGAAACTATTATCAATGGAAAGGAAATTGAGCCAAATTCAGGTGAAACGGAAATTGTTCCATCACCAACGCCAATCATTTCGACAGATAATGATAACGTTCATATCAATGAATCAATTAAGTCTGATGAAAAAAATTATGACATTCAAACTGAAACCATTACAAATCAGAATAGTCAAAATACTCAAGAATCAGAATGCTTAAATATGGCGAAAATCGACACAACAAATAACGATGTAACTGATTCACAACAAAATGATCAATCACAACCATCATCATCATCATCATCATCGATCACGACGACGCTGCTAGAAACAAAACCTGATGATGAAAAACAACAAGTAGCACCTTTACCCGTTGTTAGACCACCTAAAAAGAAAATCTTTTCACATCGTGAACATCGTAATAAAATTGAATTTGATGCTAAAAAATTCTTCAGTTCTGAATTAAAAGATGAATTTGATGATGAAATTAAAAAAACGGCAACAACAACCGAACAAGAAAAGAAATCATCCGATAATGATGTCAATGATGATACTTATGTTAAATTGAAGCGAATTAAGAAAGCACACCAATGTCATGAATTAGGTGAAACCGAACAATTTGATGAAGATATTAAATACTATCTTAGTGGAATCATTTCATCGAATCCAAATTCAATGCGATGTTTAAGGTTTAATTTTTATTGATGATTTTGTTGAAAATTTTTTAAAATTTGTTTTCATTCATTGACAGTATTGTAGGGTTAACACAACAAACAATGCGACCAGAATTTCGAATGCATTTACGTGCTCATGATGATATGCCAAGAATCATAAAAGCATTGATGGATGCACCACAAGATTCAAATCTTGCCCTTTGTACAGCCTGCTTAATGTTTGTCTATAATCAAGATCGATTAACAATGGATATTGATCCAAATGCATTATCATTGATGTTGGAATTGTTGGAAACCAGATCCGATGAATGTAATCAAGTTGAAGAGAAACATCGTATTAAAATACGATCATTGGTTGAAGAGATGAAAAACAAAGGCCATGCTCAATATCTAAAATTGAATGAAATAACGGTAAAAGAACGATTTTTCATTTAAAGATAGCCACATATTAATAGTATAGTTTGATAATTTAGGCTGGTAAATTAGCTATGGAAACATTGTTAGGTCTAACATCGAAACGTGCAGGAGATTGGTTCAAAGTTGAATTACGTCGTATGAAAGGTATTGATTTTATCGTTAACACTGTTATACGATGTGCCGAAAAACATACAGAAGAAGGACAGATAGTTAAAATTGATCGCTGTATGCATGTATTGGAAAATGTACGTATAAAGTGGAATAATAGATTATCGAGATTTTATTTTATTTTATTTTTTGAAAATTCACTTATTTAGGTTACATTCAACAATGTAGAAAATCAGCTTTATGTTGCTAATTATAATGAAAGCAAATTCATATCAACTTGTATCAGCCTGTTGATAGAATGCAAACAAAGAGTTATCGAATCGAATGAATCCAAAGTTTATTTGTCGGCATTTTTCTCCATTCTTCGTGTATTGACTAATCTTACTTCCGAGAGTGGTAAGTTCATTAAATTCTTTTCTATTTCCGGATGATTAAGCCCTAATATATTTTATCATTGATTCGATAGTTGACGGTTGTAAAATTGTCGGTAAATTTGATGGTGTTATACAATTATTATTGGATTCATTATTCGAATTACCATCATTTATTATGTCTGATCAACGTTTTGACCTGATGGTCATTATTATTTGTCTTTGTATTAATTTGGCTGAATTTTGTGAACATATAAGAGATATAATAATGACATCGGAAACGAAAAACTATCTTGGAAAATTATGCGATTTACTTTTCAAAAAGATTGAAGAAGCCGTACAAGTTGAACAACAAACCGATCATTTATTGGAATCACATGAAACTGTACAAATGACTGAAGCAATGCAAGATAATCTTTTGATGCAAAGTAAGTGAAAAGAATTGAATTGAATTTGAAATTTATAATTCTTTTTTTTTTTTTGACTAGTGATAAGCAAATCTGGTACACATATGGAATACAGTCTTTTATCTGCATGTGTTTGTCTATTACTTGGCTGTTGTATACAGGATAATGATCAGTTTAGACAATCGTTGTCAAATATATTACCTGATCATTCATTTAAACCATTAATTGAAGAATTGAAAAAACTTCGAGATTTTGCCCATCTAGCCGTAAGTAGATTTTCCAATTTGATTTATACCAATTTGATTAACATTTCATCTCGTTTATACTTAGGATATAATGACGCAAAAAGGAAAAGAAAGAGTACAAAAAATTTTGCAATTGTTTGAATCTTGTAATAATAAAACAACGAATCAATCAACATTGAATGATACGTCAATTATTGATGAAGATGATGATGAGCCTATCGCTTCTGTTCCTGAGGATGATGGTGATGACGATGATGACAATGAGAATGTGAATGGTAATGATGCAGATAGTATGATGATTGATTGATTATTATTGTGCACATGAACTCGTAATTTATTACATGCCATTTTATATTATCGATTGTCTTTTAATTATTTACAATTAGCATTAATTTTATTTTATTTCATATTTACCAATTCCACGATCATCATCAACACTAGACGCAAACATTCAGGTCATTACATAATATTACAACAAAATCGATTTGATTTTATAATTACTTTTTCATCATTTGATTTCTTTTCTAAACTGTTTTGATGATTTCATGCAACTTTAACCCATTTTGTGTTTAATTTTTTTTTGCATATTTTTCTTGTAAATTATAATTCTATTCAAAAAAATATTTTCATTTAATTTATTCAGAATTCATCAAAGCAAAATTCTCTCAAATCAACATCTAAAATTATCAATGATTTTCGCACAATATATTGTTGGTAGTATTTGGCAATTTCTAATCTCTTTTTTTTCTCCTAAAACTAAAAATTTTTGTAAATAATTTTCATTTACATTTTGATGGGAATAAAAAAAAAACACTTTTTTTTGAAAATTTTTAACTTGTTGAGTGAAATTATCAAACCGATAGATGGCGATATAAGAATCATAAATTTTTTAGTGTTTTAAAAAAATTCGCGCTCAAACAATGCCGAAAAATAAAATGGATAAATTGGATACAACCAAAAAAATTTAATGGAGTATATCATTTCCAAAATGTTGATATCATATATGCGCATCATTTTATTATAAAAATATCTTTGTTTTTTTTAAAACATTCTCTACATTCATTCATTCGTTGGATCGATTCATTTTTCAAATGTTCCAGTATCATTGTATTATGTTTTTGAAATTTTTCGTTTTTTTTTTTTGGTTGCAATGCGCACGTATTCTTTGCGTAGAAATGTTTCATTATATATATGTCGATATTAACAGCAATGATCATCATTATACCACCACTACCTACAAAGAATAACATGAACAGCAAGATATCACCTAGATTCAGACGACGACGACAGCGATGGATGATTGTCCGGATGATCATGAACAGACATGTATGAAATTCTTTCCTTTTTTGAATTTCATTCCCACATGTGATTCCTATGAAGTTGTTTCATAATATCAACATCATGGTGTGTGTGTGTTTAGGTGTGTGATAACAAAAAGAATTTTTCATTAATCAAATTCTAATAATTATTCATAATTGTTTCTTTTTTATTTGTTGAACAAAATTTATGATAATTAAAAATAAAAAAATTCGTAAATCTAATTAAGTTGTCAATTTTTATTTTTATTATACAAGAAAAATTCCAATTTTTTCAATTTATTCGGTAAAACTTTTTCTGATATATTCCACAAACAATTCTTTGATGTAAACATATGTTTGTGTTTGTGATGTGATATGTGCGTGTGTGTCTGTTTGTGTTTGTGATTATTCTTGTTGAGAATTTTTTTTCTTTACATAAAATAATCCACATTTATCAATATCAACATCATCATATCCATCTTTATTTCGTTTTTTTCTTCTTCAAATCAATCAAATGAAAATGGATCATCTAATCTCATTCAGACTTATATAAGAATGGGAATAAGTGAAAAATAATTTTTTTAACAAAAAAAAATTACGTTAACCAACGATAACAACAAAAACTTTTTTTTTGTAAAAAGTTAGTAAATCCCAAACACCCTGAAAAAAATATTCATTTCATGAAAATAACCATGATATATTCAGAAGAATGAAAAAACGAAATTCATTCGTTTTTCATTGTGATTATAATCACTGTGTTGTTGTTGTTGATGATGATGATGATGATGATGATGAAGATTAGAAAATGAAAATTTTGGTAACGAAATTCATAAAGATATTACATTTGCGAGAGAGACCAATGTGTAAGGCAAACCTTCTAAATTGTTGAAAAAAAAGAATAGAAAATGGAAAGAATGAGATGAAAGAAAATCCTTTCTATCATTTGATTGTCTGTCTGTTCGTTCGTTTGTTTGTTTGTTTGTTAATGTCATTATCATCAGTTTCTAAATTTGAATCGTGAAAACGATTCTGTATTCCACATTTTTGGTTATTTTTTTTTTGAAATTCTTTTTTATTCGTTTATTTTTATCATCATCATCCTTATTCAATTTCATTTTATTCAGTTATCAATTTTATTTCGTTCATTTGATTTTTTTTTCTGTGGATTGATTTATGTTATCACATTATCACCGAAAATAACAACAACAACAACAATGATGATAATAATGAAACAAACAAACAAACAACAATGTTTAAAGCGACATTCAAATCGAATTGAATTCATTTTATTTTGGTGATAAATTTTTTTCCACATTTTGGGTGTTATATAATAATCACATAGTCGTCTATGCAAATATTTTCTCCTCCCAAACATTGGTTGGTTGTTGTTAAAATGAAAGCTTCATTTGGAATTCAGAAATGTACAACAACAAAATAAATAAGTACCATACAGACAACCAGTGTGTGTGTGAACCAAATTTTCGTTACAATTTGATTCAATTGTTTTTTTCTGTTGTTGTTGTTGTTGTTTTGTTTGCTCATTTTGTATTAGTTCCAATCAGAATTTTCTAGTTCTGGTATCATTCATTCACGATTGTCAGTTGCCTATCGCCTAACCTAAAAAAATTGATTTTTCACATATGTCGATCATCAATTCAAATTCAATAAAGAATTTTTATTTTTGGAAACTTGGCTAGCTTGATAGATTTTCCGAGTTTTCTGTTTTTTTTTTTTGTTTTGATTTTCTTCATTCTTTGTTAATTCGAATGAATCGTTCGAAACCAGATCATTGATTATTCTGGTTTTGTTTCCCAAGGACATAAGCCTGGTTTTTGGTTTCTCTGTTTCGTTGATTTATTCAATGATGATGAGTTAACACCCACCACAACCATTTTTTTTTCATTCATTCATTCATTCATATGACTTTCTAATTTGTCAGCAGTTGGTATATGTGTGTGTGTGTACATTGGATTCTCATAGATTCTATATTCAATAATATTGATCATTTTAACATTGAAAATTTTAAAAATTTTCTATTTTTATTCATTTCTTTGTTAGTTGTTAGTAATAGTGTGCAGGGAAAAAAATGAAAAACTTTTTTTTCAAAATACTTTTCAACAAAACAAGTTTTCATTTTTGTTGAAGTGAAAAGCAAGTCAAACGAAAGCTGATAAAACATTTCGATTCTTCTTTTCGTTCATCAAGTTCTTTTTTATCGTTTACCATGTTTTTTTTCTCCGATATGAAATTCTTGAAATCTAAGAAAAAGAAGAAAAATTCACAAACAAATAAAGAGAATCAATTTTGAAAAAAAATTTGTTGTGGCCTAACAAAATTGATACGGATGATTTGAATAGATTCGGGTAAAATATTCGGAGAAAAATTTTCAAGAAACTTTTTTCTCTTCTTTTTTGCTAATAATCAAATCTGAAATTGGAATTTTTTTTCTTCCTTTCTTTCTTCTTTTCGTTTTTTTTTCTTGATCAGTCCCTACGGTGGTTGATAAAAAGATAAAATAATCAATGGGAAATCTGATGGATCAAAAAAAAATGAAAAAAAAAAACGATGAATCACAAGGGAAGACGACATTTTTTGTAAAGAATTTTTTGTTTTTCAAAGAATTTCAAATGATTTTACAAAGAATATCTGTGTGTAATCCAATATTGAGGCAAATTTGAAACTTTATTGGCAATGAAAAATTCAAATTTAAAATTTTTTTTGTTGTTGAAAATGATTGGAAAATCTTTTTCATTCTTTACATTACATTTGTATTGTTGGTTTATAATTCCAATTCAAGAGACAATTTTCATCATTGACAAAAACTTTTTATCTTTTTGGCTTTTTGTTTTGTTTTGTTTTTCCATTCGACATTGAATGATTAACATATTGGAATGGATTTTTTGGATGCTATTTAAATGACTCAATCAAATGATTGATCGCTAATATACATACGGGAACAAACTCGAAAAAAATGCTCTAATGAGATTTGATTGATTAACAATCTAATTTCACAATGAAAAGTGTATCACACTTGTACTACACAATGATTACGGCTATTTTCCGTTTCAAAATTCCGGATTAAAACTAAACAAACTGATACACATACATAAATAAATAAAGTTTGTACCAAAATGAGATTTTTACATACATATTATTCCCATAGAATTAAATGAAGTAGAAAAAAATTCTCATTTGAAACTTGTTTAAGTGAAGTGTTTTTTTTTCGAATCAACTGAAAGTTTCAACTGAATTTTTGATTGAATTTTCCAGATAATTATGTGTTGTTGTTCAATGTAATGATGATGATGATGATGAAAAAAAATTTTATTCATTCATCTTTCATCAATGTCAATCGAATAAAAGTATAAAATCATTTTGATTTTGTTTCGCTATCTTTATAATAAGTATTTGTGCGTGGGTGTTTAGTGTACGCCACTGTGTAAACATATTTTTTTCCATTTTTTTTAATGGAATGGATAGCTTTCGAAGCAGATAATGACAACAACAACAATAACAAAAATGAAACGAAATAGCAAAAATCGATTAAGAAAAATTCAATTCTGACGTTGATAATTTAACTTTGCTTTTCAATTCAACCATAGTAAATAGGGAAAAGATGTAGAAAAATCTGATAAATATGATCAATTGTAAATGAAAATGCTAATCATCATTGAATGAAAAGTTGACAATATATCTTATGATGTTGATACAATCAGATTGATCATGTCTTATCATCATTATGGATCAAAAATATATCTTTTATTCATCTTCAATTCTATTTGTAGCAAAAATTTCATTTTTTTTTGACATTCATCATCATCATCATGATATCTTTGAACATTGATGATTCAGTTTTTTTTGTTAATTAAGATTTTTTTTTTTTTGAATTCCCCTACGGCCTCGAATCAAGGAATTTTTTCATTTCCTTTTTGTGTTTCTTTTTTCCGGTTCTTTTTTGTTTTGCTTTTGTTCAGTTCATTTATTGTAATTGTTGATTCTTGTTTTTTTGTTCTCGGATCATTTGATTCGCGGAATATCTGAACATCTGATTTGTTTTTCTTAATCACTTTCTTTTTCTTTTTTTTTGTCTAAAAGTTTTTCTTTTTGATTATTTTTTTTCTTCTTTTGTTTTCATTGTTGAAAATCACACAGTGATAAGGGGAAAAAAGTTTCGCTTTATTTCGAAATTTTCGATCCACACATAATGATTATATTCACATTGTTCGAATTGATAGCCATCATCCACTTAGGAAGATTGAAAATTAATTGAATCGCCGAATGACAAAACAAACTAACT
This sequence comes from Dermatophagoides pteronyssinus, assembly GCF_027571235.1. NCBI lineage: Eukaryota > Metazoa > Arthropoda > Arachnida > Sarcoptiformes > Pyroglyphidae > Dermatophagoides > Dermatophagoides pteronyssinus. The sequence continues at coordinate 612,792 of NW_027461537.1, forward strand.
AACAAAACCGAACACAACCGAATTCAATCAGAACAAAAACTAAACTAAATGAAAAAATAAACATTTCCCTTACTAAACAGAATATTGTTGAAAATAAAACATCATCATTATTTTCGATGATGACGATGATGAATAACAACAACAACAACAAATATTGATATTGAATCAACCTTCGTCCACTATGAATTAAAATATGTCAATGATTTGATTATTATTATTATAATTTTTTTTTGCATTGAAAATTATCATTGTTATTATCCAACATTGAAATATGATAAACAAGAATTTAACATTAATAAGATTCCATATAAATGTTTTGATAGTATTTTCTGTTTGCATAATAAAATGATTACAAAAATGTATGGAAATTATTTAAATCGGCTTATTCGATTGTCATCGTCATTTGATTTGATTTGATTCGATTCGATTATTTTGGATTCAAATCATTTCAAATGCTGTTTGTGTGGGTGGTGGTGGTGGTGGTTGTGGTGATATATGTTTCTCTTCGAATTATCTTTCAAAATAAAAAAAAAGATTGCGATTGTAATCCTATTGATTCCTTTGAACATTTAGAATTCTGAGTAATGAAAATGATGATGATAATGTCAATGCTATGTTTGGTTTTTAAATGAATTTATTTTCTTTCATTTTTTTTGGCCACAAGGCAAGGAGATTTATTTTTTTTTCTTACAAACAAAGTGAGGGTGGAAATACCAATAATATTATTAATGGTAATTTATTCCTGTTTAGCTTTTTTTTTTCTTCTACTGAATTCATTTCTTATTGTTTTTTTTCTAGATAAACTTTCATTTCTTTTTCTTCTTTTCTCTCTGGACTATATATATATGTAATACGTCAACTATCACTGAGATTCGTTGGCTGAGATTTTTCTTCTTTTAATGAGTTTTTCAGTTTTTTTTCAGTTGAAAAAACAAAAATTCTGTATGAATTTGACTTTATCGCAATGAAAATTTTTTTTCTTCATCTTGAACAAGAATAAGATATTCTACCAAATGTCACTTTTGGTTGTTATTCTTTCTTCTTTGTTATATAACACAAAAAAAGAATTGGAAAAGTTTCTTGGCCGATAGAATGTAATTTTCATCATCATCATCATCATCATAATTCAAGATCTGACCCCTCTTTACAATATGAAAACAACAACAACAACAACAATAAAAATTACATCTATAATTAATCTAATGGTATTAGATTTTTTTCCAACAATAATACAATAATTTTCATTATGAATTCTAATATCGTAAAACAAAACAACAACAACAACAACAAAAAACCAAGAGAAAATGAAAACACACAATGAATTTCATTTCGGAAATGTTTTTTCATGTTTTTTTTGTTGTTGTTATTTCGATATATATGAGTAGGTGGATCATTTTGTTTGGCCATGTTTACCTGAGAATCAAATGTTTTGTTTTTTCTTTCACTGTTATTTGATCGTGTTATATTATATTTAGTTTCTGAATGATCCAATATTGAAAAACAACCAGAAAACAAAATGAATATGAACATGAAATGAATATTAAATTTCTCATATTGTCATTATTTGATGATTATTATTATTTATGATTTTTTGTTTTTTGTTTTTTTTGCACAAATACAATTCATCTCTAGATCATTTTTATATCTATGGACCCTTTTTTTTCTAATAAGGGTTCAACAAAACCATCATTTCTACATGCTATTAAATGGTCGAATGGACCATTGTTTTTTGTTTTTTCGGTTGAATGTCATACTTTTGCCATTTTTTATTTGGTTCGTTTATATCTAATATTATGCACATGACATATTGAATTATCCATGGATAATGATGATAATGTTGATGAACTGGAAAATGAAAAATGATCTTGATTCGTGGACCTTTTGATTTTCTATTGATATCTTATTTGTTTTCAATAGATTTACAATTAATAAGCACTAGTCAAAAGAAAAAAAAACTACCCAAACAAACTTATCTATTTGGTTCAGATTTTTTTTTGCTTATTTCTTCACTCTTACATTATTATTAGCCGTAATCATAAATTTATGGTCGACTTAATTCAGTTGGTAAAATAGAACATTGATTCTGTTATTTCCGTTTGTATTTAAAGAAAAAAAAATGCAGAAATTTGTTTGAAATAAATGCCTGAAGAAAGAATTTTCTTTTTTATTATTATATAATCTTCACCATTTCAAAAGAAAATATTCCACTATTGTTATTATTTCAATCATAATGACAAATAATAATGATCAGAATACATAGTCAGTCAGTCATTCATTTATTCATTCATTGTCATTGTGGCCATTGACAATAAATGGATCATTAATGTTCATTTTTCATTCTTTCTTTTTTTTTTTTTATGGAGGGCGAGCGATTGTGTATTTACATTTTAGTTCATTTTCATTCGTTTATTAAAAATGAATATATTCTCATAGAATGTCCCACATATAATGATTATTAGGAAGTCAATGATTATGATTATTATGATGATTATTATTATTTGGTATGGAAATGATTGAATGAAAAAAAAACGGATGGAAACAACGAAGCAAACGAGAAAAAAAAACACCACGATATTTATGAATCGGAAAACAAATTTCCTGTAAAAATAAAGTGTATTTATGGTCGAATACAAAGAAGAAAAACAACGATAAACTAAAAAGATGTGAATCAAAAAACAGTGATTGAAATATCAATTTTTCTTCATTTATTCTTTGTTTGTTTTTTTATATATTTGGATTTCTTATTTCCACCCACACACACACACACATACATGTGAAAGAGGAAAGAGAAATTTTCTGTGCCAAAGAATTACATGACATTTTCCAAATAACGATTCATGTTTCTTTTTTTTTCGATTTTTTTTTTTGTTTCATATAAACTAAATGTTCGGAAATATTTTTTTGCTTTTCTCTCGACGGCGGGGCAAATATATATTTTGTTCACCACTTTCTCTTATCGAGATATTATAATAGCCACATAATATGTTCGATAAATTATTATTGTCAAACACACTGAAGGCAAACTGAAAAAAATTATTATTCTATATAGAATCGAAATCCAAATTTCCGTTATTTTCAAACGAAAAAAAAATAAGGGAATCAAGATTTTTGTTTTGTTTTGTTTTGTTTCGCTCTATTGAAAACTAACTAACTATTGGCCACTTGTTCGATAAACCAAACAAAAAAAAACAAACATTCTTTTTTTTGTCTCTCCCACTGAAATTGCATTTCAAAAACAATCAACAAAACAAAAAATGCTTTGGAACAAATCTATCTTTGGAAAAAAATGATGAAATTAAACAGAAAAAAAATCAATACCAATATTGTGTTCTTTTGTTTTTTTTTTTTTTTTTTTTGGTAATATAATCCTCCAATACTATCTTGATAATATTTTTGTTTTTCACAGATTTTTTTCTTTCGATTAAAAAGATTTTGTGATTTGGATTCTTATTGGAACATTATTATTATTATTATTATCATTACCACCATCATCATCATCCTCGTCTAAATAATATCATCATCATGAATCATTTGACCAGCTGTGTGACTAACTTTATTTTTATTTTCAAGTCATCATCATCGTCATTTCGATGATTTTATTTCTTTTCTTTTCTTCTTTCAAGAGCACAAAAAGAGAGAGAAGAATTCTTGTCGGTTTTTTCCATATTATTTTATATTTATATGAAATAACAACAACAACAACAAAAACCGAAAAAAAATCCGTACAATCTTGAAAATTTCATATCGAAAAGCATAAAGAGAATGTATGTACCAAAATACAGAAGAAGAAGAAGAAAAAAGAAAGAAAAAAGAATAGATTATTGGGCGGCGTACAATGTATTTTTATGGGATAAAAATCTGAACCAGATATTGAAAGTGGTCGAATAAAGCGTAATATAATGGACATTCAATTTTCGTAATTATATTATTGGCCAATTTTTTTTTTGCTTTGCTTGCTTTCAACGTTTTTTTTAATTCATTCTATTTCTCCAAATATCAAATTATTTATAATCGAATTGTTCTTGGAACAACAACAACAATGACAACCATATATAAAAAAATACAAAATATTCGTAGAACGTCATTCACCATAATACCAGTTCAATAAGTAATAACTGGAGAATAGAAAAAGAGAAAACATATTTCTGGTTTTTTTTTTTGTTGTTGAAGAAGAAAAAAATTACGATTGGCCGATAACAGCGCCATTATGAAACAAAAATTTGATTTGCCGATCGATCATATTGATGAAATGGACAAACAAACAAATAATAAAAAAACCAAATGATAAAGATTGAGATTCTTTTCTTTTCTTGACAAAATAGAATGTAATAGTATAGTAAGTGGTAGCGTATACCAGTAAAAATGTTGAAAAATGTTGTTTTGTAAATTGCTTTAGGATTTAAATTGTTGTTGTTTAGATAACGTTGTGTGATAGCTGAAATTATTATATTATGGGCGTCATCATTATACTTTTTATCATTCAGTAAATTTAAGTGTATTTTACTGGCGAAAAAATCTTTTCGGTTTTTTTATATTTTCATGAATTCAATTTCTTGAACAGCAATGGAGAGAATATTCTACAAATGGTTATTATCATTATTATTGATCCAGATGATTTTTATAATGTTGCTCCGTTTTTTAATCTTCATTCAGTTAAGACAAAACAAAAAAAAAAAAAAAGAATTCGTGTGAAAACGAATAAACAAAAAATAAAAAAGAAGAAGCAGGAATCCATTAGGGACAAAGTCGGCTATATGATGATAATGGCAATGTACAATATTCAAAGAAAAAAAAATATATGTAATTATGTAATTAGAATCTACCATCATAATCATCATCATTATCATTATAATCATCGTCGTCGAGTCCATTTAATTTTTTTTTTCTCTCTCTCTCTGTTTTTGTTGTTGCTTTTTTTATGATCTTTTTCAATGTTGTTTTTTTGACGATTTTGTTGTTGACATTTTTTTTTATCCCTCAAACATGTCACATCATATAATATTTATTATTTAGTTTTTTTTCACTACAATCTTTATCAATGACTTGAAAAAAAACAACATGAAATAAAATGAAAATTTACAGAATCAACGGTTGTTGTTGATGATTATTTCAATATCCGGAGATAATGATTGGAAAAAAACTAGTATATTTCTATAGTTTCATCATAAAAAAATTGTGGGTGTATTTTGTTCATTATCCTGTTTGATCATTATTTTTATTATTATTATTATTAATGATAATCATATAATATCGAATGTTGATTTAGTTTTCTTCATACTTTCGCTATGATGGCTGAAAAATTGTGAAACTAGAGAAAGAAAAAAAATCTGGTTATTGTTATTGAATTTCCAAAAAAATAGTTATATAATGATATCTATTGTATCTCTTCATTATCATCAGAAAGTTCACAGTACTAATTATATATGATGATATACAAATTTTACACACACACACACCGGAGTCATGTTATAAATTTTAAGGAAAGTAATAGATGGAAAACAAAATTTCAAAACTACTTTCACTTTTCACTTGGCACTTTGCATGTCATCATTATGATTTGGAACAAAAAAAAGTTTTTAAAATAAATAACAAAATTTTTTGGGATGTCAAACTTTGTTTTTTTTTTGTATATATAAAATGATTGTTAAAATGATGATGTTTCAACTTCATGTATAAAATGGATATTAGTAAATTACGTGAATTTACTTGTTTTTGTTGTTTTGGACCTTTTTTCATTCTCTTGTTGAAACATTAAAATACATTTTGCCAAACTCTTTCTTTTTTTTCACTTTTTTATTTGTTTATCGAAACAAACATTTTTTCCCATTTTTCCCATATGACAAAAATTAAATTAAATTGTCATGGATACATATTACATAACATTTACAAATAAATTTTGTGATTGGTTTTACAGTATCATTCATTGGATATAGGAAAAATTATATTTGTGACGATCCGAACCGTCACGTCATCGACGAAGGGTTCGATGGATGGTATGAGTAAAAAAACCGTTGAGTTTTGGTGTGATTAGTTTATGAAAGAACTCGTATGAAAAAATAATTGATTTTGATGGTTTTATTTGTGTTGAAATAAAATAAAGTTTTTCAAATAAGTTTAATTGTTGAATCATTTCAAAAGCCAACAGGATTCGAACCTGTGCGGGAATATCCCAATGGATTTCGACACTCTTATCAACGAACGTACTACTATAAGACAATGGGTAACACGAAAGTTTAACCAGGCCCAGTCTAATTGTTTGGAAAAAACAGAAAATATGAAAGAATTAGTGACGCAAAAAATCTCACGTTTGTTCCAAATTGACGATGAATTGGATGGTCATGGCTATGTTCAAGAGGAAATTGAAAGATATGGAACAAGTTGTGCACACTTGACAAAATATTTCAGTGGTGTAAACCACGTGGTCGCTGCAAATGATTTTAAAAAACGAGAATTACCCAAATTTGATGGGGATATCATGAAATTCCGATTTTTTATTCAAGATTTTGAAGAATTAATCTCGATCCATCCAAATATGTCTGGTCATGAAAAGCTATCAAGATTAAAATCGTTTTTGGTTGGGAATCCTCATGAATTAATTGAATGCATTGAAGGTACGGAAGATGGTTATAAGCAAGCAATCGAATTGTTAAAAAAGGAATATGCAAGTACCATTCGCATCAAGTCGGAGATCAGGAAAATGCTTGAAAATTTGCCTAAAGCTAATAAAAATAATATTGAAAGTGTCAAGTCGGTTTTCATGAAGTTGAGAAAAGTTTTTCATTTCGCCAATCAAACGAAAATGGATGATGAATTTATCAATTATTATATGAAAAGGAAAATGGCTTTATGCTGGTTCGGCGAAATACAACGTCTGTTTTCATCTACTACATCTTGTGAAGATATGTTGAATTTATTTGAAGAAGATCTTAATGGATTGAGAGAGCTTGACATTGGACGAACAACATCAAATGCGGCAGTAAATTTGAGTAATTCCAACCGAAATTCAAATAATTACGCTTGTTTAATTTGCAATGGCAGTCACAAAACTATTTATTGCAACGCTAATCTGACAAATAGTGAAAAAGAACGAATCGTAAAGAATAAGAAGTTATGTCTTCGATGTCTTCGACCAAACCATACAATCAATGAATGTCAATCACGTTATTCTTGTCGTTTTTGTCGTGGGCCTCATTCAGCTGTAATTTGTAATCAAAGAGGTACTACCAATCAATCTCAATTAATTGACCATTCATCATCAACCATTAGTGCTGCTAATCAGGGAAACGCCAACAGCAGCCTAGTGGAATGATTTTTTTTAATTGTATTATTAATGATCAGATTGTAAAAGCTTTCTTAGATACTGGAGCTGATATTACCTGTATCTCACGAAAACTTTTTAATAAATTAAAAATTGATTTAAAACAAAATTCTGTTATTAATATTAGACAATTAGATAATACAACAACATCCCTAGGCTGCGTGCTTGTTCATCTTCAAATTGGTAAAATTCAACATACGGTTAAAGCCCATGTGATCAGAAATTTGAATACTGATTTACTGTTGGGACTTGATACCAGTCAATTATTCAATCTCAAATTAAATTTGAATAATAATCAATTAACACAGAATGATATTTTACTAAATTCAAATGATTGTAATTTCAATAATTCATTTCAATCACAACAATCAAATCAACAATCAGCAAACAACAATCAACCAGTAAATCAATCAAACACTGAATTCATTATCAATCCTAATTTGAATCAACGTCAATGCTCCAATATAATTGATTTGATTGATAAACATAGAAATAGTTTTTCACAATCAAAGAATGATGTAGGATGTATCGACATAGAATCTCATCGGATTAATCTTACAAATGAAATGCCTATCTTCATTCGTCCTTATAGGACTTCACCCAAAGAAAATGAAATTATTGATCGGACGGTTCAACAACTTTTGGAAAGTAGTTTTATTAGGCCATCAACGTCACCTTATTCTTTTCCAGTAACATTAGCTGAAAAGAAGGGTGAAGGCAAAACTCGTTTATGTATCGACTACCGAAAGTTGAACCAAATCACCGTAACTGATCCACAACCAATTCCACGGATTGATGATATTCTTGATAAATTGTATGATAAAAAGTATTTCACTAAACTTGATATCAGTTCCGGTTATTGGCACATACCGATGGCCTCTGATGATGTTTACAAAACAGCTTTTTCAACACATACCGGTCATTATGAATGGACCGTTATGCCATTCGGCTTGAAGAACGCGCCTGCTACATTCCAACGCGCTCTTCGTCAAATTATTTTGAAACATCACCTCACGAATGTTGAGAATTATTTCGACGATATCATCATATTTTCGGAAACATTTGATCAACATCTTCAAGATTTAGATAAAGTTTTAACTGCATTCGAATCAGAAAATGCTAAATTCAAGCCTAATAAATGTGAATTCGCGAAAGAACAAATTGATTTCTTGGGTCATACAATTTCATTCAATTCAATTCAACCAAATAATGAAAATATCCGTGCTATAGTTGATTTTCCACAGCCTCAAGATATGAAACAGCTGCAAAGATTTTTGGGTATGGAAAATGTTTACCATAAACACATTCACAATCATGCAATGATACGTCGACCTCTGACCAATCTTTTGAAAAAAGATGTGATATGGAATTGGTCAGATCAATGTGAAAAAAGCCTTCAATAAATTGAAAGAAGAATTGGCATCTAAACCAATATTGACCATTTTTGATCCGATTAAGCCATGTATCATCTATTGCGATGCCAGTCAACAAGGCATTGGTGCTGTTTTAAAACAAAAACAAGCAAATGGTGACGAATTACCAATATCTTATTTTTCACGGAAACTTCTGAAACATGAAGAAAATTATGCCATCACCGAATTAGAATGTTTAGCCATAGTGGAAGCTTTGAAAAAATGGCATTGTTATGTGTATGGTCAACATACGACAGTTTACACGGATCATTCCGCATTACAATGGTTGAAAAATTATAAAAAGTTAACTGGACGACTTTTTAGATGGTCATTATTGATTTCTACATATGATCTGATAATTAAATACAAGAGTGGTTCTGGCAATTACGAAGCAGATGCATTGTCTAGAGCTCCACAAGTGAATTTGATCAACAAAGTTGAAATGTCAGTTGAACAAGAAAAAATGAGTGATAAAGATAAATTTGAATTAGAAGATGGACTTCGGATCAGGCGGGGAAAAGGTCTGAAGAAGATTGTAGTACCCGAAACCTTAAGAAAAAAGATATTATCCGAAGCCCATGAAAGATTTGGCCATCCGGGCACAAAAAAGATGATCCGATTAATATCACCTACCTACTACTGGCGTAACATCATTATCGATATTAGCAATTATGTCAAACATTGTGAGATCTGCCAGAAAAATAAAAAGACCAAATTAAAGAAATTCGCTGTATTGGAACAACTGCCTCCTGCTCCACAACCATTCGATTTAGTATCTATGGACACCATTCTTGGATTTGGTAAATATGGCTCTAGGAAAAACTTAATTCATCTGGTAGTTGATAATTGCACAAGATATGCTTGGGTATTTCCCCACACGTCTACATCAAAAGAAGCATATGTGGGTGTTGTGCAACAAATGTTAAAAGCCGGTCCAATCAAACAAATTTTAACTGACAAAGGTACAGCTTTCCGATCATCATATTACCGTCGTTTTCTTGAAAAACATAACATCAAACGTTTAACGACTTCAACAGCGAATCCACAATGTAATGGGTGTAATGAAAGGACTAACCAAGAAATTGTAAAAAGAATTCGTTGCAAAATCAATGATCCAAAAATTATCAAGAAAAATTGGACTAAATTAGCAGAAGATGCTGTTCATGAATACAATAACACTCCACATGAATCCACTGGATTTTCACCAGCATTTTTGTTGTATGGAGTTTTGCCGTATGAACAGTTCAGAATGGATAAGAATATGACAATTGATGAAGCTAGAAGAATAGCTTATCATAGATCAAATCAAAGCCACGATAAAAACAAAAGCTATTATGATCAGAAATTTCAACGTCCGTGTTTTCAGGTTGGTGATAAAGTCGTGGTACAAGTCGCCTGGCATCCTAATAATGGCAAATTGACATCAGTTATGGAAGGTCCGTATACGATCTTAAGGAAACTTTCCGATGTCAGTTACGAAATTGATCGTAGAAATCAACCTGAAAAACGTGAAACCGAAATCATCCATTCAAATAAGCTTCGGTTATTCCATTCACCGGATGATTTCCAATTGGAGGCCGGGAGATGTGACGATCCGAACCGTCACGTCATCGACGAAGGGTTCGATGGATGGTATGAGTAAAAAAACCGTTGAGTTTTGGTGTGATTAGTTTATGAAAGAACTCGTATGAAAAAATAATTGATTTTGATGGTTTTATTTGTGTTGAAATAAAATAAAGTTTTTCAAATAAGTTTAATTGTTGAATCATTTCATATTCATAGAATCAATACGGTCAGTTTTAGCTGATTATCGATTCTCGAATTCTATTCATTGTTTCATTTTCAAAATCTTCGGTGATTTATAATGTTTTAGATAACACCGGGATTTTATTTCTATTTTCACACCCACGCATACACAATACAAACCATTCTTCAATATAAACGAGATTCATGTGTTTTCTTTCACAATTTTTGTGGTTTTTATTTTCCTTATTTGTTTCCATGGAAATTCCATCTTCCTTAACTTTATATATTCATTTGTTCGGGTTAACAAAATCTTTTTACTTTTTTATTTGTCACTATTGTTTACACTCACAAATATTCAAAGTTTTTTCCTATTTCATTCTAGTTTTTATTATCATAGTTGTTTCGTTGTTGCACAACAATGATGATGATGATAACAACAACCGTTTTTTCTACTTTACAATTCACTGCTTTTTTTTGTTGTTCAATTCAATGTCACCATCATCATTATCATTAATATTAGATTTTTTTTGGACGAATTTTTTTCCCGGCAAATAAAATTGTTCCCGAGAAACACACAGGCCAACAAAATTGCAAATAAATAATTAAAGAAATGATTAAAAATTTTTCAAAAAAAAACAATCACTATACAGTTGTTAATTCATTTTTTTTCATCGAAAAATATTATTCCAACATTTGTTTTTTATCGTTATATGTTTGTTTCTAGCAAATGAATTCAATTCTTGCATTTTCAATGTTAATATTATCATCACATTATAATTACCTAATTAATGATGATAATAATGATAATGTTTTAATTTTCTTCTTTGCCTTGGAAAAAAGAACAATGATCCGTATACGATGCTATTTTCACTTCAAAGAATCAAAATAGAAAGATAACATTATTCCTTATTATGATGTTTTTCTGTCATCATAATAATGATGGTTATGAAATGTGAAATTTTTTTTTGTCCATTTTAAAATGGATTTTTGTTGTTTTGGTTTTGTTTTGGGCAGAAAATGATTTCATTTTCTTGGTGAATGATCACGAACATTGACAAAACAAAAAATAAATCTTTGCTATTTTATCAAGGCCAAAACTGAAATCGATTTGTGGTATGAATGAAGAAAAGAATGTAAAACCAAATATGAATTATTCTGGAATCATGACACCACAAAAAATAAAATAAAATGAACTATATGGACATCAGAAATATATTTGGAGATGAAAAAATAATAATCTGTATCTACACCATATGTTTGTGTGTGTTTTTGTATCCACTATTTCCAAAAAAAAATTTCTCAGCCCTAAAGAAAAAAAGATTCTCCTGAAAAAAAGTTTGACAAGAATAAATATGATGGGTCATCAATCAAATCACGCATATACAATAACACACACACATGTGGTAAAATTGAAACACGCATTGTATATCAGAAAAAGAATTGAAAGGAAAATTGTCCAAAAGTAAAAAATATAGAAATTCCAATATTGTTTGGTCAAACCGATAAATCAACAAAAAGAATCGAATAAAAGAAAGAGAAAACAAACCACAAAAGATTATTGTTTAATGAAAATTATAGTCTTCCAATCACTATATTGGTTTCGCTTTTTCTTATTTTCAAGCATCATCATTATCTTATTGTCTTTATCGATAATGATTATCATTTGATTTGTAATTTGTGATGATCTTTGATTAGCGATCTTTAATCGATCATTTAAGCTTTTGATTCAAAAAAAATTGGAGATTGGTAATAAATAATTCAACAACAAATTAGCCAATTTTATTATCATTAAATGAATGATTGAATATAAACGATGAAAAAATATTCTGATCAAAGTCAATAATCATAATCATCATCATCATCAAATTGTTAATGTTTCTCCTATTGCCATAACTTGTAAAGAGAAAATAAAAGTTTGTCCAAAAGAAAAATATCTAAATCTCCGAAACTATCAATAAACTGATAAAATAAATATTATGTAATGTTTGCTTGTGTGTGTGTGTTTATGTAGAAAATTGAAATTTAATCGTCTGAAAAAAATCGATACTGAAAATCTATATCGAGAAAATTGTCGAGCTCACTTTATATCTTTTCTTCGCAGTAAATTATTTGCAATGACAAAATAAATTTTGTTTTTTTTTGCAAATAAAAAAAAAATAAAGATTTTAGCTATATTTTACAATTTTGTTTATCGATTTTTCAATTCCATTCGGATTCTTTTTCATTTTTATTTTTATTTGTTTTTACAATTTTTTTACAATTTCGTTTCAAACATTTTCCAATATAGAGAAAATAATTTGTGACCAACCAACCAACCAACCAAGCTTGACTACCTTATTTTTTTTTGTAACATTTTTTATTTGTTTGATTGTAAATCTTTAGTCTTTTTTTCCTGGTATTACTGGAATTATTTTTTGAAAAGATTTTCTACTGTATAGCATTGTCTTTGTCCAAATCTTTTTCTCTGTCCAAATCATTTTTGTTCAAAATAACAGAAATTTCGCAAAGCTTTGAATTAAAGTTCAATAAATGAAACAATGGCAAAAATACTGAAAATAACTAACTTTAACTATAACTATATTCTTTTCATTCACTTTACAAAACAAAAAGAAGATCACCAGCAAAACAAAATATATTTCACATTTTTTTTTCAATTTAGTATTTTTTTTTCATAAATCGATATTTTTCTTTCACTATCTCTCTATTAATATTAGAGACTTCTCTATCGCTGTTTATTTTCTCGAATAAAGAAATTGTTTTTTCCCATTCATATCATATATAGATGGTTTCTGGATGTTTTCATTTTTATCAACAAGAAAAAAATGAAAAACCGTTGATTGCATACAATGATTATTTGAAAGTACGGCTAATGCTATTTGTAAGAATAAACTGTGCAATAGGAAATTATATTCTGAAAATTTTCATTTCATTTGAAAAATGATACAACGATTAGATTCTGTTTGTGTTAACCGGTTGAAAATTTTATTTTATTTCATTTTTTTGCTCGTTTCAATCATTCACTTTCAATCGAATAAAATTGATTAACAAATATTGAAAATAAGAATTTGACTTTGAAACTTGTTCAAAATGATATATTTGATGATGAAAAAAAAATTTCATCAACATCGTTTTCCATTAGTAATTTTTATGAAATGAAAAAAAAATGTCGAATGAAACCAGATGATAATGACAGCAGCAGGCCAACCATTATCTCTCATCCGTTATCGTTTTTTATTTTTATCAATTTTAATTTTATTTTTTTTACAACCAACCACTTTTATATCGAAATAATTTGATAATGTTCTCTTTGCCGGTCTTTTTTTTCCATCCAATATACATGTTATTTGTCATTTGCCTAACCGTGTAATGCAGCAATATTTATTGAATTTTCGGGAAAAATTTTGGAACACAATACAGTTTTCGGTTATTTTTCCACCATGGCTTCAATTTGGGCACAACATTACCAAGTAGAAAAACAAATACCAACCCACATTTATCTCATTTTTTTTGTGGTATTAAGGTCATTGATTAAAATTATTTATGAGAAATTTGTTTGTTTTCATTCACTGCTTTTTGTCTGTTTTATTATGTAATCTTCCGAATCAACCGTATTGAATTAAATTAAAAAATAATGGAAATTGGATAAATTTTTTCATGAATTTTTCAATGTTTTTTTTCTAACCAAGTTAAGCAATAAAATGAAAACGATTTTTTTCAAAATATCAATAAATTTTTCTTTACAATTCTCAGTGTTTTGCAATGATTATTATTTTCTTTTTTTTTTCTTCATCATTAAAATATAATCATTTTTCATTAACACTTGAAATGTAATGAAGTAACATTCATTTGATGATTTCCGTGGAAAATTTTCGTTATTGTCAAGAGCTTTCGGTGTTCAAATATCAAATATATGGATTAAAATTTAATGAATTTCTTTCGAAATATACCATAAAGATTAGTGTGTTGTTTGATTTTCATTTTTTCGATCAGAACCAAAAAGAATTTTGAAATTTTGTTCTTTTTTTCATTTCAATTTGTTTTTTTTCAGAAAATTTTAATGAAAAATTTCTGATTTAACAATACAGAAATACAGAAATCACACTTGAATGATTAAGGTGAGCCCTTGAATGTTGACTTCACTGCCATTATTTTCTATATCTCTCATCATCGTTATCCATTATGTCCAATGTCAAAAAAAGGACAACTGACCAATGCAGCAAAGAAGATAAATTTCAATTTTCCATGTTAAAAAAATTTGTAATTTTTTCAACAAAAATTTTCCCCTGATTTCCACAAAGTTTTCTGATTTATTAGTACAAAATTTTCGTTCATTCATTTAGTTGCTTTTTTTCCAATGTCCAGATGTTCTGAAAAAGGTTCTGGAATAATATTTGTCATCGACACCCACGTTTACAAACACAAATGTTTATTGAAATACTAAATTGATTTCCGATGAATCGATTAATTTCCAACCTAAAGAAAAAAAACAGAACAATAAATGAATAGAAATAACAAAATTGTTTTGAACACAAAAACACAAAACTAACACAAAACAATATCATAAACATCATCAGGCCAAAAAAACAAACAAAAAAAATCAATATTCCCTGTTGATGACATTTATGAAAAATTTGATATAAATAGAGTCGAAAAAAAACATGATCTTAATAGACTTAATAGAATTGGAAACAATTAAACAAGCTTTTATAAAATTCTGGTCTGGATATATGGCAAGTTAGTTATAGAAATTGTCTTCAAACAAAAAAATTTGATTTTGTTCCTGGCCTCCATTAGATCTGTTTTTTTTTGTTTCTTAAAAAGTTTTATTTGTTTATCTCCATTTGAACAATGGAAAATGATGATGCTTTTCCAAGAAAAAAAAATCTGAGGATTTTGGTTGTTGTTGTTTTTTGTGATATTGGTCATCATCATAAATATTATATGATTCAAATTGACAATGATCATTACATTATAGTGGTTATGAATTTTACATAACAACAAAACAAAAAATTTACATTAGTTTTACATTATGCTAAACATTTGTTATATGATGAATAATGAAGAAATTTCTTTTTCTTATTCTTTCCGGCTAAAATGATATATAACAACATAATATGATGAAATTTACATTTAACTTTATTTAAAGCTTAAATTTTTTATTATCATCATTTTTTTCGCTGTATTTGTTTCTATTTTCATTGATCAATACATTGTTTCAATCATTCATACATTAAGTTTTATTTCATGTTTCGACCATCTTCAACAATGATCATATAATGTGTGTGTGTGTTAATATATAAATCGGGTTGGTAACAAGGAACCAAAAAAATCCGAAAACGATTCATGCAAAAGAAAAAATGAGATGAAAAAAACCCAAAGCAAAACTAGCTGATCAAAAAAGGAAAGAAAAAGAAACATGTAAAAATACACACACATACTACATTGTTCTCATTCATCACCAGCCCCCAAAGAAAAAATCCAATGAAGATAGTTAATCACACCATATATACACATAATAATGTTTTCGATCCATAAAAGTATATGTGAGAAATATGAGAATGGAAAAACAAAAATTCCGCTAAATAAAGAAAAACTTTTATTTTATTTCATATCTCTTATTTACAAAAGGTCTGGGTCAATGTAATCTGGAAATTTAGCATTTATTACAAAAGATAAATAAACAAATAAAAAATCAATATTCACCTGGTTCTTCTTCCAAACCAGGGAGTCCTTCATCTACATCCCAGAGAGTACCTCTTACTCCCCGATCCTTACATACAATCTCGAATGTAGATAAAATTCCGCTAAATATACATAACCATTTCTCTGTTGTGTTTCTCTCTTTTTTTTTACGTTTCGAAACATTTTTCTAATTCACACAACCTTTTCTATTGCCAAGAGTTTTTTTTTTTTGAATCATCGATTTTTTTCGTCTCTTTCACTTTCACTCTTTTTGTTGTTGTTGTTAATTCCCGTTTACATAGACAATTGGCTGTATTTTTTTCTCTGGTACAAACAAATTATTGGCCTTGGTTTTTTTCTGTTCCAACATGGATCACAATTGAAATGATTCTAGCAATTTTTTTTCTAGGGTTTCCATCGATACCAAGAATACAAACCATTTACAACAACAACATTGGAAAAATAAACTAGAAAAATAAATTAGTAAACAAATCATATACGTTTTTTTTTCACACACAAACACGACCAATTTCATGAATACTTTTTTCGGTTTTTTGTTTTTTTTGTTGTTGTTTCCATTAAGAAATTATATACGTAAAAAGAAAATCTCCTTTTTCTTTACACGGTTTTTTCATTTCTTGAAAATGTTCTTGAAACAACAACAAAACGAAAACGAAAATCTTTACATTTACAATTTGAAATGTTATCGATTCAAAAAATCTGTCGTTTTTTTTTGTTCTTCTCTTTATTCTTGAAATTCGATAACAGAATGCCAATGAAAAGCAATGAAGATCAAATCTTGAATTGGATTTTTTAATTCTTTTTTCCTACTCGTACTCGTTAATCGAATCGGGATAACAACAAATGAAAAAAAGTATTTGTAGATCCAATCATTAATGTTACAATGATGATGGTGATGATAAACTAATCGAGGACAAAAAAAAGTAAATTAGTTTCGAATAGGAGAACAAAAAAAAATCATAAACAATATACAGAACTCATTGTATTTCCTCTATTTAGTTGGTAGTTATTATTATTTTGAGTTTTATCTGATTGTGAAGAGTAAAAGATTCGTCATTCCAAGCTCATTATAATAGTTATTATTATTTAGTGGTTATTAGGTTTTTTTTGTTGACCAAAAAAAAAAAAAAAATGATTACTTTCCATTTCGAATACGAGGTCGTAAACACACTACGACAGACAGAGATAACCGGAAAAAATAAGCAACTATAGAAATAAAAATATCCGTTAGAAATACAGGAAAAATATAAAAAATATTCTGTTTACTAACCACGCAACAAAACTAAACAAACAAACAACCAAATAAAAATCATATGCAAACCTGTTTTATCGGTTTATTGTTTAGAACAGGAAATTGAAAACCACCAAACAACTAAATGAAGAATATAGAATTCTTGATGAATGAATTCAGGTAGCTGAATGAATAAAAAACCATTACTAGCGAAAACATTTCGAAAAATAAAAGATAAACTATACTCACATTTTTTTTTTTTTTTTTTTGGTAATGATTCAAAGATATCATTTTCAGAATAATTTTTTTACATTCCATTCGATTTATCATTATATAATCAACTGTAGTATAACGTTTGTTATGAATGATATGTTATTCTCAGAACAAAGTTGCTCGATATTTGAATATAAAAAATGTTCGAATTCTAATCCTATCATCCGGAATGAGTGCAACTAAATAATTAATCGTTCAAATGATAAAATGAATAACAACCAAAAAAAAAATTATACATTTTTTTTTTGCTAAAGAATTATCAATTATTAATGGTTTGATTATGGTAACACCCGAATCTTTGAATGAATGAAACAGTTATAATCATCATTTGTTATTAGAATCAAAATTATCTATTATAATGATTATTATCACTTTGTTTAAGAATATTCTAAAAATAATAATTTGCTTAACAAACAAAAAACAATAAAATGGGAGTAAGAATTTGAAACAAAAAAAAAATTCAACAATATATTTCATAAAATAAATCTTATGACTATGATCTTATGGGAAAAATTATCACTTATTAAGAGAACTTGACATTCACATGAATAATAGAATTCTTCTTCATTCATACACTCCTTCACTCATACATAATTTGTTTTGCAAGAAAGAAAAACGAGATTTGTTTTTCCGCAAAATTCAATTTTATTCAAATTTGAATAAATTCAATTCTGTAGATTTTGGAAAGATTTTGCTTGAAGGTGTTTTGGGTGAACCAAAAAAAAAACGATTTGTTTATTTCATATTCTTATTGTTTTCGTTGTTATTTCATTTTGAAAAAAATGAATTTTATAAGGAAATAGAATCATTTCATCAATTTCATTTGATTCATATTCATAGCAAATCTACACCCACACATAAACAAATAGGCAAACAAACGAAACAAAAAATATTTTCAACTAATACGACAATACTAATAATTTTTATTTTTATTCATTCATTCATTCATCACATTTTATCTTTCAACAGAATATCATGAGAATTTATTCAATTCTACCTCGTGCTAGATGGATTTATCTTATCATCAAATTTACATCCACCCACACACATGCACATCTTAAATACCGGTAGTGTATATAAAATTTGATGCGGATTTTGATCGATGACAAATCGATTTCTTTTCATTTTTTCTTCTTCTGATCGATCAACACACACACCAACATTCATTGTTTTTCTCATGCATTTATTATTGTTGCAGGCATAATACGTATCGATTTATATCCGAGTATTGCCAGTATTTACGTAGATATTGATGTGTATTCGATCTGAGGTAGATATGTGTGAACCGAAAACATGTTCATAAATGATGCTGATATGTTTTTTTTGCCAATCAATTTATAAATGATAAATAATAAAGATGTATACAATGTAATGTTTGGTTAAATCATTCGATTTTCGACATGAAAGTTTTTTCCTTTTTTTGGTCGGTTAAACAAAAATTCATCGATCCTGAAACTTTTTTCCATTCATTCATTCATTTGAATCAAAAACAAAAAACACTAATCAGCCACACATATATAATATCGTCTGATAACAAACAAACAAAAAACTTTATTAATCTTTAAATTTTGCCGAGCTGTACCTACACTTAATTATTTTCACAAAGTTAATTTCTGATTATAATGAATAAATATTCATAACATAATAATATTATCAAATTACCAAAAGACGTGAGATGAAATTTAAAATTATTTTTTTTTTTCATTCTGATTTTTTTCGATCAATTTATCATCGAAGCTCCATGTATTTGGAATAAAAATTTTCATTTGTTACTCTTGCTTTCTCTTTGTTTGAATTTAATGCTGTTTTTCAATGTCTAGACTCCAGATACATTGAAATTCATTAATTTACATTTGTTTGGTTATCTTTCTTACCACCTTTTCTTTTTTCCCTTTCACTTTCTCTCTTCTTGAACAATTTTCAATCAGGGAAAAATAAATCTGATTAAAACTGAATCAAAAGAACAATCAACTGTTTATATATTGTGATTGTTTCAAATTAAATATTCCAAAACTAATGGGGTTCGATAATATTGAAAGAAAAAAGAATAATAATCATGATAATAGAATATTGCGTGCAAAACATTCATTTTTTGTTTTTTTGTTTATTTTTTCAATTATAAATTCTTTATTTTTTTTCTCTAACTTTTTTTTCTTCTTTGATTTACTACCAATAGATGTCGATGTTGTTGTTCATAACAAGAATATTGCTGATATGAATTCTTTATCAAGAATTATTCATAAATTGATAACGATAAATGTCACAAATGATACATATAAATTTGGGACATCAACAAAATGATGATGATGATGAAACAGAAGATAATGATGATGATGATGCGGATGCGGATGATAATGAAAAAAATCAATATAATTTTAATTCATTTGTAAATTGTAGACATCTAAATCTTGATCATCATCCAGTATCGACAATCGATATTGTTAATTATCAATATTATCAAAATCAACAACAATTAAATAACAATCATTTGCCTTTATTATCATCATCATCATCTTATTCATCTTCATCATCTTTATCAACGGTAATTGAACCACCACAAGCATTCCAAGATTATGATATTGATAATAATATTACATTAATATCATCAACATCTTCAATGCTTTATCCGGATGTTGATGATGAAGATTATGGTGGTGATGAATGTAATCAACAGCCAAATAATTATATTGTAATGAATGAATCATCAACATCACCATTAGTAATATTTCCTTATGAATTTCAATCATCAAATATTTCTTCAAATGTTATGCTCAACAACGATTATAATGATGATATGGTAAATTTTTTATCCATTAACAATCCTCATCAACATCATAATACAGATCAATTAATAAATGAAATATCTTCATCATCATTATTGTCGAATATAAATAATGACGTCTTAACGATTTCATCATCATTAGAAAATAATCAACAACAACAACAACAACCACAATATTCTTCGCCATCAATAACAGAATGGCAATTCAATAATGATGTAAACAATAATGATTACACCACTTATACACAACCAAAACAATCACAAACAGCCATATCGAATCAATTAATATTGAATGCAGAACAATATCATCTATATCGTCATCTTATTCAGCAACAACAATTAAACAATCAACAATCAATAGCCACAATGATCAATATTAATAATCATGATGCCAACAATGTTGGTACAAATAATTGTTCCAAAAATAATAATAATAATAATAATAATAATAATCGTCATTCAACAACAAATACAAACGAAAAAACAACAACAACAACAACAATGACTACGGCAACAGCTACTACTGTTTCTAAATCATCAATTGTCGATTCACCATTATCATCATCATCAATGATTGAAATGAATCGACATTCTCATCATTATCAACAACAACAATATTTTTATTATTCAACACCTCCACCACCACCATCTTCGCCATTAATATTGGCCAATAATACAATTGCTAATGCAAATGTACATTCAGCTATAGATAATATAGCTAATGTTGTTGTTAACAGTGGTGTTTGTGGTACTGGTTCGTTGAATAATTTACCAAATGTTTGTTATGATTCATCACCAACATCTACCTATCATTATCCTTATCATCAACATTATTATAATCAACATCATCATCATCAACAGCAACAACATCTTCGACAACAATATCAATATAGACCACCACATCATCGATTACATCCACATCAATTGGAACGTTTTGCAAGTTCAAATTCGCTCAATCATCGTAATGGTACGATAAATGGCGTTAATGACAATGGAAATGGTAATAATTCTCATCGTCATCATCATCATCATCATTTGATGATGAATAATCCTCATCTATATCATCAACAATCTTCACTTCAACAACAAACACAACGATCATTAAATACTGGTAATGAAATTGGTGGTGATTTTGAATCAATTACAAATCCTGGTTATCGTTCATCATCACTTCCGTCCAATAATCATACAAAAGTATTAATACATCATCAATGTCCGGTAGCTATAACACCACCATCACATACGCCACCATTATCAATACAACAAATAGGTTCAACGATCGATAATACAAATTGTAGTGTAAAAAGTTTACCAATCGAACATAATCATCGTATGAATATTGGAAATGATCAACAAAATAATGATGATAGAACATATTGTCAAGATTTTGGTCAAATTACAAGAACAACGATGTCTAATTGTCGAACACAATCTACAAGTCCACGGCCACCAAGTTCAACAGCAGGATCCATAACACCAAAACCATCATCAATGGGACAATCAGAACAACAACAGCAACCAGTTCACTATAGTGATCAAGCAATGGTATTAGCTATGGTTGAAGAACAAGCAAAACAAGAAGCACAATTACGTGAATTAAAAGGTTATGAAGCATCAGCAAAATATCAACCACCATTAATTGATGGTGTAGTTGCAGCTGCAATATTAACACAATCTGGTACAATTATACCGGATCGTCATAAACGTTCATGTTCAGAATGGCGTATGACATTATTCGTATTCTATTGGATTATATGGATTGTTTTTCTTATTGGTGTTGTGATTATTGTTGCTGCCAATACACGTACCGAATAATAATAAATGGAAACATTCATATCATTTTGGAAACAAAAAAATAAAATGATTTGAATGAATTATGCGAACGAAATCTTCCTTAAATTGCGCCTTGTTTTTCTTTTTTTCTCTCTTTCTCTCTTTTCCTTTTTTTTCACACAGAAAAATATTTATTTATTTCAAAAAATAAAATCATCAACATTGCAAACAAACAAAAAACAATTCTAAATGCAAAAACAAAACATAATCAAGAATTGAAATGAAACAAACATTTTAAATTTTCTTTTTCTTCTTATCTGTGATCCATAATTTAAAAGTTTTTCTCTTCTTTTTCCTTTTTGTTGTTTTTTTTGATCGATTTGACATTGATTTATTTTCTGTGGTTGATAAACATTGAAATGGATCTTTTCTTTTATCAACAACAACAACAAACACAAATCGATTTTAAAATCCAAATAAACTATATATCCATTTTTAATTAATCAAATAATCTCTGCAAATTGTTTTGGTTTTCATAATTACAAAATTAAAAATTACTGTCAAAATAGTTGCACTAAACATCACAATAATTAATATAACACAAATAAAGATTTGTTTTTTTTGTTGAAATTTCTTGTTATAATATAGAATAGAGTAAATGAATTTTTTTGTTTAATTTCCCATTGAATTATTATTGTGTGATTTATTAATTTTTTTCAAGAAAAACAAACAAAATGCAATGAGAATTATTATTATTATTTAAAATAATTAAAAACAATCTGATTAATTAATAATATGGTTTAGATGAATCATGAATCCATTGTAAATAAGGAAATACATCGGTAAATATCATTGGATTATCTGCTGTACAATTTGTACCACGCGAAGCAATACCTAATAAACGGGAACCTTTTGAATCTGTATTACCGGTAAATATTGGACCACCCATATCACCTTCACATTGTTCGGGCATTGATTCTGATAATTGTTCAATATCAAATGTTTCGATTTCTTGTGTAACACAGAATTCATTTTTATTATATGTTTGACCAGTTGGACAATCAACAATTTGTGTTGGTCGAATTTGAAGTTTTTTACGTAAAGCTGTACCAACAATACCAGCACCCCAACCTGAAATGTATAAATTTTCATCATCTTCAACATGATTTACTGGTGCATTTGGCATACAAATATTCGAAATATTTCCATCAGTTTTAGCAAAATCAAATGGCATTGCTAAACGTAAAACAGCTAGATTATTTTCCATTGTTTTTTTATTGAAATTTGGATGAACTTTTACTGATTCAATAAAAGCTTGTGTAGGTTTTGATTCACCGGGATATTTGAAAAAACCACCTTTCGGTAGATCGATAATACCAGCTTCAGCTCGATTCATTCCGGAAAATTGACTTTAATTTTCAAAAATTAAAAAAAAAACTTTGAAAATTTTAATAGATTAAACTTACCCATCAACACAGGAAGCTGCGGTTAATACTGCCATTGGACTTATTACAACACCACCACAGGAAAGTTTCCAAATACCACCAATCAATCCTTTTGATTCAACAGCTACATGCCATACAACTTGACCTAATTTAGCTGTCATCGTTTCATTCATTTCAGAATCCAATGGAATTGGACTAATACCACAAGGAGCCGGTGGAGTTGTTACAGCATCAGCATTAGCAACAACATCTTTTGCCATTGGGAATGGTAAAAAATTACTATAATCAAAATTATAACAATCAATCGATTGATAACCAATGATTATGGTTGCAATAACAAATAACAAAATTGTCTTCATTTTTTTTTCTTGATTCTTGATTGGACACAAAATTGTTGTTTTTTTTGAAATACACTTAGAAAAATGATTCTTTCATGATCATCCATATTGTATAAATAGGAAACAAAATTGCTTTTTCAAAAAAAAAAAAAAAAAAATTATTGCCCAGAATGATTTGAATCGTAGAGACGAAAAAAAAACAAGATCATAAACCATCAAAAGGAAGGGAGAAAGAAAGAGTAATTTATTTTTAACAAAAAAAAAAACAAACATCCATTCAGTAAACATGTGATATCCTAAGGTAAAAAAACATTCGATCATAGTAATATAAATCTTTATTAACATTTTAGCATCATAATCATTAGGATGATGGAAAAAAAGATTCCATAAAACTATGTACATAAAGAAAATACCCTATACCCGATTGCTTAGTATACATGAACTTTGTACATTTTTTTTATTGCAGGAAAATGAATAATAAATAAAAATCATTCATTATGATCATGATTACTAAATTATTGCATTATTTCAATTTTTAATATATCTGAGATGATTATCATACTATAATAAACGAAATCCGGCTTTTTTCCTCAAATCTTTTAATGCTTTTTAGATTGATTTTTTTGTTTGGTACATTCTTACACATCAAATGGTTTTTATTAACTGTAAAAATTAAAAAAAAATCGAATTTTCATTCATGGTTGTGTCTGCCAGGTTTCGAACCTGGGACCTTCTGCGTGTGAAGCAGATGTGATAGCCACTACACCACAGACACACATTGAAATGCAATCGAAATTCTTATAACGAATCAAACCAATTCAACTAAAGTTGAATAAACAATGTGCTTTAATTGTCCATAATACTCTTTCAACCGTAATTTTATCAATTTCAACGAAATCTTATTACATCAAGAAACAATATTAACGTCAAATGGTAAAAAAATAAAACCTTGAATTAGAATCAAACAAACGAGAAAAATTCTTTAACGGATAATACTATTTCGACAATGATCATGTGTATAATATTTTGATGAGCTCATTTATATTACGCCCGCCCATTTCAAACGAACACAATCATAGATATTTTCAATGATCATGTTTTTTTTTGTTGTTTTTAATATCCTTATATTACGTGTAGATTGTGCCATAACTATAGATATTAGGTTTGGCTATCAGCCATACTTATAAAAAATAACTCAACTTGATTATTTAAAAAAAATGTCTGTGATCAATTTATTTATGATCGACCGATCAGTTTTGTATGACGCTTGAAAATTTTCAACTCTTTCGATTTTCTTTTGAGCAATGATTAATTTGAGTACATTACAATTGAAAATGTTCCACAACGGTATGATTGTTGGTCGAATTGTTACTCGTAATATGGCCACAATGCCGGTGGATGTGCCGAAAAAATCTTATGAACTTGTCATTGTTGGTGGTGGAGCAGGTGGTCTATCCATTGCATCTCGTTTTGTTCGTTATTTGCGTGCATTAAAAAAACCACCAAATTCAATTGCAGTTATTGAACCACGAGATGTATGAAATGTCTAATCGAATTTTCTATTCAAATAATTTAACTTTATTCTTTTTTTTTAATAGACACATTTTTATCAACCATTATGGACATTGGTTGGTGCTGGAATAAAAGATCTTTCAGAATCAGGTCGGCCAATGGCACAGGTAATGCCAAAAGGTGTTGATTGGATTAAAGAAGCATGTTCGAAAATTGATCCCGAATCTAAAAGTGTCATATTATCCGGAGCAACTGGAACTGTTAATTATCGATATTTAGTTGTAGCTGCTGGTATTAATATTGATTGGGATAAAGTGGAAGGTTTATTACCGGCATTAGAACAGCCAAACAATGGTGTCTGTTCCAATTATTCGGATCGTTATGTTATGAGAACCTGGCAAACAATGAAACAATTTCAAGGTGGTAATGCAATATTTACGATGCCAAATACACCAATCAAATGTGCTGGAGCACCGCAGAAAATAATGTATCTAACCGATGCACATCTTTGCAAAAATGGTGTTCGAGATCGAACAAAAATCACTTATTACACATCATTACCAGCAGTTTTTTCCTCAAAACCTTATTCTGACGCTTTGACAGAATTGTGTCGAAAACGCGATTTAAATATTATGACTCGTCATAATCTTGTTCGTGTTGATTCGCAAAAACGATTGGCCTATTTTGAACATTTAGATCGACTGGATGATCCATTATCCGAAGTAAAATATGATATGCTTCATGTAACACCACCAATGAGTGCACCAAAATTTCTTAAATCATTGGCCAATGATACAAGTAATGGATTTGTTGCTGTTGATCCTCAAACACTTCAACACGTTCAATATGAAGATATATTTGCATTAGGTGATTGTTCATCATTGCCAACATCGAAAACAGCCGCAGCAATTGCATTGCAAAACTCTATTCTAGCCAAGAATCTATTACAATACATACAATATAAAGAAAGTGATAACATTGGTGGATCAAAGCTTAAGTTCAAAGCAATCTATAATGGCTATTCATCCTGTCCAATCGTAACTGGTAATGAACGATGTATTATGGCCGAATTCGATTATGATTTCAAACCATTGGAAACATTTCCGTTTGATCAATCAAAAGAACGTCGAACAATGTTTTTAACGAAAAAATATATGTTACCATTTGTCTATTGGAATGCTATGCTGAAGTAAGTTTACATTTATGATCAAAATGATTGATTGACATGTTTACATTTCAATGATTCTAATATTCTATTTATTTCGATTAATTATAATCATAGAGGATATTGGAGCGGGCCATCAATATTTCGAAAAATAATGCATCTTGGATTCAAGTAAAACATCTAGTAAACAACATTATAATTCAATCAATGAATGAAAAAATCTGATTTTTTTATTATTATTATTCAAATTTTATCTCGATTAAACAATCATTGTTGATAAAATCATTGTTCATTTCCATTTGGGGAAATATGATTTAAATGTTGCATCTTCACTTCCTTGTTTTATTTTAAGTATCTGATTCGGTTGAAATTTACGGCCACTTTTATCCTCCTGTATAAATCGTTCAGCCAATATATCGACATGTTTTTCGTCGGCAATTCGTTCTTTAAATTGATTACCAATCCATACATAAATCTTATCAATAGCATCTGTTTTTTTTTGTCAAAACGAAATTATGAAAAATTATTATAAATTTGTTACCATTATTTATCAATATTTAAATTGTTAATTTTTGATGTTATTAAAAAAAATTTTGAAATAAATACCTAAAATCATAACATTATCCTCTTCCAGATCATCTTGTTCATAGTTGGCAACCAATTTGAATATACCATTTCGTGAAACACGAAACAATCGTGCACTGGTAATTTTTTCCTGTTCAGTCATCTGCCATGATTCAAATAATGATTTAAAATCAGCAGTTTCATCACCTTCCAACACTTTTGTCACCGGTGTATTATTCGGATATTTTTTCTTATTAATCAATTCCATTGCATATTTGATGGCCGATTGTCGTTCTTTTTGGGTAGCTTTTTTACCAACCCATACCCATAAACCTTCAGAACCATTTTCCACAATGAATGTGTCCTATTGATTTGACAATAGATAATTCATAAGTAACAATGAAAAAAAACAAATTTGAAACATACATTTGTATCAAGATCTTTCCGAGTTAACGGTCCATTTTTGACAAACGAAATATCAATCGTTTCGGTACCTTCGAAACATTTGTACAATGTAACAAATGAACGTTCATGTTTTTCAAATTTAATATCGCATGCAGCATAATCATAGCCTTTTGGCAACTTTTTAAGATCAGTATCTTGTTTATCCAATGGCAGTGCTTTATTGAATGCATCATATTCAGCACCGGATGTTTGTTCCACTTCTTTACCATCTTCCAAAATTACTGTAGATAATTTAAAACGATTCAATTGAGATTTCAAATCATTAGCCACACGAATAGCTGTTGTACGTTCCATACGGTTTGAATGTTTACCGGTCCAAACAAATATGAATTTCGGTACAATCAAAATGAAAACATCACCATCGTTCATAGATTTCCAACTAATCGCTGGACATTCATAAACGATTGGACGTTTTTTACCCTTAACATGAAGCAATGTTGGTTTCAATTCGTCAATCATTTTGGTGAAGCCACTTTCGTAACCACCTTTCAAATAACTAAATTAAAGATACATAAATATTAGTAAAAAAATGAATGATAATATCAAATACTTACATAATACCATCCTTGAAATAAGAGGAAAATTGTCTTGATTCAAATTCTATTAATGATCGTTATTTAAAAAAAAGTTTAAACAATTTTATTATACCAAAACGAACCTTCAATTTCACGATGTTGTACCGGATAACCACCAAGAAAATCATCCAATTCAACCGATTTAATAGCAGCAACACCAGCTTCATCTTTTGTTGATTCACTACCAATCCAATAATGAATATGACAATAACCATGACCATTTAAAATTGGTTTTGATTCCATTTTTGAATGGCCACCGGTTGGTGTATCCGTACACTATACATAAAAAAGGAAAATTAAAAGAATGAGAATCCATTTTTTTTTCATTTGTAAAAAATGAATCACTTACACAAATAACGATATAACAATCGCCTTTATAAAATTTACCATATTCTTCTTTTGGAACTGGTACCAATTCAAATTGCTATGATCAAATTATCAATTATCAATTATGATTGATGATCAAAGAATTTATGATTTATGATTATTAAATGATCAACGACATTTATTTTTGGAAAAAAAATGACAAACCTTTACACGCCAAATAAAGAAAAAGGTGTGACCAATTGGTATTACATCAAAATTTTTATCATGTGCAGCCATTTTTTGTTTTATTCTTTTGTTTGAATTCAAAACCTGATTTGGTTTAAACAGAAAAAATAACAATAGGATAAAGTTTTCAAAGTTTTTTTTTCAAAGAAAAAATCTTTCAATTCAATAACACAAACACAAATGAATGAATGAATGAAAGAATTCTTTAATAAAGAATTAGAATGCGAAAAACACTTTGAATAATGAACAGCTGTATGGATATAAACGCCTACTCAGAAAGAATCTTGTTTTTATTTTCAAATTTTGTCGACACAGTAGTTAATTTCTGTTTCTATCAGAGAAACAAGTTTGGGCGTTGAGACTATATTTCAATTGTCACACAAACAAACAAACAGACAAAACATCTACACACTTTTCACTTTTCAATAAATTATTATGTAAGTTACTGAAATGACTAAATAAAATATGCAAGAATAATGTTAAAAATAGCTAGACCGAAACATGATTGAACATCATTAACTATACTGAACAAAAACAAAAACGAAATGAAATAAAACTTTAAATCGAGATTCTTTAGATTTATTCATTCATCATTGTAAACATTGTTTCGCTTCAAATTACCTACAGATTTTCACTGATCATAATCTTCAAACGGAATGAATTTAAATATGAAAAAAGATTGAAATCAAATTACTTTTTTTTATATTTTATTCAATTTTAATCAATCAATCACTATAGTTACATTGAACATTGAATCAAAATATAAATGCCATAAATATGTAAAATTTTTATCATTAGGTTTTTGGTTTTCTACTGTTACACATCGATAAAAGGAAACCACAAAAAAAATTTTATATGATAATCATAATTTATCGTCGTAGTAACTATCTTTTATGAAAAAAAACAATGCAGATTTCCGATTAAATCCAGATTTGATCTGTTTGACAATTGACAATCATCATCATCATCATATCTATACTAAATAGATAAACATTTCCTTTCATTGAAAATGAAAAAAAAACTTTTTGTCGATTGAATAATTGATTTATCATTCAAAGGAAAAAAATTATTATCGATTTTGACATTTTTTTTTATACATCGACATTGTATAATTTCTTTCTTTGTTTTTCTTGTAATTACATTTGCAAAGTTGTTGCCGGGCTTTTCAACCAATTTCGAGCAATTTTTTTTCAAGCAAAACGAAAATTATGATTACCAAATATCGTCAACAACAACAACAACAAAATAAAAGAAATTACATCTGTCTTTTTTTTGTTGTTGTTGCTATAATTCTTGTTTTTTTTTAATTTCGATTTGTTTGTACATGCGGGTATGTGTCATTTCATGTCTGTCTGTTTGACTGATTTATATAAAGTTGAATTGAATAATTCTTTTTTTGTTTCTCTCGCAATTCTTTCGACAGATGTTGTACAGTATATTTTTAGACAAGAAAATAAAAACTTTTGAAATAACTGTTTTTCGTATTTTTCATCTTATTCTCCATTTGTCAGTTTATGAAAAACAGAATTCTTCATCATGAAAAACAAAAAAACATTCATTGGAATGATTCATCGATTGTTTTTGAAATTAAAGACGAAAAGAGAATAAAAAAATTTTATGATTTTTAATCAAAATTCAAGGTTAAAAAAAATATATAAATGACAGAATCAAAAAAAAGGAAAACAAAAAAAAAGAATGATAGTCAATAATTGAAAAGAAATGACATTTCTGATTGTTGTTATTATTCTGATATGTGTGTGACAGTTTAAGATATTAATAATTTTGAATAAATCGTCAAGATGATGAATTATTATTATCATCATCATTAACATTGTCACTATCATCATTATTATTATTGTTATTTTGTGTTATTATTGGTTTGGTGACCTTAATGTCCATTTCAATGATGATACGTTGTGTAGGTATCACAATCGATTGTAATGTTGTTGACTTATTATTATTATTAATCATTTCATTTGGATTTTTTTGTTCTGCTAAATTAATTGTTGATGATGGCAAATATTTGGCTTCCGAATATAGAATCGGATTTGTTTCATTTATTTTTCGCTTTTCAATTGTTTCTATTGTTGTCGGTGGTTGAATTTCACGTTTTTTACTGTTGTTAATTTTGTTATTGTTGAAGGAATCAACATCTTCCATTAATAAACTATTTACCATCTGTAATGTTGTTGGATTAGGCTCAACATTTGATGGTGATGATGATGATAATCTTGATGGCGATGATGATAATAAAGATGCTAGAATGATAGCACCATTATTATTAACATTTTGATGATTTCTTTCATTTTTGTTGTTGTTATTTTTTATTTTGCTATTATTTTCTATCATTGAATTTTTATTTCTATTCGATGTCATTGTTGTTGTTGTTTTGGATGATGATGATGATGAAGCAGCCGTATCCATTATCATTATCGTAGAAGATTTATTCGTTTCGACACGAATAAATACAGCAATAGCAACCAATGATAAAAATAGTATTCCAATTAAAAATGATCCTAAATGTAGTGAGAGAAAAAAAACAAAATTTTTATTATTCAAACGGAATTCCCCAGTTTCTTTCTGAGTGATGAAAAATTCATATTCGTTTTTTTTTCTTTGAATAATCAAATTCTGAAGCAGAGAAGAAGAAAATTTCAGAACGAGAATTGAAAAACAAACAACGCCCAGGCATGCTTGAAATAGACAAACAAACAAACAAACAAAAATTGTCTAAATTTAGAATTTTCCACAATTTTCGCAAACACACATCTTGAATAAAAGAATCTTTAAACATTTACCGATAAGTTTGATGACACCGGCTGTTTGTTCATCATGATGATGATTAACATTTTTATCATCAATTATAATATTATCTATATTTTTTGTTGTTGATGATGATTGAAAATTCTGTTGCCAATATGGCCATATTTTTGATGTCCATATTGTTGGTAGTTTTTGTTGTTGTTGATGGTGACTTAGAAATACACGTTTTACATTTGTACCATCCATCATCAAAACTTTTTGATTTAATTTTTGTTTATCGATAATTTTATTGGCACTTTTTAGTTTATCATTATTATTATGATTATTATTATTATCATCATAATCATCATAGTTAATATTTGATTCTAATAAATGATTTTGATAAACATTTGGACAATGACATTTAATACGATTAAAACCTGATGATGATGATGATGATGATTTAGATGAGGATGTAGATGATGAAGATGATAATGATTCGGTACCCGATTGGAATGAAAAAATTGAATCATTACAACAATTTTTCTTTCGTAATTCTTTCGATTGTTGTTGTGACATTGAATTCAATGATGATAATCGAGATGATGTCGATGATGGTGATGATGATGATGAGGAAATTAATGTTAATCGTGATGATGTTTTTGGATGAAACTTTTTCAATTGATTATTCATCATTTTTTCTGGTTTACATTATGAATTCACAAACAAACAAATGAATAAATCATTATGATTGGATTCAAAACAAAACAAAACAAAAAAGTAATATTAATGAATTTCAATGACAAATCATTTGATTAATGATATTAAATGTTTATCAAAATTAATGATTAAATTGTACTTATTTTTTTTTTGAATATGATCTTATAAAAAATGGCAATAAAAAAAAGGATGATTGGTAGCCATGATCCAGAAACCGAAAAAAAACAAACAATTGTTCGCTATGAGAAAGAGAGAAAGAGAAAACTTTTTCTCTACAACTAAACTATAAATTAAGTTACCTGGCAATGATTATGATTTGGGGATGGTGATGATGATGATGATGATGATGGTCTTGTTCGTGGTAGAAGGTCGGATCTAATCGATGTGTGTTTGTGTATATTTAGGATATAATTGTCAACAAAACGATTGTTTTGTTTTTTTTGCCAGGCGTGTTTAAGGATTTGATAGTTATTGAGACATTTGAATAGAGATTTTTGGAACAACAAAGCAAAACAACAACAACAATGTACAGATCGATTGAGAAAAAAAAGAAAAAGAAAATTTTCTGGAACACCAAACACTACACGGTCAAATTGATTCAATTGATAAAAACCAAAGTATGTTAAATGAATTGGTTGGTTGGCTGGTTTTAACCAGAAAAGATCAGCTCTCACTCTGTTCATTTAAGATTTATGATTGATAGTAAAACAGTTAAATAAAACACAAACATTTACACACACATATACATAACAACAAGTGGTTTGTCCATCAAAATAGTCACACACACACAAAAAAAAAGATAATTATTAGCGACAAACATATGTTGAAAAAAAAATTAAATTACGGAATATAGTTTGCAATCGATCATTGGCCATTAATGTTGTAGAAATATATTCAACACGGAACAACATTTTTTCAGATGTGAACAAAAACAAAACATTTCACTATTAATTATGATCGATCAATCCATATCGATCAATGTTAAACAGCTGTGTCGATAAATTGAAAGGTCACATAGCAAAATATGATCAATTTTTTTTGTGAAACAAATGTTTATTTTTTTCATCGATTTTCGAATCAACCGGAAATTCGAATGGAACAACAAATGAAATGAAGGGGAAAATATTGTTTTGTTTTTTGTTGATTTGTTTAATGTCACTAATCAATAATTCATTATCATTATTGAAAGAAATAGGAAGAAACAGAAAACACACAATGACATATTGATGATGATGATGATTGAGCAAGATAATAACTGAAGAAAATTGAAAAAAAAACATAAAGAGGAAAAGGAAGTCAGAAAATCAATCAATTTTTTTCTGGTTTGTGTGTGTGTGAATGATTGATTGATTGATTGATTGATTGATTGTTTGAATATAAATCGATAAATATGATTGAATTAATCAATCAGAAAAAGAAAAGTAAAGAAAAATCTTGATCAATTTTCGATTTTTGAAGTTTAATTAAGAAAAAATATTTGATTAGTTTTTTTCACTTGTTGATTGTAGCTGTCATCATTATTATGATTAAACAAAAGAAATGAAAAAAGAAACCGAACAAACATAAATCACTATTATGATCAACGAATTGTGTCCAATAAATTGTGAATAAAGTTGTTGAACAATGCCTAAAACAATAAACCAATACCTTAACACTACCTTATGATTATCATGATGATGATGATGTTGATGACAATAATCATTATAATCATCGTCATAATGTTAATTACATCAATATTCTAAAACAATAATCAGCACACACACACACACATGCAATACAATTTCTAATGAAACAAACGGCAATGAATTTTTGAATTCAATTTTGATCATGCAATCGAAAAGCATTCCAATCATACTTTTTTTAATGTGTGTGTATGGGTTTTATAGGATTTTAAACAAAATGAAAAGGGTTGTTGATTTTTTTGGTTTTTTAGCAGATTGAAAAAAAATCCAATTATCAAACATGATTATCATTATTTAGCTTGAATTGAGGATTGGATTGGCAGATAAAATTCAACCAGTTTTCATTGTCAACCGTACAGTTTTTTTTAATTCTACAATGTCATTAAACATGGACAAACGAACAAGAGAAGATATCCATCATTATCATTTGAAATCGAACAATTTATCGCTTTCGAATATATTTAGCTTTTTTTAATGGAATAAAATTTCATTTTTGATCAATTAATTCTGCCATCTATCGATAGCGCTTGTAATTGCAAGTTTTTTCTTTCTGAATTTTATTTGATCCGGTTATCATCATTTTAAAACAATCAATCATGTCGTTGATAAAGAAAATTTATAAAAAAATTTCAAAAAAATCAAATAAATCGAATGAATTTCGATGGAATTTTACATTATGGTTATATATTGAATATTCATGGCAAATCTATATGGGTATTGTTTGGTTTTGTTTTCTTTCACAATTTTTTCGACCAGCTATTGTTTGTATTGGAAATGATTCAAATATCGATTATGAAATGGCCGAATCGCTTTGTTTTCTTGAATCAAGTTTTACTGATTATCATCATGATGTTGATAATGATCATAATAATGTTCATCATTTTAATCGTATTTATTATTGGTTAATACCAATCATGATTACAATGGTAATATGATGCTAATTCCATTTTTCATTTTGTTCTCTTATTTTCATAAATACCAAAACTATCAATTAATATATTGCTTATAGTGTTTGATGTTTATATTACCGAAAACAATTTGGTCTCGATCGAAAAATTGTCGTTGTTTACAATCAGCAATAAATAATTCAATCGATTCATTTGGACATCATAATCGTAAACAAACAATAAAAATACTAAATAAATTGAATCGAATTACCAATAATAATAATCATCATATGACAATAATAATTTTATTCATACATTTATGGATATTAATTTCATTACCATTAATGATTGGAATGTTTTCCTGGACAATGATACCAAATACTAAATCAATATTGATTTATGGTTGGGAATGGATCAAATTTCAATCAAATAATAATATTACAATTGAAGAAGATCCCAGACAAAAGGTGATAATTTATGTAATATTGAATATTTTGTTGTAATCATTATTATTTTATCAAATTTCCATTTAAAAAACAACAATAGTTATTCCCGACAATAGTACCATGTACATATCGTTATTATGGTAATAGTGGTCAATTACAACGAACAGAATTATTATGTTCGATTAGATTTAATCTACTATTAGGTAGAATTGTATTGTTTATATGGTTTTATTTATTCATAATGGCATTATTAATTATAATCGAATTGATAAAAATTATTTTACTTTCCATTCCAACAATACGTTCATATTATATTCAATATAGATTTTTACAAAATTGTCGAATCAAGCATATTGAACTTGATTATTCAATGATATTAATCATTAGAATGGTATGTATGAAATTAATTGGAAAAGAATTTGCTTAATTTATTCGGAATTTTTTTCAGCTACCGATCAATATTGGACATTTGAATACGATAAAATTGTTGATTGAAATTGTTCACCGAAAAAAAAACGATGAAAAAGTCAATGGCATACAATAATGACCATCATTTTCTCTGTTATCGGCGATGACACTATGAAAATTTTGTTTTTTGTTTTTGTTTTTTATTTCGTTTCATTTTCACTGATTTACTTCTCTCTAATGATAATTACTAAATAAATTCATAAATTATTTGAGTGTCATGACCCGTTTGATTTATTCATTCATGACAATCAATGATCATGTTGGAATTTCATTCTCAAAATCTTATCATGAGAATGATATTTACGGATCATTTAATCAATTTCTATTTTCTCTTCGATTATAATTTTTTGGCGAAAAAATTCATATTCATATTTGTTTTGTATTCTTCCGTCAGACGATCAGTATAAAAACTATCAAATTTTAGTCATTCATTCGTCAATATTAACATTTGTCGTGTATAAACTAATAATTTCAACAGAAAAACAATTCTTTGACAACTCAATAATGGCAACTTTATTTCGAGTAACCTGTTCATCTATTGTAACTATTCTGTTTATTCATTGTTTATCGTTAATTACTGTGATTGATTGTAAAAAATCCGAAATGACCATCCGTAAGTATCATATTTATCTGTGATAATCTTTTCAATCCATCTATCATCATCAACCTGATCACGCAGAAATGCTAGGTAATATGGCCGGTGGTAGTGGCGGTTCTTATGGTGGTGGTGGAAATTCTTATGGGGGTGATCCAATGCTAGTTCTATCGGGAAAAGATGGCACGTAAGTTTGAATTTAGGATTAATTTTCTATTATTAATAATGGTTTTTTTCGATATTTATGAAGTATGATCGCTGGTGGACCATGTAGTATGATACCGTTTATGATGTCACCAAGTAAAAAATCCAAAAAGAAAGGCCAGGATATGTAAGCTATCGTTTTAATGATTGTTTTTTTTCGATGAAAGTAATTCTTATTCCATATTTTAAGGATCATGATGATTGGTAGTGGTTGTAAACGTCAACAAAGTTATCCATATCCACAACCAAAACATATTCAAGTACATGTACATCCAATCATGATGGGTTATGGTGGCGGAGGATATGGAAATTCTATGAGCTATCCTATGAACAATGGATATAGTGGAGGTAATTACGGTGGTGGTAGCAGTGGCGGTAGTAGTTATTCTTCGGGTGGATCTTATGGTGGTAGTAGTAGTAGTTATTCTTCAGGTGAATCATATGGTGGTAGTATGGATGGGGATTATGGTGGTGGCTATGGTGGTGGAAATGATGGCTATAATAATAATAATGGTGGTGGTGGCTATTGATCATAATTGAATTTAATAATTAAAATTGAATCATTTTTCTCTTTCCCTTTCCTCCTCTTAAATTATCATCCATCATCAATGTTATCGAAATTTGAATTACCGGAATAAAACAGTACCGAAATCTTATTGAATAAGAATAAAAATATTTTAAAACCTTTACATTCAACATCTAACATTCATTACTTTTTCAAGTTTATCAAGAAAAAATTAAAACAAACAAACAAACAAACAATTGTGACAAAGAATTATTTATTTATTTATTTAAATAAATGTGTTTTATCAATGAAAATTTTTTTGTTTTTTATTATCAATTATACAATTGCACACACACAAGAATAAGAAGAAGAAGAAGAACAAAACAAAAAAAATTTTTTAAATATAAATTATTAAAATAATGGGCACACAGAAAAAAACACAAGAATGAATGAATGAATGAATGAATGAATGAAAGAGACAAAGAAGAAAAAAGGAATATAAATTATCAACAATTTAACAAGAAAATTTGACAAACAAAATGAATGAATGAATGAATGAATGAAAGAGGAAGTAGACATTTTGTGATCATAATAATGATGATGATGATGATGATAATTAATAAAATTATCAAAATGTCATCATATCGATCATCATCATTAGTTTTTTGTTTTGTTTTGCGAAAAAAAAAAGATATATAAAGTGTATGTGTGTGTGTGTGGGTGAGAAAGCAATAAGTATGATTTGGTGATTGATGTTGTTGGTGTGTTTGCGTGTAAATGAAATATGAGAAATTATCATTATCATCATTTTGTTTTTAGGCAAAATAGGCCATTTAAGATGAGGATGTGTTTTTTTTTTTTGGTGAATTTGGTGGTTGATAATGGTGTTGGTAATAGTGGATGGATGACAGATTATTTTCACTCATTTTGGTTTTGTAATTTCCAAAAATTATTTTATTAAATAGCAAAAAAAAAGAAAAAAAATTGTGAAATTTAAAAATTATGGCAATACACACACACACACGCATACAAACGATTAAGGAGTGGATGAGAAAAAGAGTGACATTATTAATTTCAATAATAATTAGATCAAATGGAAAAAAAACAAGATAAGATTAATTAACACAATGATTAACACAAGAAATTTGCACAAGAAATAGACACACATACACACACACGAACACAGGAACACGTTCAAAGGTACGTGTTTTTTGTTTGCAAAAAAAGAAGAAGAAAACATTTCCAAAAATTTCAACTAAAATCAAAAAAAAAACAATCATGTGGATGTGTGTCGGTGGATATCTTTTTTTTTCTTTTGTCGGAGCAAATTTTACAAGTTCGATATGTAATCAAAATTTTATTTTTTTTTTCGGTTAGAATTTGTTTGATTTTGTAGTAATGTGTGTGATAATGAAAAAGTAATTTATTTATTTTTGGCTCATTCATGATTTTATTCATTCAGTCATTTTAGTGTTTTCGGTTGTTTCGAATGAAGAATGTCTTTTGAAAATATGGGCGTGCTTTTTAGCTTCTCGGAATTAGTTTTGTTTGATTTTTTTTTAATATAATTATCATTATTCAATTCGTTTAATTTATCAGGAGTAAAGATGAATGGATGTTTGCTATTTGTATATTTGGTTTAGATTAAAATTTGAAAATTTTTTTTTTGTTTCCACACAATTCTAATTTCAAAACCAAAATGAATCAAATGTCGTATGTGAGACGATGATAAATTGATGAAAAAAAAGTTGTCAATTCAAAACAAACACACACACACAACAAAAATAGATTGTTCCTTTTAAAGTCATCGATATGGTTGTGGTGGTTTAATAACAACGACATTGATTCGTAATGGTGATGGTCAAAAGGCCAATTGATGACCAGATACTGTACGCATTGAACGATGTAAATGACAATTTTGCCATTTACCATCTTTACGTAACCATACTCTTGTCTCTTCCGATTGTTGAGTATGAGCGACGCCTTGTCTGTTAATGATGATGTTGTTATTGTTGTTGATTTTTTTCCATCATTAATAGATAATATTGAATGAAATCGAGAGAAAATGAAAAAAAAGAAAATTAAATTACAAATTTCATTCAATGTGTGTGTGTCAATCAAACTTACTTGTCAACATATTGTGTCAAACGAATATAGGCGATACAGGCTACAAATGAATGAATGAATTCAATGAAAACAAACAAACAGAAAAAAAGAACAACATTAACCGGAAATTAGAAATATACGGAAATAAATTTAAAATTACTGACCGGCATCATCACCCAATAGATGAACCGATGGATTCAATATAGTTGAATTGATTGATTTACAATTCTTTCCAAATACTGTATAGTAGTTTGTTAGTTGTATTGTATTGTTTAGCCAGCCATATTGAATAACAGAAAATAAAACAGAGAAAAAAAATTCAGGCATTAATAACAGATAAACAATTTGTGAAATAATAATAAAAAAAAAGGAAAAAAAAGAACGGAAACAACATTGAATTTAAAAGGAAATATATATAAAAAAACAACAACACAGGAAACGGGAAAAAGAATGTGAATGAATAATTGAATTTGTTTGTTGTTTTTTTTTCTTTGAAAATAATTCGGGTTTATGTGTGTGTGTGTGTGTGTGTGTAGGTGTATGTATTTATATCATGTGAATGTTATTCTATGATCCTAAACATGAATAGTCACTGATGATGATGATGATTATAGCGAGAAAAAAATAAAATAAACTAATCTAATTTAATCTTGTGTAATACGGATAAAATTATTATTATTATTATTTTCTAATATAAAGATTTCAGAGAATTATTTTTCAAAATTGTAAATAATAAGTGTTACAAATAAATTTATCATTTGTAAACAAAAAAGTTATATTCCTCATCATCATCATCATCATCACTATTATCAGTTTGTATATCGATATTTGAATCGATTGATTAATCATTATTATTATTATTGTCATCGAAAAATAAACTCAAATAGAAATCATTATACTGATGAACAGCGAACGAAAACAAAAACAACAACATCGACTTGAATATATAAATATAAAATTCACGATAATAATGTGTATTTTGGGTTGAAACAAATAACAAAACAAAAAAAATTCAATTAAGATTTCTATTATAGGGGTTTCACACTAGCAGCAATGTGAATGAAATATTTCAAATGCAATATTTCAGTCCATTTCAACCTTATGGGCTGAAATATTTTCGTGTATATATTTCATGAAATATTGCTGTAGTGTGAAACCCCTATTAACAAAATCTAATTAGGGTTGTCATTTGTTGGTTAATCATGATTAGTATTGTTGTTGTTGTTGTTGTTTTCATTCTAGTGAATGTAATGTTCTATTCTATTGGTTCATGTGATAAAGATTTTGAAAAAGTTTTTCTCTTTCCAAGAATTGGAAAAGAAAGAATAATGAAAAAAGAAATGAAATTTTGAAGAAAAAAAAATAAATCTTTCAAAACTGAATTGTTTTTCATTCATTCTTTTTTTTCAAAATTTCAGATGTAAAAATAATTAAATTTGATGAGTTTCCTGTTTACGTTTTTCAAATGATGTGTGTGTGTGTATGTTTATTGCAATTGAAAATTCTGTTCAGATACAGATTGTACAGGTAAATTAATTTAAAATGAAATATTTTTTTAACTATGAGAATCTCTATCCAATAAATGTTTAATAATGATGATTAGATATCATCATCATCATTATTTTTTTTTTTCAAAAGAAATAAACTATATTTTGTCTGTATGTTTGTGTGTGTGTGAGACCATTGTCAAAGTAGAATTTATGGAAGTCCACACCCTCCACTAGGTTTCCCAATGCTGCCGGTTCGAATGCTGTTATATTTGGATCGCATAATTTTGCATATGTATCATAATCGCCCGTATTGATTGCTTCCAATAATTGTTCCGTTACTTTGATCACTTCTTGTTTTCGTGCTATATATATTTAAAAACAATGATGATGATCCAATCACAAAGTGGAATAAAACAAAAAAAGAATTAATTAATTAATTTCGATTGATTGATTGATTGATTGATTAATTACAATAAATATGATTGACAAAAAAAAATTGAAAATGGCATGCATTAAAACGAATGAAATGGGTGAGAAAAAGACATACAGAAAACCGAAAATCAAACAAATTATTAAACATTAACAAATTGAATAAAAATTCTTCATTTATCATGTGAAAGGACATGCATTAATTATTGATTTAAAACATTTGGTTCAAGATCAAAAGCCGCATGAAATCGATCGATTTAATTGATCGAGAATTTTTTTGGTTGATCTAACAGAAAACAAAAATATTCAGAGAAGAAACAGGTGTAGGTAAGTTTGTGTGTATTTAGGAAAGAGGTGATTTTGTAAACTTGAGTTCCATATAAAAAAAAAGCTTTTTTTCCGAAAATATTCAAATGATTTTAGCCTTAATTTTTTTTAGCTACCGAATGCAATGTGTCAATCCAATTTGTTTTTAAATCTATTAATTGGCTTGTTTAATTGGCTCAGGATGAATCCCATTTTTTTTAATTATTTTCAAATGATATATAATTGGATGAACGGATACTTACGTTCGAATGATCCACCACCATTGGATAGACGAGCTAATTATCATTATTCATATTTTTGTTTGTTTGTTTCAAATTTTATTTTTTATTGAAAATGATATTCATTTAGATTGTTTTTTTTTCAGGTGTAATTTCAATAGGAATGGGTGGATTTGAGAGGAGAAAAAAAAATTGGGCCCACGTAATCGGGATGATAAAAGGGGCCCAGGATTTTTTTTAATCATTCGGTTTTTGGTTTATTATTTTTTCGAATGGTATAGGTTTTTTTAATGGGAAAATTTCGGAGTCGATTTCATTATTAGATTGATGATTTTTGGATCAATGAGAAAATCAATGGGAATAAAGAAAAGAGAGAGAAAAAAAAGAGAAAAAGAAGAAAGATTTTAGCTTACAATGAAAAAACATTTTACATTTACAAAACCACATTGAATGTTTTTTTAATGGTACTACCAAACTACCAGGATTAATCTACACATTAATCTACGACACACATACGAGGGATATGTTTGTCATGAATGAATGATCAACAAATCTAAGAAAAGGATACATTTTTTTCACTTGAAAATTTTCTACATGTGAAATTATTGGTGTGCAATTGGTTTTTATTATTTGTACTGAATTACACGGAAATTTTTAATCAATTGGATAATACCTTGTGATGAATCGGCCATTATTACTGTACGACTTCGTTCAACTCCGTGTTGATTTAGTAGACAATCTGGCCATTTATTTATTTATTTTTATTATAAAAATTTAGATTTGATTTTTAGTTAAAATGATGATTATGATGGTGGTGGTGGTGGTGGTCATCGATGTCATAAATAAACCGAATTTTGTTTTGATTTTATCAATCATCATCATTGTTTTCAATCAAAATATTCAATCAATTTTAATTGGTTTTTTTGGTTTTTATCAAGAATTTTTGTTTTGTTTTTTTGGTAATTTTCATAGTTTTTAAAAAAAAATAAAGGAAAAGGAAAGGAAAATAAGAATAATAAATTATAGAAAATGATAAAAATTTAGACATTTTTGAAAAAATGAAAATTATAAAAATCACATAAATGTGCGCATGCTAGAGATTCTTTAATTTTATCTTGAAAAAAAACTGATGATTTTATTAA
Organism: Dermatophagoides pteronyssinus; assembly: GCF_027571235.1. Taxonomy (NCBI): domain Eukaryota; kingdom Metazoa; phylum Arthropoda; class Arachnida; order Sarcoptiformes; family Pyroglyphidae; genus Dermatophagoides; species Dermatophagoides pteronyssinus. The sequence continues at coordinate 655,607 of NW_027461537.1, forward strand.
TAAAAGAATAAAAATAGTAATAATTTCTGGGAAAAACAAACAGAAAAAATTTTCTTCTTAGGGCAAATGTCGTTTTTTTTTGTTTGAAATTTTCCATTATCACTCCAATTCTTACACAATGAACTAAATTTTAATGATAATACTGATTGAATTTTTTTTAATGAAGAATTCACACAAATAGATAAATTACTTGCGCTCGCGCACACACACGCATATAAAAAGCCGAGACTAAAAAAAATTGACATTTTTTAATTTATTTTTTCGGAACAAAAACAAAAGAAAAGAAAAATTCTGCCGAGGCCATACACAAAAAGCAAGCACAGATTTAAAAAAAACAAACAAACAAAAATTTTAGCTCTTTCATCATCATCAAAACTGATTCTGATTCTAATGATTATTAATTATTTTTTTCTTTCAACTAAAATAAGAAAACTAAATACAATAATAGAAAAGGGTTAATTTACTAAATAAATTACTTTAATTAGGTTCATTTCTCTTTTAATAATAATGAAATCAAAAGAAATGTTTAAAAAGAAAAAAAACATCAGATTCAAGCATTTCTATAGACAACAACAACGAAAAAAAAACTCAGAGAATTTTGAAAATAAAACTCGATCATGATAAATAAACGGAACAAAAAAAAAATGAAACAGAATATGTTTTTTTTTTGTTTTATTCAAATTGAATGGTACACACCTTTAGTATCTTCGTCTTCTAACGTAGTGTTGGATGAATCAGTGCTTTCTTTTACTTGTGAACCATCACTTTTCTTATTGATGATTGATCGACCTTTGTGTGTTTTTTTTTCGATTTCAATTATCATCATCATTACAAAAGCACAGAAATATGGACAGGCACATTTATCATGATTGCATCGGGCAGGCAGAAAATGAATTTTTTTAAAACAAAAAAAAAAAAAAACAAAAATAAAATTAAAAAATAAGAAATTTATAATGAAAATTAAAAAAAAAAAAAAAATAAAAGAGAACAAATAATGAAGCCAACTAATTTGAAATTAATTGAATTAACAACAAGCGCAACAAGCTTGCTACCTTATTTCCCAATTTGTCTCATCATTATCATTTCTTTTCTTTTCACCTTTTTTTTGTTATTTTATTCGAACATCTAATTCTACAATTATCATCTGATGATTTTTCTTGATTATTTTAAAATTGCAATAATAAAATAGTATCTCTCAACACTAATCCGATGACAAAAAAAAATCCTCAAAAAATGACGAAAAATAATTGGAAACATAAAATGAAATGAAATGAAAACTTACTGGAAAAATTTCTCGTTGCTAACATTGTTGTCAATATAGCTCCTTTAAGTTTACGTCTTGCATTGAATTTTTTCAAACAATCCACTGTTTCTTGTCGATGTAATGTACTAGCAACACGTTCACGTTGACAAATCCAAGGATGTTTCAATGCTTCGGCTGCTGTTATACGTTTTGCCGGATTTACCGTTAGCATTGAATTTATTAAATTTTTAGCTTCCGGTGTTACTGTATCCCATTCAGGTGATGGATACTATTGAAATAAGGGAAAAATGAAATTTGAATTCAAAAAAATATCCAATCAAATACATACATCATAGGCTCCGGCTTTTATCTGAGCATATAAACGATGTTGATCTTCATCCCAAAAGGGTGGATAGCCAACTAATAGAATGTATAAGATCACACCTAATCAAACAGAATCAAATAATTATTTTATCATAGAATTTATCATATATGTTTAATCGCAAATCACATACCACAAGCCCAAATATCGACTGGTTTTCCATATGGATCTTTTTTTAGTACTTCAGGTGATAGGTAACCAGGTGTACCGGCAAAACCATACCACGCTTGTTGTTCACCTTGAACTTCAATGGCCAAGCCAAAGTCAGCCAATTTAACGGCGGCACCTTTAGCTTTACTGGCCAATAGTAAATTTTCCGGCTAAATTTTATAAGACAATAATAATGAAATAAAAAATAAAAGTCAAACTCAAAATAAAACCTTTAGATCTCGATGAACAACATTATTCATATGGCAATGGTTAACGGATTCCAATATCTGTTGTATACAATGGGAAGCATCTGCTTCGGAATAATATTCACGTGCAACAATATCTTCAAATAATTCACCACCGGTGACCAGATCAAAAATAAGATAATGATATCCTTCTTCCTGGATGCTGTCATGTAAACGAACTGTACAAAGAAAAAAAACTTTATACATAAATTCAATGTGAAACAAAAAAACTTACCAATATTTGGATGATTCAATTTACGACATATACGTGCTTCACGTTCGAGTTTTTGAAAATCTATTTTGATATATTTTTTTTTTTTTTGATGAAAAAATTCAAAAGATTTAAAATTGGCATATAAATTTCCAATGAATATGCCAAAAACATAGAAAAAGAACAAGAAAATCATCAAAATTAATATACTTATTTTCAAAACAAAACAAAAACACCTACCTCGAGATGAAAGTTTTTTAGTGTTAATTATTTTGGCAGCAAATTCCAGGCATGTAGATTTTTGTACACATCTTCGTACAACCGAGAATGCTCCTCTACAAAATGATAAAAAATTTAATGATAAAAAAAATATAATCAAAATTAGAAATTGAAAAATAAAAACGAAAAAAATTCTGAATTGCTTGAAGAATTTCGAAATTCTTTTTCAGTCATAAATGTATTGAATTTGTAATATATTCTATGGAATTTCTTTTTTTCAGCCAAAGGCTAAATCTATTCATTCATTTTGTTATCAGGAAAAAAAAATTTCCCATTAAATTCTTCTTACGATCCATATGACGCTCCAGGAAATCCAACCAATTCGCCTAGAATTTTTTCATTTAATTGAAAATTATATTTATCAAGTAATATATCAGTATGATGATGATGATGATCACTTTCACATGATGATGATCGTCGTCGATCATTTGATGATGATGGTAGATGGCGATCAATAATAATAATGTTATTATTATTATTCTGAATCAATGATGATGATTCTTGTTGGAAATAATGATCATCATTATTATTATTATTGATTTTATTGTCAACAATGTTATTACATTCATCATCATCATCATCATTATTTATTAAATCAATTTTTTGATTATAAACATGTTTATAATTACAAATAAACAAATAAATCTTATTGATACGATTGATTAATAAAATAATTATAATTGTTATTATAAATATAATGAAAATTGTAACAATATTATCATTATTAATATTTAATATTGATTCTGATTTACTAAATTTTTCTTTATTATAATAATAATCATTTTGTTGTTGTTGTCTTTGACGTATCAAATGTTGATCAACATTATTATCATTATTATTATCAGCTAAATGTTGACGATGATATGGATAATTTGAATCTTTAATTGCCATTAGCAAATTTTTTCAATTTAATTGTTTATTCATTTGGTTTTATTTGGTTTTATGCTGAAGAATTTCATCATCAAACATTTCAAACGTAAGCAATGACGCGCACAATTGATGAAAAAAAGAAACGATGATGATGTCAACAACGTTATAATGATGATATTAGGTTTTATTTGTTTTCAAAAAAAACGAAAACGAAAAAAAAACATTCAATTTTAAATCACAAGATTGGCAAAACGTTAAAAAAGATGCAATATTTAAACGAAAAATAAAATTCAAATTGAATTCTTAAATTCAATTTTGAAATGATGATAATAAAATAATCAAATTGAACAAAAACACAAACAAAATAAATAGAATTGTTGTACAAAAAAAAAGTAAATATCCAATCGAATAGTTGTTTTTTTTTGTTCATTTCATTTTGTTCGTCGTTCATATGTTGTTTTGCCCTGTTCGTTTGTTGTTTTGCTATATTCTGTGCATGAATTTAACCCAGAATCTAAGACAAGTACCCCGGAATAACCTACAATGGAATTTGTATTATTATGTATGATGATCATACACAACAACGACGACGACAACGACAACGATAATAAAGTTGTGGATGCCAAAAAAAAATGAAGAAAAGAAAATCGAATAAAATAAGACAGTATGAGCAATACAAGATTCAAGAACAGAAAAGAATATTGACTGACTATCATCATCATCATCATCAGTAACAAACAATTTACATCGGCAACAACAATTTTATATCATTTTTTTTCTTGAATTCATACAAAAAAAAATAGTTTGAAATACTACAACAGTCGATTCTAAATCTGGTTTGAATAAAATATTCTGCCGGCTTTTTTTTTTTTGTTGTTGGCTTGAAGCGTTGATTATTATTATTATTTTTAACACACACCACCACCATCAACCAAATTACAATCAAATAAAACTTATAAATGATTGGCATATCAAGGAATTTTGTTTTATTCACTTATATGCTTGCATTTTCAACAACAACAACAAACAAACAAGTAATGAGAAAAACAAAAAAGGGTTGATAATAATGATAATGGATCATATCTAATAGTTTTTCCTAATTTACACACATTATTATTATTATTTCTTTTCTTTTTTCTTCTTGAATACAGATAAAATAATCCTTTAATTCTTCTTTATTCTTTTCTTAATGATTTTTGGTTATTATTGTTGTTGTTGGTTGGTTGGTTGGTTGGTTCATCGCCATATAATCACTATAAACATTACTGACATAAATTCCATTGACATATTTATATCATCAGATTTTTGTTGTTGTTGTCAGTGTTGTTATAAAACTAAATAACAGCTAGAAAAAAAATCGTATCAAATCCGACAGTTATTTTCGGATTTATTCATTCATTTGTCTGATGAATATGTGAAAGTGGTTTGTTCATATATAAATGGTTATGGTTGAATAATTACAATCCAAAATCAAAATTCGTTAAACGTAAAAAAAAACAGAATTCTGATAATAGTAATGATTCTCTTATTAATCAATCTCATATCCATGAATGAAAATAATATTATTATGATCATTTTTAATGATAATAATAATTGTTATTATTATAATAATAATAATTTGTAACTTACTTTCCGAGCTCTTCTTTGAGATCATAATTATCGGAGAAACGTGTTGTGGCAACTGGTTGACCAGAATGAGTCGACATCATGACTATTATATTATATAGTGGATTTTTTCTGTACTGTTGAGTTTTGTTTTATTTTATTTTATTATTTTAATTTCCTATTATCAGATCAATTACGATAAATATTAATTATATTTCCGATCTGTTGTCGTTACCGGATGTTACAATGAATAAAAACTAGAATTTATAACAGAAAAAACATACACACACACACATAAAGACACGAAGAGAACAAATGTAAAATGATTGGAACGTAAATTTTGTTGTTGTTGTTGTTGTTGGTTGTTATTAAACTGAATGAATTCGGTGAATATATTATTGATTGTTTGATGGTCGAGTTTGTTGAACTTTTTTTTTGTTGTTTCAAATTTGATTTTAGATCGTTTTTTATGCACAATATCAATAACGGAAATCAAGATTAAAATTATTGTAGATTCAATCAACATTTGATGATTGGCAGTGATAATATTGATTTTTTTTCTATTTCATCTATCATTAATTTCAAAAAAATGATTTCAAAAAAAAAAATTACATTCTTGATGATGTTGATAATATCTTAAATGATGATGATCACAGAATTTCTGTTTGAATTTTCCAAAAAAAAGTAATGGTGATAATAATGATGATTATGATGATGACGAAGGATGATCCAAAAAAATTAGCATTCCAACAATGAAAAAACAAATGAGCACGCTATATGTTGTTGTTTATACACAAAAACGCAAACACACATGTGGTTGAATGAATTTAACCTGTCAAAATTGAAATAATAATAATGATAAACGGAAATTAGTTATAGATAGAAATAGAAAACCAAATAGGAGGAACATTAAACAGAAACAAAAAACAAATTTTATTTTTCTAGATGTCAAATGATGATATGTATGAAAAAAAAATTTATAAATAAATTCCACAATCAATCATTTAGAATGACAGAGGCAAATATTCAAACATATTAATCGAAGATAAGGACAAACAAAACAAAACAAACAAACAAACAATGATAATAATAATGTCAATGTAAAATGATTGTAAAATTCTATTATAATTTTTTTTACTATTATTATTATTATTATTTTAGATAATCCGATTATCGGACTGAAAAAAAACACAAAAATAATTATAATGAAAACAGAAACAAAATAATAAATAACTCATTTAGCCATCAACAATGTATTATCATTGTGTGGGTTGACAATCAAACAAAACAAAACAAAACAAAAAAAAGATATTTGAAAATTGAACGGAAATCCAAAAGCTAAAAAAAAACATTTGTTTTTTTAAAAATAATGATAATGATGTCTTGAACAACAACATCAACAAAATTTAATAATTGATTTAAAATGAAAAAAAGAAAAGAAATCAATATTTGAAATCAATAGAAAATTTGCACCGCATATTTGAATGAATAAACAAAACAAAAAAATTTGAAATAAGGAAAATGATGTTTCCTTGATCGAAACACTGCGATTTCTCATTTCACATCTCAATTACAAATAAAGTATTTTTAAAAAAAATCTTCGGTGTATGTGGGTGGATTGATGGTGTGATCGGTGATGATAATGTTAATGGTAGTAGTGGTGATGATGGCAACATAAAATTTACCATAAAATTTACCTGTGTGATGGCGAATGATTGGTGAGCAAAACAAACAAACAAACAAAAACGACATTGAAATTGTTGAACAATTCAAATCAATGAAATACAAAGTGAATGAATGATGATATGGAAATGTTTATTCAATAATAATAATCATCATAGGTAGTGGATACTACGTTCTTTTTTTCGAGGTAAACTACTTGTTCAATAGCAACAAATCCAATGTGTATGGAAACCAATTTTGAATCTGATGATCATTATCATCATCATGATGATGATCGTCCGTTGGTTACTTGTGTTATGAAAACAAATTGAAAAAACAAAATGTCATCAAATCGATTGATTGAATTTGGAAATGAAGGCAACATAAAATGATTGTGTTCAAAAGATCAAAGGATACTGATTTGCCTAATAAATTCATCAAAACACAAAAAAAAATTTCTTGTTGTTTTTTCGATCAGTTTTTTCTAATCATTTTGATTTATTTGTAATCATAACAATCGGAAAATTTCATATTTACTATGTCTATGTTGTTCTCTCCCTCTCTGTATACTATGTATCCAAATATTGTCATGACAATGATTGTAGAAAAAAGCAAAACATTTGCCATTTCCATTTTGCAAATGTTTAATATTATAAAATTATATTGGATATTTGTTTCGGATTTGAACGACCAAACAAAAACAAACAAACAAAAAGGAAATATAAAGGTCAATTTTTTTTGCCTAATGAACTTAATTAAATAAATGTAAAAAGATGGTGATGATTTTATCCACAAAAATCAAATTTAATTAATCGGATTCATTTTAATAAAATACTTGTAAATTGGAAACCAGAGAATAAGAAAGAGAAATGTCAGGAAAAAAATTAAAAGTTTTCAAGGTGTTTATTTTGGAATATACACAGATAGAGAATAAATACAATTCCAGACAAAAGTCAATTAAAACATTAATCAAAAAAAGAGAAGTAAAATAAACCAGACCTAATTATGATGTCGATGATGATGATAAAATTACACAGATAAAACATTAGGAAATGAAGTAATAATAAAAAAATAAATAAATTTCAATCACAAACACGGTTCCAAAAAGAATCTAATCTATTAATAATATCTATTGATATTTTCTTGAATTAATGGAAGAAGAAGAAGCAAAAAAAACCGAAAACCAATGTCAAACTTTACCATTAGTCGATGTTGACGTAATATATATTGATAATGATTGAGAGAGAAAGAAATTCATTTAAAATGAGAAAAAACATTTTCTTTCTCATTTCGATTATATATTTTTTTTGTAACTAATCATCATCATCATCAACCAAGATCATGATCCATTATTATTATTATTATTCTTGGATAATGTCATTAATGTGTATTTTTTCATTCGGTTGATCTGATCAATGAGAATGTAAATGTTAAAAAAAATAGAAATAAAGTAAAGTAAATTGATCATCAAAGTTTGTTCTGTGGTGTGTTTATGCGTGAATGTTTTTTTGAGAAAAAGATTACATCATATCAGATTATAGCCATTATAGAATATTTTTTTTTTATATTTTCAAAAATAAATCATCAATATCATTGAATCGATGATAAAAAAAATAGCCAATTTGAATTTGGAATTCCAGAAAAAATGAATGCTGTCATCTGCAAACGATGTGAAAATGAGAAATGTAAAAAAAAAATCTAAACTGAGAACGACCAAACGAGAATATTGTAACCGTTATCGACATTGTTGTTCACATTGTTCACACCTGGATAGGAAAATTTCTTTTTTTTCCATTTATTTTATTTCATTTTCGTTTTCGTTTTCGTTTTTGTTTCGAATCGCACGGTCCAATACCGATGGTGAATGAAGAAAATAATATAAACGAAAAGAAAAGAATCTCATCATCTGAACAACAGTAACTAATATTATTTAAAAAAAACATTCAAGAATAATAGAATCCGGTCATCATATTCTTCATCTTGTTTCTATCATCGCTATGAATAGGTTGTTTTTTTACGAGAACCAAAAAACAAAATATAAAATTCACGTTCAAAAAGAACAGTGATATACAGGATGTTTGTAAGAAGAAAAAAAAAGTTATTAAATTTCATCATTCATTCTATACATGATGTAATAGATGAAAAAAAAGACAAATAAGATATTCTTGACTTATTTTTTTTGTTGTTGTTCTTGTTGCAAACACTCTGTATAGAGAATATATTTTGTATATAGAGAAAATTGTATTTACAATATTTATTATTATCAAAACAAGACACGTAGATTTTCATCTAAAATATATAGAAAAATATATATTTTTTATTATTATTATCATCAGTTTTTTTCTCTCTGTTTCATATGGCCCAGCTCGAAAAAAATAGAAAAGAAAAAAAAGCTCATTCGGTAAATTGTATCGTTATTGTCGAATAATGCATTTTAATTTTATTCTTATTTGTATTTGTATTCGAAATACGAAAGAAAAACAAACCACTTAGGAAAAAAAACTAACTTACTTTCCATCTCTATTTTCAAAACATTATTATTCATTAATAATAATCAAATGTGTGTGTGTATATATCGATTGATAATTACAATTGACAATCATTGTCATATACAATTTTTTTTCATCGAATCAAATTATAAAAACAAAGAAATTATGTAATTTCATTAGCTAAAAATTTATTTATTTATTCACAAATTCATTTGTTTGTTTGTTTTATTTACATTATGAATATGTATTTTATTATTAGTTAATTTTAATAATGAATTTTGGAAAATTTAAAACAATATTTCTGTTTTTGATCATAAGAATCGAATCGAACAGAATGATTTGAGAAAACAGAACGTAACGAATTTTTGGATCGATTCAACCAGAAAAACAGAAACACACGTAGACAAAACGATATAGTGAACAAATAAAGTTGGTTGAAAATAAAAATAAAAAAATGAGGGCGTTCGTACGTGTGTGTTTGTGTAAGCGAAAGCATTGTTATCTTTGAAATGAAGTGAAAAATGAAACAAAGAAAAATCGAAAAAAATTCATTCATTTTTTGCGGTTTGATCGATTAATTAATCATGCTGATTATCTAATCAATCGGTTTTTATGTTTGGAGATGAAAAAAACACTGAAATTACCATTCTGATTTAGATTCTGTTGTTTTGTAGAAAAAAAATCCAAAAATAAAACATGAATCAGGAACATCATAACATAATGACTTGACTTTCCATATTGAACAACTGTCATAGTTTCTTATTAATGAATCTTGGTTGTTATGACATTTTTTTTTCTTTGGTAAATTCAACTTAATCAAATGAATCAACTGACTTGACACTGTCAACGATGATGATGAAGATAATTAGGGCAAAAAATGAAAACAAAATTGTTATATTTTTTCATTTTGACGATTGTAAATGTTTTCTTTACAAATCAATTAATAATCGATTGACATCCAACAGAATTGCGGTCGTTCATGATGATGATGATGAATATTCAACCAAACATCAAAACAAAATTGAAATGATGGCAAGAGAGAAAAAAAAGGTCAAGTGTATTCTGTAATCCTGTTTATTTTACTTATTGGTGAAATCTGAAATTCATTTTTTTTTGCCCATGTTACCATTCAGAAAAATAGATCAATATTTTAGGTAAGAATCATTCTACAATTTTTTCTTATAATTTATATTCTGGACTAATCATCATTCATTTTAATGAAATGATTAATGCAAAAGTCAAGTTCAAACAAAAAGAAAGAATCTCCGAAAAGGTAGAAAAAGAAAATCAATTTTCAAACAAACATAAAAACAAGGTAATAATAATTGAATGAAACCAAAACAATAATGACGAAAAACAGATAAACACAGCAAATAGTAACAAACATAAAGAATATAAATGAAAAAATAAATAATAATAATAAAATATTATTATTGCAAACAAAATAATAATAATAATAATAACGATAATGGTAATGATGTTGGATCGAAAAGATGGTCAGATAGGTAAAATATATGAAAAAAAACACTACACACACATGCATGTAGTTATAATTATTATGATAATAAATAATTAACTGAAATAAAATGAAAATTAAAAGAAAAAAACCAAAGCGAATTGAAACAAGAAGATATGGGTCAATTTCAGGTAATAAGAAAAAGAAGGTGAATTGTAACCTTGTGAATGAAAAATATCCAATATGCAAAGAAATTATATACAAACCTTGTAGATTATATCTATATATACGTTATTTTTTTTCTGTTGATGCAAAAGGCCAAAAAACAAAAACAAAAATGAAGAATATATGAAACGAAAGCGAAAAAGTAAAACACAAATATAGAATAATGATGATGATAATTATTTTTGAAAAAAACACCAAGATTCACTAAATAACAACGAATTTACTTGATTATTCTTCAAATAGAAAATTTTTCCTTGATCAATTTTGTTTGTTTGTTTGTTTCAAAATATATTGTTGTTGTTGTTTTCACACAGAATAAAGATGAAAGTCAAGTTTTGTTTCTGTTATTTTTTTTAATTTTATCTTTTATTTCGGATGTCTGTTTTAGATTCAAATGAAAATGTCGAGTTTATGAATCTTTATTATTATTATTATTATTATTATTATTTGAATTTAAGAATAAAAAGAATAAAACACAAAAACACACATACACACAAACAAACAAATATATACACAGAAAAATACTGAAAATAGAAAAAAATGAGTCAATGGATAGAATTGAAATGAAATACAGAATACAAAAAAAAATTGAAATTTGTCTTTTCTCTTTATATGTTTGATTGTGTGAGCGTGGTGTATGAGTGTGTGAATATTGAGTGTAGTATGAATTCTGGATTCTGGGACAGAATACACCGTCAATGAGGATGATGAAGTCGGCGGCGGCGGCAAAGGCGACAATAGTATTAGTGTTATATTTTTTTCGTTGTTTGTAGAGAAAAAGAAAAAAATAACGAAATTCTGGTTTCTGGAACGGTCGATCTAAAGTTGTTGTTGTTGATGGTGACGACAAAAAAAAAGAAAATCTAAAAACCAAACTAGATGAATTTTGGGATAAAATATAATGCTTCTACAACAGAATTATTTGGAATATCTTTATTTTTTTTGATCACCACCCAAAACGACCACCACATCATACACTTTAGCACACAAACACATTACAGTATATATTTTCGAAATATATTTTGGAACAGTTCGTGAGACGCCGTCGTCATCATCATCGTCATCATCGTCTTTGTCGTTGTCGGGCCAACGACGGTTCCATTAGAGTTCCACAAGCGAAACACTAACACAGAATATCACACAATGAACAATTTTTTTTTTGGCTATCAAGTTGAAAAGATGGATGAATTGTTAGGCTTTTGATTCTAATGCTTCTGTTATACACACACACACGAACACACACATTTTGAATGTTGCCACATAATTTTGGTTGTTGTTGTTGTTGAGGGCGCCACATGAATTGGAACAAATTCTTCCAGAATAAATGATGATGATAGTAGCAAGATAATATGAATGTAGGCTCAAAGTGTGTCTGTGTGTGTGTGTGTGTGAGATATTTAGTGGAATATTCTTAAAGGTTTGGAACACATAGTATTTGTCGTAGTAGTAGTCGATAGATAATAATAATACCTGCAAAAAAAACATTACTATGGTTTCCTGTTCTTGTTTGTTCTTGTGTGTTTGTTTGTTTATGGCGCCAAATTCAATTCATTCATTCATATTTTTTTTGATCTCATCCACAATTTAATTCATCAAATAGAGAAAATTTCTGATTTTCTATTATTATTGTCGATTGACATTAAAAAAGCCAATATTTGTTGAATTGTTGTTGTTGTCGTTGTTGATGATGAAAGTTATAATTTCAATGAATTCCAATCAAAAATAATAAACTGTTTTAAAGAAAAAATAATTTCAGAATAAGAAATTGTATTGTATCTTTTTTTCATTTGAAAAAAAATCAATTTTAAATTAGCAAATAAAAAATAACGAACCTCAAATTGAACCGTTTTTTTCTAATTCTTCTTCGAATAGAAATTGAAATCCAAAATCAATTTATCCCAAATAAACATAAATATAATGGTGATAATGATGATGATGATGATGAGCAAAAATATTTGTTTTGATCCATTTGAATATCATTACATAATGTTGTTGTTGTTATTATGTTTTTTTTCACAGACATCAATAAAAGGGAAAAAACGATAGTTTGTATTATTATAATTTGTCGTTTTGTTTTATGTTTTGTTGTTGTTGTGTGTATGTAAATGTGTTTTGTATGTTTTTAGATCCATCATAGAATTAGGAAACATCAACAACATTACAATTATCAAAATCCTCAATAACAAATAAAATTAAAATGCTAGTGGTAATTATCAATGATGATATTTGATTTTATAAATATTCTTTCAATACATCTATGTAATGTATATGTGTGTGTGTGTAAAAAGAATTTTCCCTTTTTTTTCTCACTTGTTTAGAAACAAATATCAACATCAACAGTTATTTTTTTTTTTTTTTTGGATTTCCTTGGTAGTAGCATCGATGATTTTTGTTGTTGTTGTTGTTTCTTCTTCTGTTTCTTTGTCGTTTTTTTCTGTTTAAAACAGAATGATTATAAATTTCAAACAATGAATGGCGTCATCATTTGTTTGTTCGTCATCAGTTTGTACTATGAACCGAAAATGATTTTAAAAGAATATTCTGAATTTCTCGTTTGTTTCATTCTCAGAATATAACACCATCGACCGAATGACTGAATGACTGATGATTACTTTGTATGATACTTGTTTGTTTTGTTTTTATCGTTTTTATTTTATTTCCTAAGAAGAAGAAAAATTGTTGCCAAAAATACTCAAATAAAACATATAATGTAGGTTTTTTTTTGGTGGAGAATTTTTTCATTCTTTGTTTTTTGTTTTCATATGTCTGTCTTGTATTTTTCCATCTCATTGAATTTGTTTCATCGTTTTTTAAATACGAATTAATTTCAATGGTTTATTTTTGGGTATATTGAAAAAAATAGAAGCAGTAATTTTATCGTCCGAATTGTAAATAATATCATTTACCAAAATGTTCTGTATGTTTTGTAAACTGATAAAGTACAATGTTTAACCGGCAACAACAACAACAGAAAGTAAGCAACATATGATAAATATACAACAAAATTGAAATGAAAATGCAGAGGATCATATAAATGAAAAAAAAAAGATCAACAAGATTTATTTTTGGCTACAAACATGGATTAGATAAAACCATTGCGTTTGTTTTCGATTTACAAACAAATAAAAAAAGAAAAGAAATCATCAAAATGAATAAATCCGAAATATTTACAAAGCGGTATCCCATATCAGTCAGTTAGTCAGTCAGTCAGTCAGTCACTCATTCATTCAAATTAATCAGTAGTAATGAGAAAAATTCTTTCATTCTCTCTTCTTTTTTTGTGTATATAGAATTTCATTTGAAAAAAAACAACCAAACAGTGTGAACAGAATATCAAACAATTTCTTTTATTATATCTAACTACTAAATCATTTAGTAGTTATTTCAACCATATAATCTATATAGCTTTTTATATGATGAAAAAAAATCGATCCAAAAGTTTATGGATTTTTTCTCTATATAAATGTTTTTTTTTGTTTCGCAATAAAGTCAAATTAATATAAATGAAACAATGGTAAAACAATCTGACTGAATCCTTTGGTTATTTTTTTTTCTTTCTTCTATTATATTCACCTTTGTTTGAAAAGGATAAGAAGTGAAAATTTGAACAAAACGAAAAAAAAGACTTTTCCTTGCTATCTGGTCATATCAAACGATTAGTAATATCTTAGTTCATATATTCATTCTCTCATATAGCACTTTTATTCACTGAATATTATCTTCATCTTCATCATTTTGTTTCTTTGAAGAGTTTATAATTTTATGAAATGTAATATTGGCGCATGTATTTTTTTTTATCTGCGAAAGAAAAAAAAATTCTAGTTGTTTTTATTTTTTCATTTTATTTAGGCGCAAAATCATTATCATTTTTTTGGATTGGTCTGGTGTTGAATGAAATGATGAGAGAAAAAATTTTCATTTTTTTTTCTTGGTTTTATCATCATCATTTTTCCGGTTTTATCATCATTATCAATAACAAGATTGTTTTGAATGGAAAAAAAATGGAGAGAGAATATTTTCTTGTATACAAACATGTATGTGGGTGATGATTGTGGCGTGGGATGAATAAAATGAATGAATGAATGAGTTTAGAATTCCTATTACATTAATGTCATATTAACCAGAAAAATAAAATTCTGTTTTACATTGTGCTATGATGATTATTCGTTTCATTTTTTTTCTAATTTAGTTCACCTGTATTCTTCTTTCGTTTTCAATATATATATAGAAAAATAGGAAATTTGGATTCTGGTATTTTTTTTGGATATGATTCTTGGAATAAGAATCCATTATTCGAATCTCACTCTATTGCTTTCCTTGATTGCATGTGTGTATGTTATGGAACATTTTTTTCCCCTATACAAGAATTTATGCACGTAATACAGAATTTTTTTTGGTGACAGTTTTCAATTCTAGTTCAGTCGAATGATTCTGAAAAAAATATAAAAAATAAAAACACAAAATCAAGAGAAAATGATTATGATAAATGAAAAAGAGGAAGAGAGAGAGAAAGCGAAAGAGAATTACTTGAAACGAATCATATTCTGTATTATATGATGAATGAATGAAAGCAACCAAGCAACAACAAACAACAACAAAAAAAACAATTACATTCTCTATTGAATATTGCTATTTAAAAGAAAAATCTGGCTTCTGGCATGTTCAAAAACAAAAAAAGCAACAACAACAAACAAGAACCAGATTTGTATTTTTTCCCCTTTTTCCTATTCACTTTCCCAACACCATCACTACTACTACAATCATCGCCAACTTGGATTTTACACACTATAGATATTTTCTCTTTCCAAATACATTTTTGTCATACAGAATTTTTTTTTACCTAGAAAAATTTTTTCACTTTTTTTTTGTTGGCTTGCTTGTATTGTGCAATAAAAACTTTTTTCTTCTATACATAACACGTGTGTATTTGAATATGATGTAAGTGTTTTCATGTTTTTACAACATAGTCAAACGAATGAAAAAAAATGACATGCAAACACGAAATTAAGCAATAAATGTGTTTGTGTGTGTGTGTGATGTAATGTTGACGTTAAAAAAATACATGAAAATAATAATATGAGAAAATTTTTTTTAATCGAAATGATAGAAAAAAAATGTAATACTTTTCCGGAATTTGTGAAAAACTCACCAAAAAAAAAAAAAAAAAAAAGAAGAATAGAAAACAGACAAAGATGAAATGACATCAATTTTCATTTTGGTGATTTTTTTTCTTATTGTTTTTTTCACCTTTTTTTTCTTATTGATGATGTTTTTCTATGATTTACAAATGATGTTACGCCTTTTTTCATTGCGATTATTTGGTTTTTTTTTTGGTGTGGTTGTGATTTTTTTTATTCTTTGTTATTTGTTTCCATGCTAATCATTATGATAATGTGTTGTTGTTGCAGTGAAAACAAGAACACCACATATAGGTTTTTCAATCAAATTTCAATAGGCGGATTTCAATTAACTTTTTTTGTTTGTTTGTTTTCCATCATTTTCTGGAAATAAAGTGGATGAACTTTCTTTTTTTTCCGGTGACAATTCCATGATGATAATCAAAGTAAAATAGAATTTTTTGTTTTTTCTTCTAAATTAAAAATTAAATTAATTTTTTAAAAAGAAAACAAAACTTTTTGAAACTAAAAGTTATAAATAAATAAAGAGTTTACAAAGAAAAAAACAAACAAACAAATAAACAGAAAAGTATGGACATCCATTGAATAATTTATAATCAATCGACAAACATAATGATAAAATTGTTGTTTTGTTTTGTTTTTTTTCGAAAGAATTTTTAACTATCATTTTTTTTCTTTTACTGGAAAAAGAATTGAATCAAAATGGATCTAGAAATTTTCCCATATACTCAACAACGATGTCAATCAATAAATCATATATGAAACAAAAACGAAAACAAAAAAAAATTTTGATGGAAATTTTACGAAAATATTTTTATTTTTCCTAGAAAAACAACAACAAATAATGATGATGATGATCTGTCATTATGAAATATTGATGGGAAAAAAATATTTCGCAATAAAATAATCGGATATCAATATAATAATGATGATGATGATGATGATTTTAATTTTTTGCCAAATATGATCCATTTCAACACACATGTAAATCTGGATTTTGTTTTTCCACCATCAAATTTATATTAATGAATTGATTGGCCAATGTAGGATGTATTCCTTCTTCTTATCATTCCTTTTTTTCTTCTCTTTATAAGATTCGAAATTCTTGAATTCTTCAATGATTGATTAGCAAATCATTGAAAATATTAATGTGACTAGAAAAAATAGATTAGTTCATGATCACACACACTTTAAAAAAAATTATAATGATTATTAATTATGTTCTTCACTCATTCGCAAATGTAACGATTTCGTTTTGTTTTTTTTCTGTCATCCATTATGTTGCGAACCAAAAAACAAAACCAAACAATCAACCAATCAGCAAAGTATTGTTCACTAAATTCCGAAAAAAAAATTTAAAATTTAAATTTTTTTTCCAAATGAAATTATAAGAAAAATTTCAAAGAATGAAAAAAAAATTGAAATTTCCCAATAGAAAAAATTTTGGCAATTTACTTCTTATCATTCTTATGTGGTGATGCTCGATTTTTTTCATCGACACGTTTTCCATAAAAAAAACAGAAAACTTTCGCTCATCATCATGTTCAATATAATAGGATCTATACCAGAAACAGCAAAAGATCACCAAGAACAAAAAATGAATTCATTTTTTATATTGAATAAATCGATGTAAATGACGATACAATCAAGTTGTTTCAGCCAAATAAGTAGCAGCTGAAATTTATATTTTTTTCACTGCCCAAAAAAAAATTGGAAACGAAAAACAGAATATATTCGGCCACAATGACGTAAATATTTTGGAATGATACAAACATATCTGTGAAACAAAAATTAAATAATTTTTTTGTTTTGCTTGAAAACTTTGTCAATTCTCTGCACAGAATAACAATATTGAAAATAGAAAAAAGTAAAACTTTCGTATTTTTCAATCAAACTATGTTTATTCATCTGTGCCGTAATATTTGTCGATTTTGTTGTTGTTATTTGTGTCAGGATTCTTTTTTCACTTACACACTCGGTGACTTTGATCCGAATTGAATGGAATTAGAATTTTGTTGTTGTTGTTGTTGTCGGTGTCGCATTGTAAATTATTTCATTTTATCTCAATTCAATCATTCATTTCAAACCAAAATAAACAAAAATTCTATTTCAAAATTGGAGAAAAAAAATTGTAAGCTGATTTTACGCTGAAAACAAAATTCTTTATTATTATTTTTCTCTCGTTGTTGTTGTTGTTGTCAAATGATGAATCTTTTTTTTTATGAATGCTAAGGTTTCAAGATATTTTTCTAAAAAATGAATGAAAATTTTAGTTTGTTTTTTTTCTTTGTTCCATACTTATTTTTCTTTTTTTTAGATTTGAATTATCAAGATTGTAGTCGATGTTCAACAACAAAATAAAATTCAAAAGATGTTCGAGAATCCTATATATGTAAAATTCTTATAACCATCATAAAAATAAAGTTACAATCTTAATTCATTTATTATTAAAATGAATGTTCAAAAGTAAAAAACTAAAAACTAAAAAAAGGGAAAAATGATATGAAAAAAACTAACCCCGTTGATTTCAGTATAAATGATGTTGGTTGGTTGGTTGGCTTCACAATAAACAAAACCATAACCATCATCATTTATACATTCAATATTCATTAATATCATATATATGGCACTAATTTAGTTTTTTTCCTCATTACATTCACCCTATTACTCCAACGGCCTGGATATAAAAAAAAACAAACAAACAAACCAAAACTTATTTAGCAATTGACAAATCATTCTAACCATTATATTACATAATGAACATGTTATACATTGGTTTTGATGGTTATCTGAATCTTCAGTAGAAAAAAAGTTATGATGATGATGAACTTGTACAACTTGCATAACGTTTTCTATTGAATTTTTTCCGTTTGTTTATTTTTCATTTCATTTCAATTATTATTAGAAAAGCAGTAGAACAAAAATTTTCCCATCAAAATAAAAAGAATCCAGAATTTTTAATGGTTATTTACAAGGCAATCATATTCAGTCTTCCTTTTCATTCATTTTTGAGTGAATGAATGTTAAATCCATTCGGTGAATGAAGAAATGCTATTTTTCTCTTTCTGTTTCATATTAATATGGATGTTTGAAAATTTGTTTTTCCAAATAATTTTACTCAATTTTTTTTTGACATTTATTCTCATTAATGTTTCATATTTCAATTTTGGTCAAGTGCATTTATGGTCCATGTATGATGATAATGATGTGAAATATAAATGATGTCATATTATATAACGTCAAAACTTGAATGAAGATGAAAAAAGAAAAAACAAAACTGAAATACCGTTTGGTATTAGTTGAACAACTAGAAAAATAAAGTTGAAAATTTTCCTGTCTCTTTCGTTTATCTCCTGGCCAATGTTTTTTTTATTTTTGTAAATTGGAAACAATCACAGAAAAAAATGTTTGGATAAATAAACACCAATTTTACATGGTAATTTGTTGTTGATTTGATAATCAAATTTCAAATTTTGTATAAAACAAAAACAGAAAACAATGTTGTCCATCTAACTTATGATAATAATAATGGTCAGAACAATCGACAAAAATACAATGAAATAACATTATTATAATTTTGTTTGTTTGTTTTCAAAATAAAAAATTTGTTATTCAAAATTCTATCATATGTTTATCTCACATTGGTTGACAGATAATCATGATGATCGTGTGTTTGTGTGTGTGTGTGTGTTCAAAAACCAATGTTAAATTCTTTGTAGAATTGTGTGAAGAATAAATTACAATTTTTTACATTAAAATGTTGTTTTTTTCGGAATTGTGAACAAAGAATATAATGTAAAAGAAAAGACTAAAGAATAAGAATTAATGGAAGCAAAAAAAAGGACAATTTCTCTTTCTCTTATGGAGCCATTGTGTATTCGTTTTTGTTTTTTGGTTCATACATTCACAGGATGTTTAGCCAACCCGAAAAATCCCAACAAAAAAATCTGAATTGTTATATATAGATAAAAATTCTCATTTTTATTAGACCATCTGGCCAATGTTTATATGTATGTATGTATGTTTGGATGGGATGTTTGAGATAAATATTAATGAGAATCAAACCATCATCATCATCATCATCAAATTGAATATTTTGTAGAGAAAAAGAAAAAATTTCATCGGATACAACTGAATATACAAACATTGTGTGTGTGTGCGAATATTTATAATTTTTAACATTTAACATAAAAGATAACATTGAATTCTTTTTTTTTTTATTGAATCTGGACAAAATAATAATAATGATTATCATTATGATGTTTGTGTGTGTGTTTGTTTGAGGTAAGAATTTTCTCTTTTTCATTAGTTTGTTAAAAAAAATTACAAAACTGGATTTATTATAAAATCAATTTATTTTATGAATTTATATTTTATTTATTTATTTAGTAAAAACCATATGGATGATAACCATATTGATGATATTGTTGTTGACCATAATGATTATAAACTGGATAATGATATGATCCATATGCTTGATATGGATCAATATCTGAATAGCTCATTGATCCACCACCGCCACCACCTCCACTACTACCGCCACCACTGTAAGAATCATGACTTCCACCATAAGATTGATAACCATGGCCACCGCCGCCGCCGCCACCACCATAAGATGATCCATGACTATAACCATGAACAGGCATTACCGAAACATGTTCTTCATGATGATGATATTTTTCCTCTTTATGTACCGGATAAAAATATGGTTTATATTCTTCTTTACATTTTTCATCATGTCCTAATATAAATCTGAAAATTGTTTTTTTTTTTTTTTTGTTAAACAAAGAAAAGAAAACATTAACATTAAAAAATTTAACTTACAGATTTTTTCCCTTTCTTTTTCCACTAGTTTTCAATATGGTTGGCATACCACATTTACTATGATTTGGAAACATAATTCTATAGAACAAAGAATTGACAAAAAAAGAAACAAAATTAAAGAAAACACAGGTTCCATCTTCAGGTCATAATTTTGAATATAAAACACGTGCAAACACCAGAAAAAAATAAACACTTACGTTGAACCACCTTTTTTTCCACCCGATTTTAAAATTAAACTTGGATTCGATTCAATTGTCGGAAACAATGAACAAATAAAACAAACCGTTAAAATAATTGTTGTCCACATTGTCATCGAAATAGAATGTTTGAACATTTTTGTTCAAATTTTTTTCAACAAAATAAATTCATTAGATAATTTTTTTTTTTTTGTAAAATGTATTTGAAGATTCGCCTGGAACAAATCATTTCGCTTTTATATGATTTTTGTTTTTGTTTTCTCACCAACTTTCATTTTTCAAAAAATTTAATAATAATTATAGCTGAATGATGACAAACCTTTTTTTCAATTCAGGTAAGGAAAAAAAGGATTTTTCTTCCTTGAATGCACAATATTGAGAGATAACCAACCCATATTTAAAATTTAAAACAATACATGAACTTTTGGTTTGTTTGGGAAAAAACATCTAATGAAAATGATAAAGATTTTCAATCATTGTCAATTAGCAAAATGCATTAATTTTTTTTCCTTTATAAATTTATTTCCTTTACATTATCTTCTGAGATTGACATGTTTTTTTTTCTTTTTCCATCATCATCATCATTATCATATAAATTGAACTTGTCATAAGCAACCGAATAAGATCATCCATCCGTTGATCCAATTTTTTTTGGATCAAATGTTAAGATCAAAATGGATCAAACTGAATTATTTATCATCTAATAATGATAATAATCATTAACACAAACACCAATACACATAAATTGTCAAAAAATCAATCACTAATGATAATTATGGTTAATAATCAATTTTGATAATTTCATTGTTTGTTCATTGTTTTTTTATTATTTATTAAAATTTATCAACACTGCACTTATGATAATATGCTATACAATAATGTAATTCAATTTGAATTGAAATGATGATTTAAATTTTAAAAAAATTATCACGTGTCACGTGATTATAATTGTATCATTACCATATTGATTAATTATTGTTTCATTATTTGAAAACATTGTTGAATTAAATGATTTGTTTATATTATCAATAATATTACGATGAACAAATCTTAACCGTGAATTACATAACATCAATTTATAGTTAGTCCATGGAATGTATATATTTGGCCAACAATCTTGTCTATTATCAAATCGTGGTATAATTGATTGTGATGGTTGTAATGGTTTTGGGGTTGGCGATGGTGGTGGTGGTAGTTGCGGTGAAATAAAATTTTCTTCATATTGATTATTGTCAAAATTTTCATTATAATTGTCTATCCCATTAAAAATATCATCGTTTTGATGTTCATTTTGTTGTTGTTGTTGTTGTTGTTCATGTTGATAATCATCACCCATCTTTCCAATAATCCATTTATAGTAAAATGAAACATCGGTAAATAATGCAACATTATTCGGTTGACAGCTAGCTGCCAATATTGAACTGGTTATACCAACCAAATATGGTTTACCATTACGTTCAATTATTAATCCACTTCCGGAATCACCATAACAAGGTGAATGCGATCGTGATCGTGCACCAATAATATCTCTTGATGAAAACATAAATACTGGTTGTAAATGAAAATATCCAGCCAAAAGACGTTCATTTCGTTCAATATTACGACCAAATCCAGCCATTCTACTTTCAAATCCCAATAATGATTTTCTGGATTCTTGATTCATTCGTATCGGATGTGAACGTGATGTTATCATTACTGGTGCCGATAATTTTAATAATGCTAAATCGGCTGTTGTAAATAAATGTCGTGCTGGTTTATAAATTTCAATCACATTTCTTCTCATTGATTTGGTTGCCATCGATAATTGATCAAGACCAAAAAATACTATTGGATTTTCATTAACAATACAATGACCGGCCGTCAATATCCATTGCGGATGTATAAGAACACCGCCACAGCGACCTTTGTTGATAACCATAACTGTCCATGGAAATAATTCAATAGGTGTTGGTTCACCATTAACAACACGACGTATACGATGAATTATCGTTTCATTTGATTTTGAATCAATTTCAAATGATTCATTTGATAAATGTTGATTTTGTTTCTCGATGATAATAAATAATATTCCAATCGAAATTAATAGAAAAAATGTAACCGAAAAAATTTTCATCATTTTGAATATATTTTTGTTGTTGACAAATATTGTTGATCAATAGAATAATGATCATTTCTACGCTTCAAATACATACTATTTATATGTTAATTTTCTAAAATTCCACTATCATATAACGTTATCAAACAAATTTATTGTGTTTGTGTATGAGTGTGTATTGAAATCATGATCGACTGATAACAACCTTTTCTAAGCTGATAATAATATTCTTTTATATTGTTTTTTTACGACATTAACTTAGCTAATTTGAATAATAGATATTCTTATGTTTAAAATGATAAGCTTTCTTGATAAACGTTTATCATCAATATGTTTCACTTGTATCTGAATTTTGATCCAATAATATTTCTGTTAAATTTTCATCATATAATTGTTGTATACGATTTTTAACAAACATAAATGCTTTACGTATAAATTCTGGATGTTCAATATTTAATTTTTGACTAAAATCTTTTAATACTGTTTCGAATGGTTCACATATATCATCGAACCAGGATTTTTGTATACCACGCATTAAATGTAAACGTATTAATTTACAAATCATTTCATCGAACATATCCATATCGTTTAGATTATCAAACAACATATTTAACATGTACATTACATTTACACCATGAGCACGAAGACGAATTGTTTCATGATAATTGAATTCATCCCATGTAAATCCAAATAAACATAAATATTCCGGATGTAAATCGAGTAATCTGTTTTATAATGGAAAAAAAATATTATCAATTTAAAGCAAAAACAAAACTATAGTACCTGAGAAATAATTTCAATCCAAAACATTCATGTTGATAATGGACAATTTTATCCCATTGTATTCGTAATGATTGTAATTCTTCTTCACCGAATTCTTCACAAATATTATTCATCATATTTCAGTTAGTTGATATTCGACTTTTGTTGAAATAAACATTCGAATAGAAATGTGCGAATATTAAAAATGCATGGCAATAATATCATTTTCTACGACTCACAATGATGATGAATGAAAACATTTTATTGTTGTAATATGACATCGTTTTTAATTTGAATAGAAATTAGAAAATAGAAACGAGCTAATCAAGCCAGAATAAAATTCGTACAGAATATGCATAAAATAATGTTGCCAAAAATAGATCACAAGTTTTTCGTTGTCAAAATTTCATTTAAAAAAATATTAAGGACAATTTTTTTTAACGGAAATAACAATTGAAAAGAAAAAATTTAAATATCCCTGTCATATTAGAATTTTTGTCGTAAATTTGCTAAAAGTTTCCATAAAAAATTTTTCGATTTATCCTGTTTTTTCTGTACTTTATGTGTATTTCGATTGTTTATTGTTGTTGATGTTGTTGTTGGCAAAATATTTATTGTCTGTGTAACAGGTGATGTTGATGATGTTGGAATAGATGTTTGTTGAATTTGATTCGATGGCTGAGATGGATGATTTGAAGATGATGATGATGATGATATCATAGACTGGTGTAATACTGGTTGAATTATCAATGAATTAGGTTGTTGATTTACAATAATTTTTGGCTGATCGATTTCAGAATCACTATACTTTTGTTTGTTGATCAATGATTCATTTAACATTGTCGAATATTTCAAATTATTCATCAATTGATTTGTTCGTAATGTTGAATTATATTGTTCACTACGTTTTCGTAAACGTAATTGATAATCAAATAAACAATTACGTCGATAATCTTGCATCATTTCATGTTTAGCATTATCATGTAATGAATTTAATCGATAATAACTTCCTGAACGTTCAATATCTGATTCTAATAGTTTAAAATTTTTTTCAATTTCTCTCAATAAATATCCGAATGCTTTACGCCATGCAATCATTGTTTTTTTATTAAATATTTGTTGACCAAGTAAATCCAATAAATGTTCCAATAATGTATCACGAAGTTGTTCAAATGCTTTCAAACTAATACGACGACGATAATGATTACGTGCTAAACGTTTTAACATTTGTATCATAATATCCGGTTTTTCCAGATTATCAACCAACATACCAATAGTATACATTACATATGTACCATGTGCCATTAATTTTTTATCAATACGTATTGAATGATTTTGTTGAAAATTTATTGGAATATCTTTGAATGATTTGAATTTTTGTTGATAATCAGGATATTTGGTAAAAAATCTGATTTGTGGGCAAAAAATTTTTTTGATCATTAGATCACCAATTTGAAAAAAACAATCGACTTACCTTACTAAAAGTTCGGCACCTAAAAATTTAAATCCTGCTAAATCATTACGTAATACAGTCCATGTATCACGTACTAATTGAATTTCTTTTTCCGATAATTCTATTTCATTATCATTGATCTGTAATGAATCAGATGATTCTTGTTCTGAATTCGGTATGGTTAATGTTGTTGAAAATCTTCGTTTAAATTTTTGAAACATTTTTTTTCATTCTTATTATCACAATATATTGAATATTAAATGAATTTGAAAAAAAACATTGCTAAATGATAATTGGGAAAAATCAACAGAAATTAAAAGATTTTCCACAAAAAAAAACTACTACTTTCGTTACGAAGCAGCATATTCTATTTTTATAATTCATTCGAAACAAAAAAAAAATTTTCGATTGAAGATTTTGTCAACATATTGTTGATTATGCTGAGGTTTTTATGATTACCACAAAGAATATTCATGTTATGCAGCTTTTGCTGAAAATTGTTAACTGAACTAAATTTTTTCTGACATTTGTAGCAGTTCTATTGTGTGTATTCTATACGGAATTTCTTTCACCGAATGTGATGATAACCACCAACAAGATGCACAACTATCCAAAATGAAATGAAATAAAAACTTTTATTTTCTCATTTAATTTATTATTATCATTATAAATGTTAACAGTTAATTAATAATTATGATTGTCAAAATTTTTTTTTATTATAAAAACAAAACAAAAACATTCAAAATAAATTGAAAATTTTAATTTAACATGATATTTATTTTGTTCAATGAATTACAGAATTAATGTTGGATTGTTTTTCGGCTTCAAGTATTAGATTTTCAAAATCAATCATTGATACAAGTAATTGACGAACATTATTCGAAAATTTTCGATCATCTAATTGATCCATTTGTTCTTTAAGATTCAATAACATTTTCTGTATTCTAGCACTTTGTTCAGAAATTTTATCCGCATATTCACAATGTCCATGAGAATTTAGATAACCAACATCATTATTACTTTGATCGATTAATTGTTGTACGAATAATGTTAATGTTGGCATTGATTGATCATCACCTTGATCATATAACATCATTATCACTTCAAAACGATCGATTGTTACCTCTAAATCTTTACGAGTATATGCAATCAATTTGGCCATAAATGGATTATTGACACATGGAATAAACGATTCAGCACGTTTGATTATCAATTCCAAATAATCTAAATCTTGTACGACCATTCGTCTATATTTGTTTATTTTTACGTTATCTTTATGTTCGAATAATTTTTTATGAGCTGTTGTCGATAAATTCTTACCACGTTCGATTAATTCCATTAAATTTTGATCTTTAAAACCGTCATTTGTTTGTTTTGCATCAATTTTTGGTGGTGAATGACCAACTATATGATGAAATAATAATAATAACGATGAAATGATTTGGATTTAAATTTCATAAACAAATGAAAATTTACCAAAATCATGAACAGCGTATAAAAATAGTGAATAAACCATTGGAATATTGGTTGCCTGTATGATTAGGAACAACTGTATCATTTTGAATTTTGACATATTTCAGCTAAAAAAATTACGATCTGATATCCAGTGATTTTTTTTCAAATATTTTGGATAAATGATCAAATATTAAAAGCATTTATTTTTTATTTGATTAAATTCGAACTTGAAAAACATGCGCTTGATTGTTATACGACGTATATGAAGAGCACACTGTTTTAATTTTCTCTCAGCCAATCAGAGCACAGCAGAAAAAAAAATTCAACGGTCATTTTGAGCGTAAACAATTTTGCTAACTTTTGATGCTGCAGCATGCTTCATTCGTTATTCGTTCGAAATACGTTTACATTACGGTCATTTTTATTCGCAAGCTTTCATAGTTTTTATTGTTTCAAGAATGGCTTCTACATTTACCTCGACGATGGATTTCGAACAAAATGATGATTCTTCGTCAAGTTTAGCGTTGGAAAATCTTACCTTTGATTCGACGAATGATTCAATTGAGCAAAAATCTTTTGATGGTGGTGAACATAATGAACAAAAAATAAAGACATTTCTTCGAATCCGATCCGATGTCGCAATGGATTCAAGATACAAAATTAATGGCAATAAATTTTCGATCGAAAAAAAACCTAAAAAAACTGATGAATATTGTTTTGACAAGATTTTCGGCATAGAATCTAGTCAATTTGATGTATTTAAAGATTGTACCCTGCCATTACTAAAGGATTTAATTGTTGGAAAAAATTCTTTAGTATTTACATTTGGTGTCACGTCATCAGGAAAAACTTTTACAATGAAAGGAAATTTACGGCAGCCTGGTATTCTTCCATATTCATTTGTCATACTATTTCAATCGTTTATCAAATCAATGGATATGGGATTGCCTACATATAAGCCAATATATTTTTCTGATCGTAAACGATTAACCGAAAGTGATCAACAATATGAAGATGAAATACGCAGATATATGGTAGAAAATTCCATAAATGATGAAGATTTAAAAAATTTTGATAAAACCGAAAATATGATCTGTCAAAATCATCATGATCATATTGAATCATTACAAACATTATTCAAAGGAAAACAAGAAGTCAACTTATGGGTTTCTTATTTCGAAATCTATAACGATTACATTATTGATTTATTAAATGTCCGTTATAAAAATGAGCCTGAACCAAAAGTAATGCTCGTTAAAGATGGCAAAGATCAATATTATGTAAACGGTCTTCGTCAAGTTTTTGTCAAATCAGCCTCAGATGCTTATATGGTTTATCTGTTTGGACAAAATAATCTGAAAAAACATATTGCTCAGACAGCATTAAATTTAAGTTCAAGTCGTTCACACTCAATTTTCAAGTTAACATTGGTACGTGTTAATCATTCGACTGAACAATCATTTACATCCAGCATAAATTTTTGTGATCTTGCTGGAGCCGAACGTATCGCTAAAACGGGCAATGTTGGACAACGTGCAAAAGAAACCAGTAAGATTAATCAATCTTTGTGTCTTTTAAAACAATGTATTTCAGCTTTGTCTGAAAAAAAAGAGTAAGAATTTTTGTTTACATTTGAAATTTTTTCTAATTTTTATTTATTCATAGTCAACATCGAATTTCATTTCGTTCTTCGAAATTAACTCATGTCTTACAGCCATATCTCTTTTCAAATGGCGGTTCTTTCAGTACAATAATAAATCTCAATCCTTCAACCCAATTATTTGATGAATCTATTTTTTCATTGAATTTTTGCAATAATATTAAATCGGTGCCTACTTCAGTGATGACACCATATAAAAGGCGATTGACCATTTTACCTGGTCATAATCTTGATGATATTGATGAAAACGATGAATTTGAAGACGAATTTGAAGATGAAGAAGAAAATAATGATGAAGAAACGTGTATGGAAAAAAATCATTGTCTTTGTGATAAATTAATGAAGGAAAAGCAAATTCTTGAAAAAGATCTTCAAAGTTGTCATGAAGAATATGGAGAAATACTTGCCGATCTTAAAGATCAAATGAAAACACTGAAAGAAAATCACCAAGAAGAATTAAAACGCAATGATAAGCTATGGTTATTGCGTATGGATTGCAATAATGATAAATATCAATCTGAATTGGACTCGAAAATAAGTGAAAATGAAAAACTCAAAAGTCAATTATTCGAGGCCGAAACAGAGTTGGTAGAATCTCAACAAAAGCAAGAAGAATTGCAACAAAAAGTTCAAGAATTCAATGATCTTGAACAAAAATTCATAACGATGATGGCGGAAAAAGAAAACCTAAGGACAAATGTTATTTGTTATGAAAAGGAAATTACTAAAATGATTAGCGATTCTTTCGATCAATTCAATTGCAAATTGAACGACATGAAAAACATTGATGAAACATTAAAACAATATACGCTAATAATCGATCAAAAATTAGAAAATTTAAAAAAAGTTAACGAATATGTTAAATCATTAGAAAAAGAATCAAACGAATTACATCAAAAAAATGAAGAATTACTATCAAATATGAAAGCCATTGAAAAGGAAAAGAATGACCAACAGAAAGAAATTGAACGTTTAAAAAATGAATTGAAATTACAGCTAGTTACAGAAGATAATAATGATATA
Source organism: Dermatophagoides pteronyssinus (assembly GCF_027571235.1). Taxonomy (NCBI): domain Eukaryota; kingdom Metazoa; phylum Arthropoda; class Arachnida; order Sarcoptiformes; family Pyroglyphidae; genus Dermatophagoides; species Dermatophagoides pteronyssinus. The sequence goes on from NW_027461537.1 coordinate 685,031, forward strand.
TTTTCCGTTAAAAAGAATAAAAGAACAGTTATTAACCAACAAATGTCATCGGTTAAGAAGATTAAAATTGCCAAAAATGATTTAAGTCCATCATCTTTGATTTCACCTGACGCAATGGTATGCATTGAATTATATTTTTTTCTTTTGTTTTCTAATTCTTATTTTTTTTTATTCATTCTATTTAAAGTTTCACGAATTTCAATCAGAACAAAAATGTAAAGAGACAAACAATAAATATAATACGCGGAGCCGAAGTCGACGAAATTTATTTTAATATTAAAACAAAAATTTTATTAATAAATTATATTTTTTTTAATTAATTTTTATTAAAATTATTATTTTCAAAACATAATTAGTAAAACTTATGATGACCTTGAAAATAGAAAGTTTTTTCTCTTATCATTATTTTCTTGTTGTTGTCTAAATCATCATGATTGCATATTTAAAAGGATAAGAAACAATCATCAAATGAAAAGGCTTTTGATGTAATCATTAATAATGATTCTTAAATTTAGGGTTGCCAGATACGGGGAGGACGGGAGGACATGTCCTCCTTTCAGAAATTTTGTCCTCCTGTCCTCCTTGAGCATGAAAATGTCCTCCTTTCATATAATTTTTAAAAAAATTTTGAAAATTATTCAATTTTAATAGACCTTCATGTAATAACTTTTTAAAACTGTCGTGTATAAAATTGGTAAATGCTTTCGCATAACTATTGGTGCACTAAACAAGCTGAAACTTTTATTTTATTTCATATCTCTTATTTACAAAAGGTCTGGGTCAATGTAATCTGGAAATTTAGCATTTATTACAAAAGATAAATAAACAAATAAAAAATCAATATTCACCTGGTTCTTCTTCCAAACCAGGGAGTCCTTCATCTACATCCCAGAACAAGCTGAATAATGAGTATAAATCTTTTTCATACACTGAAACATAAAGAAAATCCGCAACTAACCAATCCAACCTAAGGCCGCGGTCACATTAGAACAGAATAACAGACAGACAAAACCAAAATTTATTTTCCGCCAAAATTTATTTTGTGTCATGATTTGATTGAAAATACGAATGATTAGATTGATTTTCATTTTACATTTTATCGAACCTTACTTGCGACAAAATGATTGATGTTTTTCTTATTCATTGGATCATAAGCCGAATTGTTTACCTAAGAATTTTGTTTTTAATTAATTGAAATGTTGAATTTCGAATTTGTGAATCGAACTAAAAACATATTTAAATCAAAACTGGAAAATTCCAAAGGTTTCAAGGTATGAGTGTTTTTTCTTTAATTTCATTAATTATTAAACAATTTAGAGAATGAATGAAATTCCGTCACATTCATTGTCTATGTTAATGTGAAAACGTGGTTTTTTCTCGAAATGATATATAAGTCGTGATATCTCATAATATCGAACTTCAGCAATCGAAATTATGTAATTTACTATTGCTATTCACGATTCACAATCAACTATTGGAAAAGAAGAAGATTCTCAGCTATCATCAAAATCTTTCTTTATTCTTTCCGTTTTTGCTCAATCAATCAGCTGAACGAGATGAACAATTATATTCTTCTTAATAATATAGTCGAAGATGAGACAAAACAAGCCTAAGTTTTGAGGCATATGCTGTATGAAACAAAATTTTTCTCGGCAAAGAATTTATAAGGATCAAATTCAATACCAAAACAATAAAGCAATTGTGACTAAAATTTACAAAACGAAGGAATTGGATTTTAAAGACGCAGATCAAATTGATTTCCTTCTGTGGCTTGATTATGTTCAAAACGAGAACCTTAATAACGACAACTTTTCAGATTACCAATTTATATTTGTTATAAAAAGATATTCTTCACCTTAGATTGGAAATTTGTATTTGTTATAAAAAGATATTCTTCACCTTAGATTGGAAATTTGTATTTGTTATAAAAAGATATTCTTCACCTTAGATTGGAAATTTGTATTTGTTATAAAAAGATATTCTTCACCTTAGATTGGAAATTTGTATTTGTTATAAAAAGATATTCTTCACCTTAGATTGGAAATTTGTATTTGTTATAAAAAGATATTCTTCACCTTAGATTGGAAATTTGTATTTGTTATAAAAAGATATTCTTCACCTTAGATTGGAAATTTGTATTTGTTATAAAAAGATATTCTTCACCTTAGATTGGAAATTTGTATTTGTTGAATGAAGATATTCTTCACCTTAGATTGGAAATTTGTATTTGTTATAAAAAGATATTCTTCACCTTAGATTGGAAATTTGTATTTGTTATAAAAAGATATTCTTCACCTTAGATTGGAAATTTGTATTTGTTATAAAAAGATATTCTTCACCTTAGATTGGAAATTTGTATTTGTTATAAAAAGATATTCTTCACCTTAGATTGGAAATTTGTATTTGTTATAAAAAGATATTCTTCACCTTAGATTGGAAATTTGTATTTGTTATAAAAAGATATTCTTCACCTTAGATTGGAAATTTGTATTTGTTATAAAAAGATATTCTTCACCTTAGATTGGAAATTTGTATTTGTTGAATGAAGATATTCTTCACCTTAGATTGGAAATTTGTATTTGTTATAAAAAGATATTCTTCACCTTAGATTGGAAATTTGTATTTGTTATAAAAAGATATTCTTCACCTTAGATTGGAAATTTGTATTTGTTATAAAAAGATATTCTTCACCTTAGATTGGAAATTTGTATTTGTTATAAAAAGATATTCTTCACCTTAGATTGGAAATTTGTATTTGTTATAAAAAGATATTCTTCACCTTAGATTGGAAATTTGTATTTGTTATAAAAAGATATTCTTCACCTTAGATTGGAAATTTGTATTTGTTGAATGAAGATATTCTTCACCTTAGATTGGAAATTTGTATTTGTTATAAAAAGATATTCTTCACCTTAGATTGGAAATTTGTATTTGTTATAAAAAGATATTCTTCACCTTAGATTGGAAATTTGTATTTGTTATAAAAAGATATTCTTCACCTTAGATTGGAAATTTGTATTTGTTATAAAAAGATATTCTTCACCTTAGATTGGAAATTTGTATTTGTTATAAAAAGATATTCTTCACCTTAGATTGGAAATTTGTATTTGTTATAAAAAGATATTCTTCACCTTAGATTGGAAATTTGTATTTGTTATAAAAAGATATTCTTCACCTTAGATTGGAAATTTGTATTTGTTATAAAAAGATATTCTTCACCTTAGATTGGAAATTTGTATTTGTTATAAAAAGATATTCTTCACCTTAGATTGGAAATTTGTATTTGTTATAAAAAGATATTCTTCACCTTAGATTGGAAATTTGTATTTGTTATAAAAAGATATTCTTCACCTTAGATTGGAAATTTGTATTTGTTATAAAAAGATATTCTTCACCTTAGATTGGAAATTTGTATTTGTTATAAAAAGATATTCTTCACCTTAGATTGGAAATTTGTATTTGTTATAAAAAGATATTCTTCACCTTAGATTGGAAATTTGTATTTGTTATAAAAAGATATTCTTCATGTTAGATTGGAAATTTGTATTTGTTATAAAAAGATATTCTTCGCCTTAGATTGGAAATTTGTATTTGTTAATTGAAGATATTCTTCATTATAGATTCCCAATTTATATTTGTTATAAAAAGATATTCTTCACCTTAGATTGGAAATTTGTATTTGTTATAAAAAGATATTCTTCACCTTAGATTGGAAATTTGTATTTGTTATAAAAAGATATTCTTCACCTTAGATTGGAAATTTGTATTTGTTATAAAAAGATATTCTTCACCTTAGATTGGAAATTTGTATTTGTTGAATGAAGATATTCTTCATGTTAGATTTGAAATTTGTATTTGTTGATTGAAGATTCTCTTCATGTTAGATTACCAATTTGGATTTGTTAAATGAAGATTCTCTTCATGTTAGATTGGAAATTTGTATTTGTTATAAAAAGATATTCTTCACCTTAGATTGGAAATTTGTATTTGTTATAAAAAGATATTCTTCACCTTAGATTGGAAATTTGTATTTGTTGAATGAAGATATTCTTCATGTTAGATTTGAAATTTGTATTTGTTGATTGAAGATTCTCTTCATGTTAGATTACCAATTTGGATTTGTTAAATGAAGATTCTCTTCATGTTAGATTGGAAATTTGTATTTGTTATAAAAAGATATTCTTCACCTTAGATTGGAAATTTGTATTTGTTATAAAAAGATATTCTTCACCTTAGATTGGAAATTTGTATTTGTTATAAAAAGATATTCTTCATGTTAGATTGGAAATTTGTATTTGTTATAAAAAGATATTCTTCGCCTTAGATTGGAAATTTGTATTTGTTAATTGAAGATATTCTTCATTATAGATTCCCAATTTATATTTGTTATGAGAAGATTTGAAATTTGGATCAAATGAACCATTTTGAATTAAAAATTAAAAATTTTCATTTCTTGTTTGAGCTGCAATGCTAATGGGACAGTTGAAAATATGAAAGTGAAATTGGAACTTTTCCAAAACATCGAAAACTGTTTAAACTACGAATACATGGAGTTTGGGCCGTATAATTTCCCTGGTTTGCGCACAAGAGCGATTTAATTGAGCCTGGGATACATTTGCAAAAAAAAAAAAATGTCCTCCTCTGGCCCTCCGCCGATCTGGTAACCCTATTAAATTACTTGTTGATAAAAATTTTTCGATTTTACCATTTCTTTTTTTGTTTAAAATGCATTGCTTTCGGCAAATAAATTTATTTAATTTAAATAAACGTGCTAAGAATCATCATCACAATGATTTTTCAAATAATCATAGCAATTATAGTTTTGTCCATTTCATTTGGTTATCTGTTTTATCAATGGAAAAAGCGACAATGCATTTCGAGCATAACGAGCCGTGGCATTCGACATCAAAAACTACCATCATTTTTCAGTGTATTGTTGTCAAAAAAACGCTTGGAACTGGAATCTTTTGAAAATATAAAACGTGTGGGAAAAGTCTATGGATTTGAAATGTTTGGTGGAGTTAACATAGCTGTTGCCGAGCCAGAATTAATTCAAGTTGTATTAAGTAAAGAATTTACCAACTTCCCAAATCGTCGAGTAAGAAATAATTTCATTCGTTTCCAACTTTTATTTAATACGATTAATTTATTTATGATTAGAAATTCAACATTGATGATGATATTTTTGCAAATGTTTTATCAGCCGTCGATTTAGATCAATGGAAACGTTTGCGAGCAATCGTAGCCCCAACATTTGCTACAGGCAAACTACGCCGGATGAAATTTCGAATGGATTCAATTTGTCGAACCTTAATCCGTAATATTGATTCTGAATTGAAAAAATCCGGTGATCAGGATTGTATCTTAAATATTAAACAATTTGCTGGAGCTTTTACTATGGATACAATTCTACAGGTTGCATTTGGTTGTCAAATTGATTCGTTAATAGAACCTAATAATATTATCATAAAGAACGTTAAAAAATTATTCAATACTGATATGTCTCTAAAAAACATAGTAATGTTCCTTATCATGTTTTCAATGCCTAGTTTTATTGCAAAAATATTCAAAGTTCGTCCTAATAATGAAGTCATCACCTTTTTCTCCAAATTTTCTCTGGATATTATTGAACGTAAAAGAAAAGAATTTATTGAAAAAGATTTTTCAAAAGCATCAACTTTCATTGAATTTCTTATCGAAGCTGAACACGAATATAATATGTTACAGCAAAAAAATAACAATGAAGATGATGAGAAAAAAACTGTAAAATATATGACAAATTCTGAAATGATTGCACAATGTGTTTTATTCTTTTTAGCCGGTTATGATACGACAGCAACAACAATCACAATGGCTTTATATAATTTGGCACTAAATCCGGATAAACAACAATTAGCATATCAAGAAGTTGAAAGAATTTTACAACAACAACAACTTGATGATGACAAAGATCCATTAGAATCATTGGTTTTAGATTCTTTTGGAACAAAATTCGAATACATAAACGGAATAGTTAATGAAACATTACGTATGACACCACCGGCAACATTTTTGGAACGACGTTGTGAAAATGATTTTGTTCTGAAAACTGAAGATGATCGTATAAAATTTTTAGTAAAAAAAGATGAAATCATTCAAATACCAGTCTGGGCTTTGCATTATAATGAAGAATATTTTCCTGAACCAGAAAATTTTCGACCCGAAAGATTTTGTAAAGAAACAGCAGACAATTTTCCTAATTATGCTTATTTACCATTTGGTTCTGGTCCTCGAGCTTGTGTTGCCAAAAGTTTAGCATTATTAGAAGCTAAAATGGCTTTGGTTTGGTTGATAAAAAATTTTCAATTTTCAAAATGTACAAAAACAACAATTCCCGTTGAATTTTATAATCAAGGCGGTTTTCTTTCACCAAAAGACATTTATCTTTCTGTTGAACGAAGATAGTAAATAAATCTTATCTTAATAATTGAATGATTTTAACTTATGATCAACAATAAAGAAATTGTTTTCAAGTAAAAACAAAAAAGTTTTTGATAAAGTTAATTTTTTTTCTCTGATAATAATTGATTAAAGTAGACTTTATGTTTTGATTATCAATAAAATCGATAATGAATTTTCGTATTTTGTTTTTGTTTAACATTTTCAATCTACTCATGTACCTCGATCTACTACTCGAATATGGCATCAACAGTTGGAAAGAAATATGATTTTACTGGTAAAGTTGCTTTGATTACCGGTTCAAGTTCGGGTATTGGTGCAGCTATAGCATTACAATTTGCCGAATATGGTGCCCGAGTAACAATAACTGGCCGAGATTCGGAAACATTGAAAGCGGTCGGTAAAGAAATTGAAGATAAAAGTGGTCATCGCCCGCTACAAATCCATGGTGATTTTATTGATCAATCGTTTGCCAATGAATTGATTGAAAAAACGATTACCGAATATGGACAATTGGATTTTCTTGTAAATAATGCTGGCATTGGAACTATTGGAGGTCTTGAGAGCGAAAATTTTATGGCCGAATTTGACAAAGTTTTTGCTATCAATGTTCGAGCTCCTGTTCATTTGATAAAACTTGCTGCGCCACACTTAGAAAAAACTAAAGGAAATATAATAAATATTTCCAGTATTGCATCACTTGTGCCGGTATGAAATGATTTGATAAATTGAAAATGATGATAAAATTTCTCTTATAAATGTAGTATTCTTTGATATATGGATCATCAAAAGCAGCATTGGATATGGTAACAAAAACTTCGGCCAAAGAATTAGGACCGAAAGGAATTCGAGTCAATTCAATCAAGTATGTACATCTAATTAGAAAATATGATGATTGAATTACTCATTTGATTTTGTTTTGAATATAGTCCCGGACCGGTAGTGACAGCAATCTATCGTTCATTGGGTATTGCTACAAAACCTTTATACATGGAAGAGGAAATTAAAAAACGTACTTTGTTGAATATGGCTGCCGAACCGATTGAAATTGCTAATTTAGCATCATTTATTGCTTCTGATGATGCACGTAATATTACCGGTTCAATAATCGTTAGTGATACCGGTGCATTGTTGATGTCAAAAAAATGAACTAAACACAACAACAAAAAATCAATGCATGAATTACCAAACAATCTTCGTATATGATTATTTAACGAGTTCTTTTTATTTTGCATGGAAATTTTTAACGATAATTTTAATTACAGTAAAACAATTTCAATCTGTTATTATAAACTTCATTTTGTGAATGTAATCTTTTTATTCGGAATTATATTTCTATATTGAGAAAAGATAGTTTATATACTCAAAAACATTTTCAAGGCCAATATTCTCTCTTGATGAATTTTTTGAGACAGCCTATCATAATAAAACTGAAAAAACTGATTGCTTGATATAATTGAAGATAAAGTGAATTCATGATAGAAAAGAATAACGAATAAAGTTATTTGGGTTTTTTCTATATCTGTTTTATTCATCTTTCAAAAAATCTCTTAGTTACAAAAATAAGAAAATTTTGTATTTTCTGATGAAAACTTATATTTGACCATGAAATTTTGAATGTTTATTATCTGTGATGTATTATTTTGATTGAAGAATGTATGATGAATGAGTGTGAATTCATTGATTCCTCATCGATTGTATTTGAAATAACAGCAGATATGAATTTATATTTTTTTAACTTTCATATGAATGTTTTCGTAATTCAAAGCGATGATTTTCTCTCTTATTTTTTTCTATTAACTGACTTGGTTTTCAGTAGTATATAAACTAACCCCATCCAAATGAAAAATAACATATTCCAACTGGTCGTTATCATCATCAGATCGATTTTAATCATCAGAATAAAACAACAATGACATCGGCAATCGTAAAGAAATATGATTTTACTGGTAAAGTTGCTTTGATTACAGGTTCAAGTTCTGGAATCGGTGCAGCTATTGCATTACAATTTGCTCAATATGGAGCTCGTGTAACAATAACCGGTCTGGAGACAGAAGATTTGGAAAAAGTTGGTAAAGAGATTGAAGATAAAAGTGGCCATTGTCCGCTAAAAATCCAAGGTAATCTTACCGATGAATCGTTTGGCGTTAAATTGATCGAAAAAACGATTGAAGAATATGGACAATTGAATTTTCTTGTGAATTGTGCTGGTGTTGCAACTTTGGATAAAGGACATGAGAGTGATAATCTGATGGCCGAATTCGACAGAATTTTTGCTATCAATGTTCGAGCTGCTGTTCAATTGATACAACTTGCTGTGCCATATTTAGAAAAAACTAAAGGAAATATAATAAATATTTCCAGTATTGCATCACTTGTACCGGTATGAAATGATTTAATAAATTTAAAATAATAAATTTTCTATAGAATATTTAGTTTTCCTTATTATATAGTTCATCAAAAGCAGCAGTGGATATGATTACAAAAACCTCAGCCCAAGAATTAGGACCAAAAGGAATACGAGTCAATTCAATCAAGTATGTGCATATAATTAGAAATTATCTTCAATTGAATAATAATAAATAATTTCGTTTTTGATATAGCCCTGGACCGATAATGACACAAATCTATCATTCATTGGGTATGAAACCTGAGGAGGCGGAAGGGTTAATAAGAAAATATGTTTTGCTCGATATGGTTGCCTATCCAATTGAAATTGCTAATTTAGCATCATTTCTTGTTTCTGATGATGCTCGTAATATCACCGGCTCAATAATAGTTAGTGATACTGGTTCAATGTGTAAGCCATTAGTGTGATTATATTTTTTATGAAACGAAATTTTTTTTTTAAAGTTAATACACAGAATTTGAATAAAATTGAATAATATTAATAATGAATATTGTTTGTTTTGAATTATCCAACAAATTCGATAATAAATGTATACGTCTTTGTATCTTATTAAATAAAAAAAATTTAAAAAGAAATATTTATCTGTTTCCTTGGATACTTTGTTATTGATTTGATTATTAATAAAATGAAATGATAAAACAATAATTTATTGAGTATTTATTGTGTTGAAAATTATCATTTAATTACTGTTCAAAGTATCAATCATTATGTATAACAAAATAATGATGATTTGTACATTTTTAATAAATCTATTGCTTTTTATTTGCTTGACCAATTTGGCTGAATGTTCTAAACATTATGCACCAATTATTGAACTTAAAAATTATGGTAAAATACGTGGAATTGTTCAGAATGAAGTAATGGTCAATTTTTCAACAATCGCAGAGGACATTTATCTTTATCAAGGGATTCGTTATGGTAAAGCAAGAAGATTCGATCGACCCGAACGTGCTGATTCATGGCCAGATATTTATGATGCTATTGAATATCGAGCAGCTTGTCCACAACTTGGGATTAAAAGTAGTAATTTTTTTAATCAAACCGAAACGATTAGCGAAGATTGTCTATTTTTAAACGTTTGGACAACTAAAAGAGCAATGGAATTGGCAAATAAACCAAAAGAACGACGTCCAGTTATGGCTTACATACATGGTGGTGCATATAAAAGAGGAACTATTTTCAATCAAAACTATGATGGAGGAATATTTTCCGCTAATGGTAATATGGTCGTTGTTAGCATTGCGTATAGGCTTGGACCTTTCGGTTTTCTTTATACCGGAGATGAATCAGATCAGGCTAATGGTAATCAAGGTTTTTATGATCAAATTCTGGCATTACAATGGATTCAGGAAAATATTCATTATTTTGGCGGTGATCCTAATCAAGTGACAGTTTTTGGTCAATCTGCTGGAGCGTTTAGTACAGCTAATCTGATATTATCACCATTAGCCAGTGGTCTTTTTCATCGAGCCATTCTACAATCAGGTTCATCCATTACGGATACTGCATGCGCAAGTAAATCGCATGAAAAATCAAAAGCTAAAATAATTGCTGAGAAATTAAATTGCCTAGGCAATATGACAGCAATTACCAAGTGTTTACGGCAAAAATCCATTAAAGAATTATTATCCGTTCATCTTGATCAACAATTAATTCCAATTTATGGAAGCGAATTTCTACCACTAAAGCCGGTAGAAGCACTGAAAAATGATCATTACAAAATTAATAAAGTTGATCTTATGTTCGGAGCCAATCGCGATGAAGGTGATTTCTATGTACAAAATTCATTCGATGGTATACACAATGTGAGCATAAATTTAGTGAAAAAAAAAATTCGTGAACGTTTTGAAAAACATTCATATGTTGAAGATGTGGTACATTTTTATACGAAAAATTTGAATGATTCTTCAACACTTGAAGAAAAAAGGTAAGTTAATTTTTCAAAATTTGATTAATCAATAATTGATTGGTTGATTGTAGAATTGCCCTGTCGCATGCCTACGGTGACTATCATATAATTTGTCCGACAATTTTGTATGGTGAAGAATATCATCGCCGATTTTCAGATACAAAACAATATTCATATCGTTTAATGGCACCTGTTAAATCGATGTTTTTTGATAACAAATGGAATGGTGTAGGACATCGACAAGATCTTTTCTATATATTTGGTGTTCCATTTCGTTTCGCACATAAGATATCATTTACACAACATGAACGTGATCTAAGTCGTGATATGATCGAAGCATGGATTCATTTTGCTCAGAATGGTATTCAAGGAACGATTGGCAACACAAATATTGAATGGAAAGAAGCTTTTGATGGATCATCTTCTGCACATTTTATGGCATTGGATTCGAAACATTATCATATGGTTAACAATTATTTCAAATCAATTTGTGATGACTTTTGGCGTCCAAAAATATTTGTTTAAATTATTTACAATAAAATGATTTTCAAATGATTGATGAAGTTTTTATCACTTAAGGAAATGAGGAAAGTTGATTCGCATAAACAAAATAAAATTGTTAAAGTAAATATTGTGATTAAAGATTGTATGAAACAACATCAACAACTCAGTAATTTATTGATAATTAAGTTTTGAAAAAAGCAATAAATTACCACTACTTGTTGATTCAACTAATCAATTTGCTAAGAAAAATCAAGATAAATTTATTTTGTTGATCATTTGTGTTGATGACATTCACCAACAACAGAAGATGGATAAAAATATTCTAAGTATTGATATTGGAACTTCGAGTGTTAAAATTTCAATAGTTACCATTCATAATAATTCTTATGAAATTAAATCACAATCTAAATGTTATTATGATACTCAACGTATACGTGCGAATAATCTACCACCTAATTATTCACAACAAAATGTACAAATAATTTTCGAAGCAATCGATAATGCTTTAAAATCAATCAAATTCGATGGTCAAATCGATTCGATTACTGTTTGTGGACAGATGCATAGCTGTGTTCTATGGAATCATCGTTTATTTGACGAACCATTCGATCCACAAAACTTAAGATTCGATATGATTAGCGATAATTATGATTGGACTGATGGCCGATGTAATGAAGAATTTTTGAAAACATTACCAAAACCAGATAGTTTTGCCGATAAAGTTAGTTCTGGATTTGGATGTGCAACATTGTTCTGGTTAAAACGTTTTAAACCGGATTATCTAAATCAATTTGATCGATGTGGTACAATTATGGATTGGTTTGTATGTTTATTGTGTCGTTTGAATATTGTTTCAATTAGCATTCATAATGCTCATGCATGGGCATATTTAGATCCAATTAAACCTGGCTGGAATTTAGACATGTAAGTCAAAAAGAAAGAAAATTTTATATTAACTAATTTACAAATTCTGATTTAAAGTCTGAAACAAGCAGAATTCCCTGTTCATCTATTGCCCAAACCAGTCGAATCGAATGTTATCGTTGGACAAACACAATTTCAATGGCATTCGATAATTAAACCTGGAATTCCAGTCTATGTTGCGATTGGTGATCTACAAGCAATGATGTTTTTAGCATTTAAAGATAATCCGGATGCAATAGGTATGATGTTGATTATTTCGAAAAAAAACTATACGATTTTAATGTCAATGTTTAAAGTGTTGAACATGAGTACAGCAGCACAGATATGTCGATTACTTGTTGACAAAGATCGAACATTGAAAATACCACGAAAATCACAACTATCCATTCAATCATATGATTATTATCCATTTAAAAATAATGAATATCTATTGGTTGCACCAAGTCTAAACGGTGGAAATGTATTACAATCGTTTATGGGTTTTATTCAATCAACCGTTAAATGTTTAACAAATAATGATTTAACCAGAGCAGAAATTTGGGAAAAACTTTTTCATCAATTTCCAACAGAATTTTCAAATAATGATCAATCTGATGAAGAAAATTTCATATCGATTAAACCAACATTGTTTGGTGAACGACATGATTTGAACAGTGTTTTTACGGTAAATATATCCGGAGGAAAACAGCCATCATTATTCAATATAATCAATTGTTTATGTTTTGAATTAATACAAAATGTATTCAATATGATGCCAAATGTATCGGAAACAATTCAAAATAATTTCAAACAAAAAATACAAACAAAATTAATATGTACAGGTAGTGTAATAGCTAACAATCCAATTCTTCAACGATCATTATTGTTAGTAATTAGAAGAATTTTATATGAAAATAATGAAAACAAAAACAACAATGATATGTTATTATTATCCAACCTGTTGCAATCATCATTAATCGATATAGAATATGTTGACAAATGTGATGCTGATGTTGGATGTGCATTGTTTATTGTATCGGAATCAAAATGAACAAAAACAAAATGTTTTTACAGCTGTTTGTTTTTATCGATAATATCTGTACAAATAAAACTCTTCAATTAGAATGCTATAAATATTCGATGATCGATGATGAATCCAACCAAACAAAAACAAAAAATGTTTTCATCATTATCCAAAAATTATAATTAAAAAGAAATACGATGAATTTAAAATTTTCACTATTACTTTTGAAACGTTTTTTATTAGGTTTTATTCTAACCAAAGGTATGTTTTTCTTGATTCCTTTTTCTATTCACATTTGTTATCATCTTATATTATTTCAAAAAATCAAGGTGCTATGATTCGACGAATGGATGTTAATAGAAATCTAATGCTATTCATAAATGGCCGTCCATTACCTGCATCAAGTTCAATTAGTTTTTCTGCTATTCAAATTCGTGATCGAATAAGTGGTCGACAAATACCTTTACGTATTATGGCTAGACGTGTTGGTTGATTTTTTTTCCAGCTAATTCTGTTATTCTGTTATTTTTTCCCGTTATTTTTATTCCATTCTTTTTAAATAAAAAAAATTCAATACTTTTTTAAATGCCATCTATCGTTTGATCATTTAAAACAAAAATCAAAATTGACGCCACCATGTGGCCATGATAAATAAAGTTAGTGTGAATAAAAAAATTTCATTGCTGAAAGTGCGTGGATTCATCATCATCGTCATCGATTTGGACTCATTTTTGTTAGCCGGCTCAACAGTCTGTCATTCATATCGTTGATTTTCGTCGTTAAAGTGATCATCAAATCCAATCCAGATAGTTTTCATCTATATTTGATCAATAAACTTATTATTGACATAGTTTTTTTTCTATCTCTCTTTATTAAATATTGATTGATAAATCACCCTAATCAGGTAAGCTATCCGATAAACATGCTTATCACAATTGATGATGATTGTTTCAAAAGAATTTTTCTCAAACACTTTTTTCACTGTGTTAATCTTTTTTTTTATATAACACCTTTGAGTTTATTTACAATGATACTAATTGTTAGAAATTTTATCAATCAATTGATTTTTCCTAATAATTTAATCAATCGATCATATAATCAGCTGTTGTCAATAAAAAAAATCAATTTAATCTTGAAAATTTTTTTCTGATTGTACCTTGACCAACAATAATATTTTGATAGGAGATAAATATCAAAAAATAACAGATTAAATATGTCAATCAAAAATCATTATTCTTGATAAATAATTATTGCATCAGATATTTTTCTGTTAATCCATTGTTTAAAATTCTTATTAGATTAATTTATTTTAATTGACAAAATTTTTTTTAATTAACAATCTTTATACAGTAGATATTTCCTTTTCTTTACAAACAAAAATAATCCTCTTTAAAAGAAATATTTTCTTTAATTATTTGAAAACAATGTCTATTAGATCAATAAATTTATTGACCAGACAAACGATACCAGGATCTTTAATATCAATCATTGGTATTAATAATAATTTTCATAATCGTTATATTTACTTCTCCTTCAAACATCCTCATCAGTCCTTCAAATATCATCATTTATCATCCGCATCATTATCGATAAATTTTTCAATATCAAAAAACGTACATTATAAACAACAACCGTATAACATTGGAAACAAAGTTCATTTTGTTCAAAATCATCAATTAAGAAAATTTTTTGCCACTAAAACCAATAATAAAATGTCTACAAATTATTCTGTTGATAATCGTGGTGCATTGAATTCACTTGATTATCGTATTTATTTCAGTAAGTATCCAATCTAATCCAAATATAAATGACTCATTTTTATTTCTTTTTTTTTTAAAAATCGATTTAACAAAATAAACAGAAAATGATAGTAATGGAAAAATAATTAGTCCTTGGCACGATATCCCATTGTTTGCCGATAAATCGGCTAAACAATACAATATGGTTGTTGAAATTCCACGTTGGACTAATGAAAAAATGGAGATTGCAACTGCCGAACCAATGACGCCAATAAAACAGGACGTTAAAAAAGGTGCACTTCGTTATGTGAAAAATGTCTTCCCTCATAAAGGATACATATGGAATTATGGTGCCTTTCCACAAACATGGGAAAATCCTAATCATATTGATCAAGGAACTAAAGCAAAAGGTGATAATGATCCGATTGATGTCATTGAAATTGGTTCACGTATAGCTAAACGTGGTGATGTTATACCGGTAAAAATACTTGGTACAATTGCATTGATTGATGAAGGTGAAACTGATTGGAAAATCATCACTATTGATACACGTGATGAATTGGCTGGTCAAATGAATAATGTTGATGATGTTGAAAAATTATTACCTGGTTTACTTCGAGCAACAGTTGAATGGTTTAGAATCTATAAAATTCCTGATGGTAAACCTGCAAATAAATTTGCCTTCAATGGTGAAGCTAAAGATCGTGAATTTGCCGAAAAAGTTGTTGAAGAAACGCATCAATATTGGCGAGAAATGATGGAAAACAAAGCTGGTGAACATCAATTAGATTTGAAGAATATAACACTTGGTAATTCTTATACCATCAATGATGAACAGGCGAAACAATTTTTAGAAACGCGACCTGCTAGTAATACTGTTGAACCAAATCCTATTGCCGATCAGGTGGCAATTGATAAATGGCATCATGTTAAATTGATCTAAAGCTATCTTTTTCCTTCCAATAGAGATAATTAGAAATTGACGAATCCGATTTTCCAAAAAAATAAAAATAAAAATATCAATCCAATTAAAGAATAAATAAAAAAAAAAATTATGATTTTGTTTTTATTACAACACAAAAAAAATTAAGTATTTTACAATTAAATTATGGGAGAAGAAGCTAAAATCAATAAGTGCGTGTGTTGTTTAAAAAATCTGGTTGTGTAATGATTGATTTTGTTGTTGTGCAGTATTTTTGCAATGAAAGCTCACTGTTTATTTCGGCGGTGATTAATTTGATTAATTGTATGAATAATGAGAATCTTTATATGTAAAAATGTATAAAAAAAATATTTAGGAAAAAAGTTTATTTAAAAAAAAAAGTTTGAGATGTTGTTAAATGAGTTGATCAGTTTCATTTAAATTATGAAATTATGATCGTTTTGATTCAAATAATTCTGTATATGATGGTGGTGGCGTATGATTTAATGTTGGATAACCAACATGATCATACATTGGTGGCTGTAAATTATTTGAACTACCAAAACCAGTTGCCGTTGTTATAGCTGTATCCGGTGTTTCATTAAATGATGGAGCCGATGGTATAACATTTATTACACGTCCTGCTGGATCAGCTAATAGATCGACAGTTATCGAAGATGAACGAGTATTAGCGTTAGATGTTGTTCCAGTTGTCGTTGTTGAACAACTTCGATTTTGGCGACTAGCATTTCGACCTGAACCGTTTCCACCGGTTATAATCGATGTTGGTAATTGGTGGCGAAGTTGTCGACGTTTTTTCTTATGGCGTACATATTTCAGCGCCAATACGAACCACATTGCATAGATGGCCGTTATGGCATGTATGGCAAATATAACATCCATTTGACGTGAAATTAATAATATCAACACTAAAAATAAGCTATATGTACAGGTTAAGGCAATCTTTTCCTTACAAGCCGACAATAGGCCACTGATACGGAATAAGAAGCCAAGAAAGATACCCATAAAATGGGCAAATTGATTATGATTAAAAAAAGATTCTATATCACGTACGTTTGCCAAATATAACCAAATGTATTGGATGTGAATGGCTAGTACAATAAATGTCAATGTGACATATATGATCTTGAATAGACCAAACAGACAACCTGAACAGGTCATTTTTCTTCCCGAACTATTGAATTTATCAAATAAAAAAAATTCTCTAGATTGTACTTTGATTATGCCGACCAAAAAAGTGGGAACAAAATATTTTCCAAATAAAAATTATTCTTGAGATCAATTCTTCAAATCAATATTTCTTTTTTTTTTTTTTGCTTCCTGTTCAAGATAAATAAATCAGAATGAATGGTAATGTCGATATAAAAAAAATCACATTATTTATATGAGCATTTTTTTTATTTTGTGAAAATTACGAAAAAATTCTCGATTATAGCATCATCAAGGTGTAAGAATCATTCAATGGTTTTATCCGGTAATTTATCTGTTGTGTGTTGAAAAAAAAGGAAAAAAAATAAAATTAATAAATTTTTATCAAATGTAAAAAATGAATGATAAATCAATATGTTGTTGAAAATTACCAATCAAATTAGACATTCTGGATATGATAGTATTATGATTATTATTATCATTCATCATGTCAATGATAAGCAATGATCAACGGGAAATAGTTCAATATATAAACACAGAAACATGCAATGTCAGGAAAACAAAACAAAAAAAAACAATAACATAAAAAAAGGAAATAACGATCAAATAAACAAATGTAATGATCAAAATTCAAGGTTCTTCTATAGTGTATTCGTGTAACAATGGGTTAGATTTTTCAAGTGGAAAACAACAAACACGATATTAATTGAAGAATTTGGTTGTGAATAATTGAAAAAAATAAATGTTTGCATCTAAATATATGTATGATCTGATCTGTTGTGTGAGTATATATAAATGTTTCTGGAAAATTGATTTGCAAAATGATAATCTGATGATATAACTTCATCAACTTCGATATGAATTATTTGTATTTGTATGTTTGTAAACAACTTTTTTTGTTCACAACGATAATAATATTTTCAGAGATGAAATCACAGTATTTTTCTCTCATTTTTTTAATTGTACATTTAAAAAAATCATGATCAGCGTGTGTGTGTTGAAAAGGCCAAGGACTGACGATTGAAAAAAAACAATGATGTAATCATTTAATGCAAAAAAAAGAACAAAATCAAATATCAATTATTGATTATCGATGATTTATATTATGAATAACAAAAACAAAATCATTGTATTTATCATTGGAATTCTAAAGAAATTATTTTTTTTTTTGCAAATAAACTTTTTTCTCACAAAAAAAACATATATTTATGACGCAAAAAAATCACGAGAATTAAGAAAAAAAATAGAAGATTAGATTCCAAAGGGCAGCGGTTGATAATATTAACAGACAACAAAAAAAAGTGATGAGAGACATCAATTGCAGCTTATTATTGAGCATTAAAAAACGATTATGCAAAAATTCTTTGTATAAACATTATTTGTTTTGTTTTAAATTGATAAGATATTCTTTGGCACAAGGAATTCATAACATCATCGTCATGGGAAATGTGTTATGTGGACTAACAAGAGAGCACAATAACACACACGAACTGGATATGAGTAAATAATAAGTGAAAAGAAGAAGAGAAAAATATTTGAAGCCAAATCAAAGAGTTCATTATCCTCATCATCAGGCATCAAGAGGATACATACAAATAAGTCAACAGACATCCTCAATTCAAGTATTTTAAGGCTGCCATTATTATGTCATCATTATAATAACAAAAATAGAGATTAAATCATTTTGATCAAGTTTTTTTTTGGTTGTTGTTGTTGTTACTCTAATTCCACAGACAAAATATTCATAGAAAATATACACAACACTAACACGGAAATGAACAACGGATTTGAAATCCAGAAATTATTGTCGTCATCGATGCTATCGATGACAAACGAATATGAATTAATGAACAATGAATATTTAAAGAAAATTTGTCCAGTAACATTATGGATGAAAAGATGAAAATTTACCGATTAGAGATAAAAATGAAGGATCACGAACCTTGTTGTTTTAATCGTCAATTTCTACGACTTTTTTCGATTCCGGACTATGAAAATGGTGACATTTTTATTCGACCAATTTCCTAGCCAACCAAATGAATGATGTTTGTTTTTCTTAATTGTTTTTCACATGAAAATAGATCAAACAGTTTTTTCCGCATATGATAAACATACATTGACCAAAGAAAACAAAAAAAAAAGAAGATATTGATCATACGAAATGCAATACTATTTACAGGATATAATCGACTTATTTATTTTCATTCCATATAAATCGGAAATTGATTATCATTTCGATAGGAATTCGGGAAGAAACCAAAGAAAAAAACAAACGACAATTTTTAGATTTTATGAAAAGATTATTTTGTCGTCGTGTAAATTATTTTACAATCGAACAAAAAAAATCGTTCGTAAAAAAATGTGCAATACAATCGTAATTCGCTTAAATAAAAGCAGCTGTTTTAGGGCGAGATCCAATTTTTTTCAATGATTCGTTCGATGTTGTTGTTGTTGTTGTTAGACAAAAGAATGTTTTTTGGATACACCATCTAAATTCGTAAACATCTACACGCATACACTTACAGGTGTACTACTACCACTACTACTTTTAAAGATTCGAATCATTTTGTGCATCATTGAATCTTATGCATGAATAAATATCATGGATACCGTAATACCACTACCATTTTTGAATTTTCGAATGTTTTGTTATCCACATTTTACAATAATGACATCTATTGCATGAAATTCAAAATTCGAATTTCTTTTTTTTTTTACTTTTAATAATTTCTTGTAAAATTTGAAAAAATTTCACTTAATTTTTAATTGCTTTAAAAATATAAAGCTGTTGTCGAAGATCGATCTGTTCAACGGATGATGGATCATCCTTATTGGCTGGAATCACTTTACAGATTCGTTGTTTCAATATCAAACGTTTTAGTGTTTCATTAAGGCGACCAATCTCTTCATCGTTCATAGATCTTTTTAAAAATTTTCGATACCATTTCAATGGAATTTCGATAAATGCTATTGTAAATTCAAGGATATTTTATTTAACTAATTCGACATAAATTCAAATGTGAAGACTTACATTCGGTGTAGAATTGTCGACCAAATCGTGAAACTGGTTCCTGATATTCCATATTGATCCAATGAAAATTTCCATTTGTTCGTAATGACCAGAAAAATTTTGAAACAAATTCCATTTCTCTTGGATAATCAAGTGATTCATTTAACAATATTTCATCTCGTTTATCATCGCTATTATCTTCGGATTGAAGCCAACCACAATATAAAAGATTTCCTGTAAACATTCCGGTTGGTCGTAATAATTGTCGAATTGTATCGGCAAATGAATTAGTATTATCTATCCAATGTAATGCATAATTGGCAAAAATAATATCCACTTTATTTTCGTATGTTGATCGAAAATCTTCTGGCCATTCTGACCACGGTTGTTCAATATTTTGAACAAAAAATTTATGTTCTGGATGTTTTGTTCTAGCAAAATCGATCATTTCAGGATCAATATCAAGACCAACAATTTTAGCACCGGGAAATTGATTGGCTAACATTTCGGCCGTATTACCTGGACCACAGCCAAGATCAACAATTATCAACGAATCGAATGTTGCTTGTTCTCTACCATATTTTTCACGAACATAATCCTGAATCAAACGAATTAATTTTCTTGCTGGTTGTTGTGCATCGGCAGCACCTGAATCATATTTTTCAGCATCATAATCCATTTTGTTTTAAAAACGAATTCTATAGAAAAAAAACAATTTTGAAATTGGGTACAAAAATTTTTGTTGTTGTTGTTGATTTACATTTGAATAAAGTTATGTATATGAAACAAATTGATAACAACAAATTTATCAAATTTTTTTTTATATGAAAAAAAAATAATCAATAAATTGACAGGATGTATTCTGGGCGAAGCCAAAGAAAGAAATAAATTTCACAACTTCAAATTAATGTCAATTATACTTGCATTATTTCAATGGAAATTAATCAATCAATAAATCAATCAATCAACAAACAAAATGCTCATCAATATTGATATACATACACCTGTGCAACCTCAATACGAAAAAGCAAACAAATACAGTAAATGCATTTTTTTGGATGATAATTTTGTCAATAAAGTTATAAAAATTATGACTTTAATTATCACTAACAGCAACGAAAAAACACGAGGAAATTGATCAATAAATTAATATTTACAGTACTAAAAATTAATCTTGACGTTTGAATGAAAAAATTTCGAGAATTATCTTATAATTATTATCAAGAATTGCTTAATTTTTTTCCCATCCTAATCAATTATCTAATTGAATATTCAATGAGTTAATAATATGAATCATCATTAGCGAATGTTGGCAAATTCGTATAAAAACTTGCAAACATATTTCGATCAGGTCATTCTATTCAATTTTGAATTTTACAGGAAAATCAATTTTTTTTAGAAAAATGTTTAAATTTCAAATTATTACATCATTTGTCATCATGATGATGATGATGACAATCGACATAAGTGATGGCCAATATACAAAAGCAAAAAATTGTTCCATTGATAATTTTGATCAAAGTTTTGCCCGTGCATACGGTCATTTTGGTGTCGATAAACTTAAACTACCAACATCGGCTGCTGAATTGAAAACATATTGTAAAGATATTTTTGCTAATAAAGTTTATTCAAAAGATTTTGGCACCCGTTGTTTGCTTGGTACATCACAAACATTATTAAATCTACAGGTTTATAATGTTGATCGTGTGAATAAACCATATTGTGCTAAAAATGGAAAGAAAAAGGTATTTTTAATGATTTTTTTTCCTCAATCTTGTTTACTTTATCAAAAATTCTTTGTTTTGTTCCCTTTAAAATATTAAATTTAGGATGAATTTATAAGTTGGTCAAAATGTGGTAATGCAGCCAAATCGGAAACAAAAAAATGCTGGAAAAGTATGAATGAAGGAATGCATCAAGCACGTAAAGTATTGAATACAAAATCTCGTATACCGATTGTTTGTTGTAAATATTATGCCTGGATTAAATGTAATAGTGCTGCATGGCGTAAAGTAAAAGAATGTGATGATAAATCTATACAAGGTTATGAAGATCTTATTCATCGTTCAACAGTTGATTCAATGAATTTAATCTGTAATCGTTTTGAAGATGATAATGAAAAATGTGAAAAATATTATGAAGAATTACCTAAAACTAAAGCAAAAAATGTTCGTGATATTGCTATTACATATATTTTCGATATATTTGAATCATTATAAATTTGAATTGGATTGAATTGGATTGAATTGATTTTTTCAAAACCAAAATAATTTGAAATCTTAACCTTGAATTTAACAAATCGCACGCACACACACTTCATTTGTACTTTTTTCTTGGTTGATTATAATCTCTCTTTAATTCTGTTTAAACTAATAATTTTTATTTTCTTCGAATAAACTACAAGAATTTGTACTGTCAAGTTCATTCCAAAAAAAAAACTTTTCCAAAAAATTTTCATTTGATTGATGATTTGATTAAATAAGCAAATCATTTTTTTTTCATTATCATTTAATCTGATTTAAAAAAAATTCATTTAATATTCAATAAATTCAAGTTTAGTAAAGGTTTTTTTCCATTATTTTACTTTAAAATATTCAAAAATTGATGTTGAATAATGATTAAAAAAATGGAATTGATCCTTGAAATGAATTTCATGGAAAAAAATTTTTGTTATGGAATGAATAGCAGCAAAAATAAAATTTTACGTAAAGCTAATGCGTTGGCCGGGAGTCGAACCCGGATCAACTGCTCACTCCATCAATGTTTTTGAATCATTTTCAAATGATAACATTCAGTATGGAAGGCAGCTATAATAGCCGTTATACCACCAACGCTTACGAGATATAGGTATGAAGGTCATCATAATATTTATATTAGACAGAAAATCCATGTCAAATGTGAATTTTTTTTATGCTGTTGTCGAAATAAAAAGTTGATCCATCAAATGTCCGATTATATAAGAAATCAAATAATGAATAGGCCGATAGATGGTGCTACAGGAAGTAAATTAAACTCAAGTTTAACAAATGATCCTTGAAATTCGTTGATTCTTTCCTTTTTTTTTTAAAAAATTCACAAATAACAACGTAAAGGTAAAAATTCTTTCACTGTCTATTCACTGAATTCTAATTTAAGAATCTATTTATGATGTGTCAAGAACTGTGTTGTTTTTTTATTCTATTCCATGCATGACAAAAATAATTTTAGTCGCGAAAAACTTTTGCCAAGAATATACACACATTTGAATGCCGGCAATATTCTGTTGTCATGAAATGATGATGACAAAAAAAAAAAAAAAAATAGCAAAAGAAAAAAACAAATCTTTTCAATCATTTGTCATTTGCATTATGATTGTGATTCTATGATCTGATTACTGTGTGTAAAAAAAATATGACTTCAAATACAACGCCATCAGAATTATCTACGGCCTTTATCATATTGAGACCATTCGTATGGATATTGACCTTATTAAAATTTACCTATTTCCTTATATCATCATTAATCTTATGGATAATAAGGCCATTAGCTAGCCGTTGTCAAACATTTCGGCTAGCCCGTGAACTTGATATGATCAATGAAAAAATGCGTAAACTACGTAGTGAATATGAAAAAGCCACCCGACATTATCATGAACAATGTCAATGTATTGATCAAAAACGACGTGAATTAAATGAACGTAAAGATTATTTGGTATTACAATTGGCTACAATTGATCAATGGTCAAAACAAGTAAGGCCAAAAGAACCGATAAAATTGTCAACGAATAATATGAAAACAATTTCAACAACTATCAAAGAACATGAATCTATTACAAAAAATGTTGATACAAAATCCATGGCTAAATGGTTTGATCGACAATTTAGTTGTGGTTCACAAACAAACATTGTGAACAAAACATTACCATTGTCTTCAACATTGCTGAGGTCACCATCACGAACAGATCATTTAAATAAAAAATCAGCTAAAATTTTGAAAAAAAGTACATCATTATTAGATACAAAACCTTCTGTGTTATCATCATCATCATCATCGTCATCAAAGATAAATTTGAAATCGAAAAATCAATCAAAATATATCGATAATAATAAGGACAACGATTCTAAATCACCAAAACAGCTAAAATCTGATGATGATAAAGTTCTTGATCAAATGTTAACAAAAACATTGGATGAATTTCGTTCGAATGAAACAAATTCCGAATTGAATCGAACCATACGTGAATTGTATAATGATCCTGAATGGAAACCAATGATCGATCAGCTTCGTAATCAATATCAATTATTTTCTTTCATATAAATTCAAATGGAAAAATTCTGCATTACCAGATTTTTGTTTCCTTGTTATCAATTAATCAATCAATCTATTCAAAGATTCAATGTCAACATAATGGTATAGTGATAATCATAAAAATACTATCGAAAATTTACCACTTAATAAATTTATCAGAAATAATTTTTATTTCACCTGAAATTGTTGTCATGTGAAAAAAGATTTGAATTTTTCAATGTCTAATAATAAATGATTGAGAAAAGTAAACTGAAATTTTTTTTAATGTAAAAATTTGAACAAAGGTGTGAATCGATTAAAAAAATGGTAAATAAAAAAAATCGCAACAATAAATATTCCATGGACAAATGAAATTGACATTCGATTTGTTTTCATTTTTGTTTCATTCATTCATTCATTCATTTGAAATCATCTTGCAATGGGATGCTCTTTTTCAATCAATCATTTCGCACCAAATTTGTTGATAAAGAAGACAAAATCCTTCAAATACAATCATTTAAATGATGAGACTTTATAACCAGCCTAATTCCATTTTTTTTGAAAGAAACCATTATTTGATTTGGGATAGAAATCTTTTTTTTTCTGGGTTCGTTTTTTTTCTCATAAAATAATATCTAATTTCGAAATTTCCCAAAATTGATTTTAATATCTTTGTTGCTGTTGATATTCATATCAACAACTTGTTTATGCTAACAAATTACAAAGTTCAAAAAAAAAATTTTCAATCAACAATTGAATTCTTGTTTTTTTTAAAAATTCAAATTCCATTCAAAGTTTGTTCGTCAATCTATCAATTGAAACAAAGAAAAAAGATAAGTTATAAGAATTGAATTGATATGAAATTGATTTGATGGATTTGGGCCAGAAATATCTTTCTAAAAAAAACAAATATATTGAAATGAGACATTGCAAATTGTTTTTCCAACAACAACAATAAGAGAAATTGACAAAATATCCAGAAAGAAAAATATTTATAGCTGTGTGTGTGTGTATTATCAATGAAACTTGTTGAAAGAAAGAAGAAAACTTGTTGCAGCAAACTTGTTGTTGTTGTTGTTGTTAATGTTTTTCTTCAAGAACAGAGAACTATTTTGTTAAATTTACTAACGATCAATGATGATATGATCACGACGATCCTGATTTTGTTTTATCCATTTAATATTACAATTATCATCCAAAGATAAATGCAATTTATCATCATCATCATTCGATTCAAACTTTAAATTCAACAGGTTTTTTTTTGCGAATGTGGTTTTTTTCAACAGAAAAAAAATCGAAATCAAGTATTTTCAACAACAAAAAATGTAAATGGTGAGAGTTTCAAATGAAATCAAAGAAAGTTTCTTTCTTTCTTTCTTTCTGATGTAGTGATATGATGATAATATCATACCACCACAAACATACACATTTAAACTAACCGCATATATCAATGATACAATATGCCACGCCGACATCGACCAGGTGACAAGTTTCAACGACAAATCTTTCGATATACAATTTAGAAAAAGAAATTTGAAAACATGAAAAAAAGACGATTATTTATTTATTTTCTGTTCCACTTGTTGAGATTTTTTCTTATATAAAATACCAATCGAATCATTCGACATCATTCGCTTATCATCATCATCATTAGTTACATCCAACCAAAAAAAATGATTCGATTTGCCATTTTTTCATTAGTATTGTGTGCAGTTTCATTTGTTACTGATGCTCAATACACTAAAGCTAAAAATTGTTCAGTAGATGTTTTCGATGCTAGTTTTGCTAAAGCATATGGTCATTTTGGTCTTGATTATTTGGGTTTGCCCGAAACACAAGCTAAATTAAAAGAATATTGTCGAAATATTGCTAATAATAAAGTTTTGTCAAAAGATTTTGGTGAACGTTGTTTGACCGGTACATCACAAACATTATTAAATCTTCAGGTGTACAATGTTGATCGTGTAAATAAA
Organism: Dermatophagoides pteronyssinus; assembly: GCF_027571235.1. Lineage (NCBI taxonomy): Eukaryota > Metazoa > Arthropoda > Arachnida > Sarcoptiformes > Pyroglyphidae > Dermatophagoides > Dermatophagoides pteronyssinus. The sequence continues at coordinate 711,299 of NW_027461537.1, forward strand.
CCATATTGTGCTAAAAATGGAAAAAAACGAGTAAGTTTTAATTTTATTATTTATTTATTTACTATATCAAAAAAAAAATTTCTAAACATAAAATTTCCATATGATATGGATAATCTATCTTATTAGGAAGCATTTGTTCGATGGTCTAAATGTGGTAATGCTGCAAAACCGGAAACAAAAAAATGTTGGGATAAAATGAATGAAGGCATGAATTTAGCTCGTAAAGTTGCCAACAATAAATCACGTATACCAATTGTTTGTTGTAAATATTATGCCTGGATTAAATGTAACAGTAATGCATGGAAAAAAACTGCCGATTGTGATCAAGAATCAATTGAAGGTTATGAACAATTAATTCATAAAGCAACTGTTGATTCAATGAATTTAATCTGTAATCGTTATGAAGATGATGATGCTAAATGTTCAAAATTGTTTGAAGAGATACCTAAAAAGAAGATTAAAGATCTTCGACCAACACCAATTACATATATTTTCGATATTTTTGAATCATTGTAAATCAAAAAAAAAAGAAAAACATTGATCATTTGAAACAATGAGAATTTGAGTGAAATGAAACAACAACAAAAAATGAATATCTCTTTTGATTTTTTTTTACCAGATAACAATACCAATTCGTGTAATCTCATAATTCTAAACCAAATAACTTACAAACACTTAAAATTGATTTAATTATTAAATTAAAAAAATATTGTTTTTTTTTGAATTTGATTCAATATAATATCTGTATCTTTTAACAAAGATTTTGGTGCAAGAAAAGTAAATTATCCAATAATCATTTGTAATGATCCAAGTAAACAAACAAAAAAAAAAATTATACAATGTCATAATAATAATTATCAGACATGAAAGAAAATTTCCAAATATCATTAAAAATGATAAATAACAACAAAAAAACCATATTCATGGTCAATGTGTTTAAAATAAATAAGATGTTGTTGAGATTGTTGATTGTCAAAAATATCTATTTATGTCAATTATATACTTGAATCATTTCCGAAAACAATCGAAAAGGTCGATTATTTCGTTATTTTTTTTTCTGTGAGGACAATATATTTATTTTTCTATAGAATTCATTAACTAAATATTATGTAAAAAAATAATGATCAAAACAAAGCAAATAGCAAAAAAAAGAAAATTGTAATTTTCGAAATTTTTTTCTTTTCATTTTCATAATCGACTGATTTCTTCATCGCTCGTGATATCCGTTTGATTTTTTGGTGAATTCATTGCCACACCAATTGCTCCAGATTGATTAGTCGAAAATGTTGCCATTGGTTGTCGATTATTATTGTTGGCCCATTGATTTGGTTGTTGTTCAATGATTGTCTGTTGTGAAAAACCGGATTGATTTGAATTCGTTTTGTTTAAACGACGATGATAAGCATATGAACTAGCATTACTAGAATCTCGATCCAATGCAAATATGCCCGAATGTATTGAATCTCGATGAATTTTGTTTTGTCTCTGTTGATGTTCTTGTCTTCGGATTGCCTGTTTAGTATTTTTACGTATAATTTTCGGAATTTTTTCGATTCGTGATTGATCTATCAAATGATATCATATTAAATAAACAATTAAGATTGAAGATCTTGATAATCAAAATGAACTTACCAGATTTAAGTTTTTGTATTACTTCACCAAAAACATTACCATAATCACTAGGCTTAACATCATCAGTATCGCTTGATTTTAGCGAACCTTTACCATCATCATCAGTTTTATATTCTTCATCATCAGTTGTCAAATTGGAATCTGGTATTTTATTTAATGTTTTTTTTGAATGTTTACGACGTCTTCTTCTATTTCTTTTGCTTTTTTCTCTAATCAATTGTGCAACTAATGAAGAATAATCAATTTGTTTTTTCTTTTCACGAATTTCCGTATAGGCTAATAGATGTGCTAATGTTCCAAAACGATGAATAAACATACCTGATAATAGAATTTTTATATGAAAAAAAAATTAAACGTTAAATTTGTATTAGCTTACTAATTGACTTACCAATACATTGAATGATAAGAATAGCACCGAAAAAAATGACCAAAGTCAAATTGATTGGATCCATTCGAGTATAGATAATATTATCAACATGTTCAATACGATCTTCATCTTCATTACGAATTTCTGATGTTCCATTTGTTCCGATTGGTACATCGATACCAAATACATCTTTATGAATTTGTAACATGAATACAAACAAAATAAAAATAATATTGACAAATGAAAAGGCAAAAACATATTTGTTACGAAGATCGGCCAATTCTAAACTAATACGTTCTTTTTCTTTAAGATCTTCATCCAAAGGATAAAGATATTTAGCAATCATTTTTTTCCAAAATTCTTCTTCACGTTCTGGTATATCACGAATAGGCCATGAATTAAGTCGTGGATTATTTCTGACCCATCGTGGTTTTTTAAAACTTCCGATTCGAGTTGTTGGTGGTGATCTTCGACATATTTGTTCATTAGATGAATTTTTATTCGTATCATTTTGCTGTTGTTGTTGATCATTGATATGATGTTCTTGTTGTCGATTGTCGTCACTATTTTTTGAATTAGTGTTTTCATTTTGATCATTTTCATCTTTTACTGATCTATGATCCGATTTAAATTCTTGACTGATCAGTTTACTTATCTCTTTCATTTGTGATTTTATATCTTTAACATCGACATTCAATGTTTCATCGATGGATGATTCATTTGTACCTGAACAGCACATACAAGTAAAAAGACCATTCTTACTGGAACCGAATGAATCTAAATTCAAAAAATTGCTTTTCTTTTTGGCTGCTGCTGCAGCTGCAGCTTTTGCTTCTTCTTCTTCTTTTTCTTTAGCCATTTCTTTTGCAGATAATTTAGATTTAACTTCACGTGTACCCCATGATACGACATTCATGTTTGTTATAGAATAAATGGTTAATAACATATACATGCTAGGTATGAATAACATATAGATTGGTAATGGAATGACGCAAGCAAATTCTTGTGGATGTAATACAGCAGCCATTATAAAACTACCCATCATAGCGGAAAAGAAAAGCGAATTCGGTGAAAAGAAACCTTTCGTATACATATCGATTCCAGTTCCAACCAAAACAGCTAACATTAACAATGCATAGATGACCGATAATATTGTAGCAAATGTAATCTTGATATTATTGTCTTTGAATTGAAGACAAACAAACAAAAACAATAACAATGGTATCATGTTGTAAATAAGGGACATTTCTGTTGTTAATCCCATTACAGTATTCATAGCGGAAACAACCATTAAGAAAATTGTACCAGGTGATATGATCGTACCAAGCATCAAAAATGCCTGATAGATAATATACAAATAAGAAATGTTATCATTCATTTTGACAGTATGTTTATAATCGCCTAATAGATCGAGAATATTGGCCATAGTTGATGGACCCCATCGACGACGTTGTGTATAGAATTCAGCAAAACCTTCTGGAGCATGAGTATATGAATCTGAAGCAGCACAATATTCAATACGCCAACCACGTTGTAACAATAATGTACACAGCCATCGATCTTCACCTTGATCATATTGGACATAATGTTGAGCTTGTGATGGTTTTGTTGTATATTTATTCATAATAGATTTATCCATCAATGCACGAGCACGAAATAATGAAAAACATCCGGGAGAGCATAGAACACAACCAATAACATGTTCGGTAGCTTTTTGTAACCAATGACCCATAGCGTATTCAAATTTTTGATACCAAACAATTGGACCGGATCCGATCGGATGAATCCTACCACAAGCGGCACCAAGATTATCATTTTTTTTCATAAGATCAACAACCAGATCAACAGCTGCAGGTCTAAAGTTGATATCACCATCCAAAGCTAAAACAAATGTATTGTTCATTATGGTTTTTTTACGTTTTACATCCAAATCTTTTCGTGCAGCCAAACGATAACCCAATAGATAATACATGTACATACATTGACTCCAACGTTTACGGTGACGAATCAAATTTTTATCTTTTATATGTGCTATTAATCGATTGGTTCCCATAGGCATTTTCCATATCAATTTTCCACCATAAGGTGTCGGTACAATAGTCGGTGGTTCAAGATCTAAATTCTTACCAAAAACTTGATTAGCAGATCCACCGATTGTATTGATTAATTGTTCAACAAAACGATTGACTACTCGATCATCTTCATCATCACTTTTACCTTGTTCGAATGCATCATCAAAATAAATATTCACTTCCATTTCATAGATTGTTTTCTTAACGGCATCACCGAATTCTTTTTTAGCTATCCGTCTCAATCCTTGTTCATAATCTAAACGCATAACAGCTTTTAGCATTTGAAACATTTCATTTTCATCTTCATGCCACATAGTTGCACAGATATAAATTCGAATGGTTTCATCATCTGCTGGATCAGTTTTGGCATCAATCGAATCTTCTTCAACGCCCATCATTTCACAAACACGATGCCAATCTTTAGTCCAATCATCTTCGACATCGTTTTCTGGTGGTTTGGTTTGATTCATCAAATCTGTTACATGATTATTCCAATCATACATAGGATTGTATGATTTACGATCAATAAATAATTCTTCGTTCGTATTATCTTCTAAAACTAGAGGTTTAGTTTGATCTGTTGTTTCGATTTTGGATTGTTCAACATCTTTGTTTGTATTTGATTCTTCATTACGATCTTCATCTTCTGGTGCAAATATTAGCTTCAAACATCGACGATTCATTACAAGTGATTGATCAATCATCACTGTATTATACATTGGACTGACAAACAATTGTTCGGTTGATGCTAATCGTTCACTTGTTTCTCTCCAGATGTGTAATGTATTTAGCACTTGATTTACAAAACTTAAAATCCATATAAATGCAATGACACTGTTATACAAACTGAATTGAAATATACGAGTTTCTTCTTCATTCCAGAAAAGATATTGAAATGGATGAAAGATTGATACTAATTTACATTTATCTTGAAGTGCAATGCTATTCAAAGCCCATAATACCGATACCGTACATGGTACCGTAAGACAAAGCGGAATGGCAAAACTGATTGATTGGAAACAAACTTTACATGTAAATTTTGCAAATGCATATGCTAAATAGGTTATGAAAACCTGTGCCAAAAGAATCCAAACTGGCCATAATGCTGTATCAACATGTAGTTCATGTTGATCGGTATCCAATAAAACATGTCCATCAAAATTCTTTTTATCACGAATTACCGAAACAATATCCGATTGAAAAGCATCAGTGAAATTTTTAAACATTCGACTTGTCATATCCGAACCATTATCATAATGTTCATTCAATATCATCAATGCAAATATGACTAAAATTTTCCAAGGTGAAATGATGGCAAAAACAAAATATCGACTTTTTGTTAAATCACTTTTAGCATCGCTTAAAAACATTGAAAATTTTTTCATTGCATCGGGCACAGTATAATTTTCCCACCATTCAAATGAAACTAAATAAATAAATGATTTAACTATTAGATAATTTTTGTACAAATTGTATACATTACCTAGAATCATAGCAATTGGAATCAAATAAAAATGTTCACATTCATTATATTTGTAATTATCATAAGCGCTAATTGCCGTCCAACAAATAATAAGAAATGTTTGTAGAGAAAAATTAATCCATGCTAACCAGCGATTATAAGCTAATTTTAAATGTTCAAATTTTGATCTAGTTCGACCGGTTGAATCTTCTATTTCATCCGAAAATGAATCATCATAAATACTTGATCCATCCGTTGATTGAAATGATTGTCGAAAATCAATATTAATCGGTAAATTCGTTTGTAATGATGGTGTTGGTGGATCGACCATCAATCGTATAACACTTGGAAGAAAACAAACACTGTTCATAATCATTGCACCTCGTATGACATCCATTTCAGGTAACAATATGAATAAAAATATTGATAATCCTATACAATGAAGAGTTTCGGCCACAAACACCTAATATTTCACAAAAAAAATAGTAAAGAATCATAATCTTGTTAACTCATTGAACTTACAGTCAAAATGGTCCAAAATTTTGGAAATTTAAACGTTTTGAAATAGATGATCCGTACACTTCGACCAAATGCAAAAAAATACGGTGAAATAGCAGCAAAATATAATGCCCATACCCATGCAATTCTTGTGATTGAATCACCATGATAGATAGCATTATATGGTTTATCATGATCTAATGGTGGATCGATTTCATAATGATCATCATTATTACAAATAGTAACTGTATGATTAACACTGATCATTGATGTCATTAAAAGTATCAATGTTTTCGAACCAACCGACAATAATAATACCATAATGAATGTAAAAAAATATGCAAATAATTTCAACCATCGAATTGCTACTTCAACCCATTCACTTTTTTGTGTTTCATCTTCATCAGGTGGTGGTTCAGTTACAAAACGATCCCATTCCGGTGGTTTTTCTTTTGTTTCTTGTCGATTGGATGTTTCATTGTTATCGTTATTCTGATAAACTGTGATTGATTTTGTCGAATCATTTGAATTTGTTATATTGACCTTAGTTTTTGTATGATCCGATGATGATTGATCAACTTTTGATTGATTATGATGATCTTGTGTTTCCGGATCGAACGATACTTGTCGATCCATACGTTTTACATTCTTAGTTTTAATCGATTGTTGGTGTTGTGATGGCTGTTGTTTTTGTTCGCTAATAGTTGTTTCATCAAAGATTTCACTTTCATCCGAATCACCATAATCATCATAAGCAGGATTAATGAAACCTTTTTTATCATTATCAATATTGTTCACTGATTTTGGAACAACAATTGAACGGCCATTGCCCAACATTTTTGTGGTACCACTTTTGATTGTTTGCTGAAGATTTAAATATTGATCCGGTTGTATTGTTGTTAATGATTTATTTGAACCATATTCTTCACTGATCGGTTGAAGTTGAGTTGAATAACGTCGATGATTAGAATCACTACCTAAAGAATTGATACTAACATTATCATTATTTTGATTATTTAATGAATTGTGATCAGTTATGATTGGCGTTGGAGAAAATGAACCAATTTTTTTTCGAATCATTGCATTTATTCATACAATTAAAAAAAACAAAAAACAAAAGTTATTCGTTGATTTCTTGATGATATCGCGTACTACAAAATATCGATATTGATGATTATTGATGTATTGTTTGATGCAAAACGATCAACAATCAGAATCGATCACATCTACAATGTGTTTGAAGAACAAATCTATTGTTGTAATACTAGTAGTTTGATTGCTGACATCCATAATCACCTAAATCCGGGTGACATTAACATTGATTAACACAATAAATCGAATGATATGATAATGTCGATAATCCACAATTGTAATGCTGAGATTCTTGGGTTACTAGGTATGTTTTAGAACAAACCTATTTGTTCATCATTTCACAAAAATATATTTCTATCACATCCATTTTTTTTGGGTTCGATAAAATATCTTAATCCCACATCTCTATATATTAATAAAAATTTCAATTTTGAACCAAAAAAAAAAAAATTTATTAAGCATCAGTACAATATGACAAATTTTTTTTTTTGAAAATCCTGATTTATCTTATTTTCAACCTGCAAATGTGATATTATAATTTATTATGAAAATTTGTGAAAATGAATATAGATGATTTTACATCAAATATTTATTTGTTTTGTTTAAATCAATTATCAAATAAAATATCTAATATCAAATTGGTTTTTTATCCTCATTATTTATATTTTTATCATCATTATTGTTGTTTTTTTGGCCAATAGCAATCTTCTGATCTGCAGGTGATGCAATGATAATCATAGTTTTTGATGGAATTTTTCTTTCTAGTTCCGATAATTGTGATTTTGTTGCTGATAGATCTAAAAAAAACACACACAAACATTACACATAAATTGGATAAATTCAATTTTTTTCAAAACTTACTATGTTTGATGACTGCAATCGGTTTTGAAGGAAAATTTAGACTACTACTAACATTTGTTGTAGCATTTTCAACTTCTTTTGCTGTTGATGATGTTTTGGTTAAATCCATCAATGCTTGTTGAATGGTATTATCTTTAAGCCAAAATTCATCAACTTTTGGTTGATAGAATTTAATCGGTTGCAACAATAACATTGAATCTAATTGTCGATTAAGTAGAACAGTATCCAAATTAATATCATTTTTTTTCATATAATTATCATGATTATTAAGAACAAAATGTATGCACATTCGTTGAAAACGTTCTTCTATAACTTTTTCAAAATAATCGAATCGTTTATTATCAACAATCCATGGTAGATTTTGTCTATTGTCATTAAGTTGTTTGATAAAAAATTTGAACAATGCTCGACATTTTTGCAAAGCTGCTAACGTACGTTCACCAGATTTAGGATACATTTCGCTTAGATAAAAATATCCAAGTGCTTTGTATAGATAAGATTTCATCTGACAAAATAATCGCCAATTAATTTTTTCCGTACATTCAGGTCGATTTGTAGTGGTTATGGTAGCCGAATCATTTAAATCTTCATTGATTGCCCAATATAATTGTAATATTCGAATGGCAACTTTTAATTGTATCCAACTTATTGTTGACAAACGAAATAAAAGTTCTTGAGCTTCAGCAAGACAATGATTTCGATATGATCGAAGAATCGGTTCGAGAAAATCACAATCATTTTCGCTAAAATATTTGTTCGATTTAGTTCTTTCTAATAAATATTGAAACATACCGGCCGATTCACGTAAAGTTTGAATTAAAAAATCAAAATCACGATTTTTCCAATTAGTCTCTTTTTCATTATCAGTGGGTAATAACAAATCATATACAGATCTATAGAGCCATATAGCTAAAACATAAATTGTTGAACAAATTTCAAATTCAATATCATATACTATAAAACGAATATTTTGATCAATGGAGCTTGACCAACAAAATCCGAATAATTGTCTTGATTGATTATTGGCCAATAGACCGGCAGCCCATGAAATATAATTATTAAATTTATCAAACAATTGTTGTTTGAAATCAGTCAATTTTTCGACTGTTTTTAGATTAACCTCTTCAACGAACATCGAATGTAGTTCAAATCGTAATTTTTTCAATTTTAGACAACAATTTCGAAATTCAGGACATTGACCATCTAATGATTGATCGAAATTTTCCAAATCCTGAGTAGTTTTTTTTAATGTTGTAAATCGTTGTGGCCATAATGGTGTAATAAGATTGACATTTGCAACTTTTATATTAGTTGGAGACGATGGATCATAATTCGGAATAAATATTTCGACACCAAACTCAAGACTTACAACAGCAGTCCAATAGTCATGTAATCTGGGTAGATGAAATATTACTGGTCGAACAAATTTATCCAATATATTTGTAGAAACCATTGTTCTATTCGTGATCGGATTATCCGCCATTAAAGATAAGGCCTTAATGCGTCTTTCTTCGCTAACCATATTTACGTGATTTTGAAAATTTTTAAGGAATTTTTTTGCATCAATCACACGACTCGTCCACGAATTTGGATCATTTTTGGCAAATTCTTGTCCATATTTATTGTATTTGATACTCAAAATATTAATAACTTGTAAACATTCATTAATTTTATGCCAGAAAACTTTTTCATCATCCATACTCAAAGGAGCATAATCAAAATCGACCATTGGTTGTGGTTGCGAACGTTCCTGTAGTAGCAAGATATATTCCCAGCCTTCGAACAAGTATTTCTTCATGAGTAAATAACAATGCCATTTTTTTATTCTACGTTCCATAGACGTTGCAATCGAATCCGAAGATTGACGATATTGTTCACGTGTCATACGAGCCAAACGTATCAGATCCATTAATGATCGTTGCGTTTTTTCGATTGTTTTCGATGTAAATGAAGGTGATATATTTCTTTTTTTATTATCAATGGTTTTATTTGTTTTCACTGAAGATTTCGATGTTTTTTTCTTTGATTGTTTTTTTTGTTTGCCTTTAATCATAGAAAGAAAAAGAAATTCTCTTGCTTCTCCATTACACTGGAATTCATAAGCACGAATGACATCCGGATCTAAATCGGTACCGAAAATGTTTTCTTGATCACTTTGTATCAAAAATCGGCCTAAATTTTCCCGTATATAACGAAACAGTCCGGCTGCCTTAATTAGTGCTGAGATTGGTGTTGTTTGTCCACGATTTACAATTGGATTCGCAATAATCGACGAAGATGATCTCGATATTTTTGAATTCAATATTTTTGATTTTGATGTCCTACTCGATGTCCTGTTCGATGCCTTGCTCGATGACATCGACGTTGACCATTTCATTAGCCAAAGTCCATAATTAAAAAGTATTGAAGCTAATTCGACAAATGAATCACCAACGATCGTCAATTGCCGTTCACCGATTGAATCTGTCCATTCAAATGAATACATTCGACGTAATGGAGATGGATGAATGATTGAAAATGTATCTGAAAGGCCACCAAGATCATGCAACGGTGAGATTGCAAATCCACGAAAAAGGGCAGTATAATTAACAATAGATTGATTTAATTCTTCCAATATTTGTTGTACTCGACTTCGGCTTGATTCCTGAAATAATTTCAATACTTTTTCACGTTCAAGATGAAGTTGAAGCAGAAGATCTTTTGATGACTTAGATAGATCAGCTTTGAACAACATAAACGGTTGTTTTTGCGTTGTTTTCATTGAGTTTCGATGAAAATAGGACATCATGTTGAATGAATGTTTCTATGATTAGTTTAAAACACTTTGAACGTTTAAAGTTTGCAATCACACAAATTATTTTAACTGTTCTTTAAGAATTCAAAACAAATGTTCGGAAATGAAATTAGAATTATTTTTTGTTTGTTGTAAATACAATAATTTTAATTAATTGATGATGATTGTATGATATAAAAAATACTTATGAAAAAATAAAACTATGAGGTCAATTTGTTGTTGCAGATTTAATTGATTTAGTCATCGAAATTCCATAATTTACGATAGAAATCCATTTGTTTCATAGAAATCTCTGCACCACCGCAAACAATAACCACGATTGGTCCGCCATTATCATATTCATCGATTCGATTACCATTTAAATCTAATTTAACTTTATCCAATTCTTTTTCTTTTGGATCTTCAGTACCGGTTAACATTCGTTCAATTATTCCTTCATATAAGGCGGCTAAACATGTACCACATGCTAGTCCAACCAAAACACGATGATCATCAGCAAATTTAAGACAAGCTTTAGCAGCATCACGTTCTTCAACTAAGCGTGATAAGATGGGTGGTTCAGCTTTTTGGTATTCATCCAAAATTTCTTGACAAACTTCGTCGACAGATAAACATACAACTCTTGATGACATATTTTCCATACGTGTTCGTTTGCAATTATTTTGGAGCGAAATATTGAACGAATGACAACCAATTGCTTCCATGGATAGAATTTTGGTCGTTTCCCAGTTATGACGTCTACAGCCACGTACTAAACCATTGGTTAATCCACCACCACCGCAACATGTAACAATGATCGATGGTTCTTGTCCAAGTTCTTCAGCTATCTCATCGATCATACTTGAATGTCCATCCCTTATTAATGACAGAAGTGTTATACTAAAAAAATATTTGATTCATAACATTTATTTACTTACCAAATAGCTTTGTGATCGAATGGATGAACCAGAAACAATTTTGGATCTTCTTCAGTTAATTGTTTTGCTCGTACAACTGATTCATTAACTGAATTACCATAAATCTCAACTGATGCACCGAATGCTGCAATAGTTTCTCTTGTACTTTCAGGTGTTTGTTTGTTGACTACAATATGGCATGGCATACCTAGTTTACGAGCTGAATATGCTGTTGCCATACCGGCATTACCACCGGATGGACAAACAAAACGTTCATATCCATGTGATTTTGCCTAAACAATCGGATCAATATGATTAAAAATAGCTGAAACAAAGACAAACAAACATACTTACATATTGGCATAAATTTGAAAGACCACGTAATTTAAAACTACCGGACGGTTGACAATTTTCCATTTTCAAATAGACAGGTCTGTTGGCAGCATATTGTTTCAGAATAACACTTTCAATCAATGGCGTTTTGATGAAAATTTCTTGCCCGGATTCAAGATTAGCTTTTGGAATGGATATCTTCGATGTTACATTTGTTGATTTATGATTATTGTCATTATTATGGCTAGCTTCGGTAGCTTTTAATTCAGCTTTAATGAATGTCATGATAAAATTATTGATGAATCTCAAATCGTTATTAAACGTTAATGAAAAACAAAGATGAATTTTAAGAGATTTTTCAATTAAACAATACGATTTTTATTACAATCGTATTTAATTAATGAAATCAAAAATGTTGAAATAAACTGTATTGTTAATAATTGTCCAGTATACATTAGTTTTTATATAAAATTTTTAGATGTAGCGCGCGAATTTTCATAATTGATCATCATTTCGATAAAAAAGGAGGTGATTGTAGCTCAATAATCATCAAAGTTCACATGACCATACCGATAGAACAGACCATATTAGTAAAAATTCGAATCTGGATCCAACCGAATGAATTAGAAATTGATTGTAATTCGATACTTTTTTATTTGTATGAATAAATGATTGATTGATTGATTGATCGATTATCATTGATATTGATTTGGGAAAATAAATTTACTGTACATTATGGATAAGAAAAATTTTGAATTATTAATTACAAACATTAATCAATTTTATGATTGTTTAATCAATTTTTTTATTCAAACCAAATTAGGTATTCGCTATGATTTTAAGAGTGAATCCGGATCATTGTCATCATCATCATCATCATCATCATCAGATCATTTATCGAGAGTCAATATTGAAAAAAGAAAGAAAATTGATTGCTGAATCTGTGAAAATAACAAATAATAAAAAAAACATAGGATATATAATACTGAATGAATATTGAATAAAATACACCCATCACCATCACAGACGAATAGACCGAGATTATGATTGATTTCAAAATTTTCCCAAATCATTATTTTATCACATGGTAACCATGTGTTGCGTACATCTGAAACCAAGTATATAAAAAAAATTAATGTAAATAAATAAATGATACATTTGAAAACTTACGTTCAATCAATTAGCAATAATCGGTACAAAATACATGTAATTATAATTTCAAATTACAAAAAATACATATTTAGAAAGTACATTCAAAGTAAATCCTAATGATAATAATGAAAATGTTCATAAGGTGTAAACAACAAATTATCAAACTTTTATAAAATTGTACATATAACAATGGAAAACATTAGAAAATTTCAATTTTTTAATTCTTGAAAATTAATTTCACATCAAAAATTTTAAACAAAATTCAATTCAATTCAAACAAAACAACAAAATTGCGCTAAATGAAAACAAAAAAATGAGAAATAATGAAATTTTTGTGCTGATCGATTTTTGTTTGTTGTTTCATTCAACAATTTGACCATTGACGGTTGATGGTGGTTGGTGATTTAATAATTGATTTGACGTGTTCAACAAGAAAATTAATAGCAATTCGAACATTTTCCTATAATGAAAATGAAAAATGAATTTAATTCAATTTTTTTAAATAAAAAAAAATATATTATACAAACCTGTTTACCGATGATGTAAAATTCACAAGGAATACAATAAGGTTTTGGTGACACAATGCGTACATCTGTAGCCCATTGAATCAGAATAATTATCATTGCATTGTTTGCAAGAATCGATGGAACTAAACCTGATGGCACAGGTAATCGATAACAAATTTCATCAGGATTTGGTGAAATCAAATCTCGAAATCGTTGCAGAAAATAGATTCCGGTAGCAATGATCAAAGTGATAGAATACACGATACGGATGGCATTTCGTGAAATGATCAAAAACGATTGTCTTGAACATTGTGATGGGCGACGAAAATTATTTGTCATCCATTCATTTAAATGATATTGCGGTGATATGATTTCAGTTCCGGTCATTTCTCGAATTCGACGGATTACAGTACCATTTCGGCCTATTTAAATAATAATTATTTCGAAATTAAAATCTACTTCCTTTTTCAATGAAGATCAATCACAAAAGATAACCTACCAACAACACGAGCAGCCAGATAAGGATTTTTAAATTGAACACCAAAATAGATCAATTGGTCATTGTCTGAACAATCATCCAGATGATATAATTCGAAAAAATCGATCAATTCAAAATAATCATCAAAATGTCGTTTAATCCATGTCTTCAATCGTCGAATTGATTCATTTTGGCCAAAGAATTTGGCATTATCCAAGAATTCTTGCAAAAATTCCATTTTTTAAGATATGAAACAAATTAAAGCAAAAGAAATTAAAACTTATTGCTTTTCGTACTATTGTTTCGAAAATGAATGTGAAAAGAATATCAAACGATAATAAGGACCATTTTTTGCATTTTCCATTCAATAGCCAGACAGTCTGGCGCCTTATTATTTCCATGGAATTTCAAGTCTGGATTTTGCTTGCGCATGATTAATTTGAAAAAAAAATGAAACAGCGTAATTTCTAATTTTCGAAAAGAAAATTTTAAAATAAGCAATCAGTGCCACCTGTTGCAAAAACATATCAACTAACTATTGATAATTTCCAGATACATTTTATTATGATATTTTTATGTGATAATGGTTGTTATGGATTTAAATTATTTATAATTCGATTTGATTCAATCAAATTGATTTGAATTATTAGGATTTTTATTTGGATCATCCTCATTATCATTCATACAACACCTGATTACATTTTTAATTAGATATTTTAAGATAGAAATTTCTTTTTCACTATAAAAATTTCTCAGTTGACATCGTCTCAAATTTTTCATTAAATTTTTGTCAAATTAAATTAAAATGCAAAAATTATTATTTTCAATTGGAATTATTGCCGTTTGCTGTTTGTCATCGATTGTCGATGCAAAATGTCCATGCAATGATCCAAATGATTGTAACCGAATAACGACCGATTGGAAAACGAACCAAATTATTGGTTATCTTTTAGAATCAAATGAAACAATTTGGTCAACATTCAAATGGAACAAATTAACCATAATTTCATTGATTGATTTTCATCAACCAAAATTGATGTGTTTAGCTCATCATAATAAGATTCGAATAATGGCATTCGGTTTGTAAAATTATTCTTTATTTTGTTGCTTTAATGTTTATGGTATGCTATTACAGGCAATTTTACGTTGAATGATTTATCCAGTTCAGATAAAATGAATAAATGGATCGAATATCGTTTAAAAGAAGCGCAGGATAATTTCTACGATGGAATCAATTTGTTTATTGATGATCCTGTCGAACCTAATTCGACATTTAGTCAACGAATCACCGATTTTATCAGTCTGACAACTAAACGTTTTCATCAAGAATTACCCGGATCAATCGTTTTGTTCAATGCACCGTTTAGTCCAAAAAATGAAAAAGGTCTGTAATAAATCCTATTATTTGTAATGATTACATCAATTTCATTGTAAAAACAATAGGCAAAGGTGTTGATGGAAAAAATTATGATTATGTTGCAATTTCTAAATCGGTTGATTTGATGGTTGCCATGGAATTTGATCAACGTAGCCAATCATTTGATGAACCAAAATGTTTAGCTGGTGCACCTGAATCGCTTTACATTACTATTGGCAGTCTAATGGCTTATAAAAATATTGGAGTCAATCTTAATCGTATGATAATGGCATTAGGTTTTTATGTAGATGAATATCTATGTGTTGAATATCATCAAAATTATCGTTGTATTATTGAATCATATAATTATCGTGGTGCAAATTGTAGTTCGAAAGTTGCTAATCGTATACCATGGAACGTGTTTGAAAGAATTGACAGACAATGTTGGCGTGAGGTTTGGGATGAACATTCTAATCATGATATTTACACATTTCTTGACAATTCAATTTATGGCCAAGTTAAACAATATTGGACCGATAATTTAGGCATTTTTAAAAAAATAAGATTAATAAATGAAAATCAGATGTCCGGTATTGGTGTTTGGATGCTAAACTATCTGGATGACAAAACATGGTTTCAATTACCCCAAAGACAACAACAAGCTTAATTCAATTTATATTTTATTTTCTTTGAATATTAATTCAATTCATATTTTTTTGATAATGAAATAAAAACTAATTCTTATTTCATTTAACAAAAATTTTTAAACACATTTAAATGTTGTTTGATCACAATGTGTGCCTTGTTCACATTCACTTTGTGGCGTAGCACCAACAATTCGAGTTAGAATCATTGTTGAACGACAATCTTCTCCTTTAGCTAAATTCATTTTTAAAAAATAAACAATAATAATATTTTAATAATTAATAATTTAAATTCGAGATGATTACCTACCAATAACTTTTACACAAAATGGACAACAATCACAAGGACCGGGTTGTTTAAGACGATAACGGCCATCAGGTATTCCTTCACAATAAGGTGTTGAACATTGTATTCCGTTACAATGATCTCGTGAACAAGTAAGAGCACCAGTTACCGGTGTCATTTCTTTAACCACCAATAACATTACGAGTATTGCCGTCAATGAAAAAAGAAATTTATTCATGTTGAATTATTGTTGTTTTATTAATCGATCTGATTTTCTCGTATTATATTGATGACTATGAACATCATCGATCTTCATTTTATATTCTTCAATGTCTTCTTGTTATTTTTCACTAAATCATTGGCAATCCTTAACAATATTTGATTGTAAATTACAATGAAATAAAGTGAAATGTCATCATTTTGACGGTGATCATAATCAAATGATTAACAATAACAATTATATTCTATGTTATAAGCAAAAAGATTTGTATCGTCTGTAACGACGACAACAACAACAATCATCAAACATCGATAAAAATAACAATATAATCAAATGATTGCATTAGCGTTTTATTAGATTTTGATAAAATTTTTTATCACCACCCAAAAAAGGGAATAGTACTATTTAACTTTCTAAATCATTTTTATCGATCAATAAATTTATGATTATTGAACGGAAAATTTCTCGATGTTTTTTCCTGTAATGTACTCTCTCTGTCTTTGTTTGATTGACGTATGATTCTCGTGTCAATATGTCGAAAATAAATTTTGATATTGAAAGTGCAATGTGAAAAAAAAGATCCTTTCTGACGATAATGTTCGCATGCAAACAATATATTCATTTGTACTCTTGAACGATGATTACTTGATGAATTTGATTTGAGAATACTGATAAAAAATAATCATTTTTATAAAATCGGCATTTTATTTATTTATGGTTTGTTCGAATACATACAAATATCCTTTGATATATTCAACATTCACTGATACTTATCATTTACCAGCAGCTTTTAAATTGTTTAGCCAAAACAAAAAAAAAAAATTCAACGATCTGACCATTTTTTGTTGTATTTTTAAAATAAATAAACTCTTTAATCAGAATATGTTTTTCAAAATTTCATTTGAAAAATAAAAATCCGACAACGAAAGTTATAACGGTTTGTAATCAGTAAATATAAGAGGAAAAACAAAGATTTTCATAAGTCAAAATCAGTAGGAAATGTAGAAGAAAATTCGAAAGTTTGAATTCTGGTTTTTTTTTGTCGAAAATTGAAAAACAAATCTTCAAATATGTTCACCAGCAGAAAGACCATCGGCAATATTATTTAATTCATCTAAAACTTTTTGTGTTAGTTCCCATTTGATTAGTACCAATTTTCGATAAAAATGATAAGCAAAAAATATTAATGCCAATAATACTGGTATTAATATCAATGATGCTACAATGGCAACAAATTTTCCATCGGAAAGCCATTGATTATTATTATTATTGTTATTATTAATGTTAATATTATTTTTGTTATCATTTTGACCACCACCGATTTGTTCATTTGTATCACGATGATGATCCCAAAATTTAACCCAAACAATTGCAACTAATTCAAGCATAAATAAAAATATACCAATAACAGTGGAAAAAAACCATGCAATCGAAATATAACGACTCATTTTTTGATGTGGTGTTGTACCATAATAAATAGATGCATCGGACATTAATTGATCAGCAACATTTGTTTCTTTAACAGTTGATGCAATATGATTATCATTTATTAATGGTATTATACCCGATGGTGTTACTATTGTTTCATCATGATCACTAAAATTAATTATTGGATTATCATTCGTGCCTAATGTTAATGCTAAATCTTGCATTGCATTCATTGATTCAATATGTGGTAATATACAGGTAGAAATCATTAATGCAATCATATGAACTGATACAAGCATTGTTGTAACAGTGATGAAAAACATTAATACCGATAATGGTATTGTTGATGGTGTTTGAATGTCCATTTCGACCATAGCAACCTTTATGTTATCACATTTATTGGAATGTCAATATAGGAAGAAAATTTATTTTTTTTAGATAAAAATTTCAAAAAATGAAAAAAAAACATACCAATGCAAAACCGGAAAGTAATGCTGATACCTGTGATGATTGTTTCAATTTTGCTCGACTTAATGCACGTGTACGTGTAATTTCAATCAATGGATGTTTTCGAAATGGTGATTTTTTTGCTGATAAATAAGGTTTTTCATTTGTATTCAGGACAGAATTATCCAATCTTTCTTGATATGATCTTGACATTGAATTTGATTGATAATTAATTGAAGGTGGTGGCTGTGGTAATGCTAATAATGATGGTGAACTAAACATTGTTGACATTCCAATTGCAACTGTTGTTGAATTGATACGTTCATTCATTCTATCATTGATATTATTATTACAGCTTTTGTAATGTTTTCCATTAATTCCATTATTATTATTATTAGTATTTTTTGGATGATTTTGATGATATGCCAAAAATGTTTGCGTTTGTGTCATATATGATTGATTTTTCATATTATTATTAGTAGTAGTATTACTGAATGTTGTTTCCTGTTCCGGATACCAATGATTATTATTTGAAAAATTTGATAATCGATTAACCGGTATTGGAAATGTATTGGCTGGATTATAATAACCATTACCACCATTTTTTGGACCTAAATCAATACCATTTTTAACTAATGAAACATTTGATGTCGATGATGATGATGATGATGAGGATGATGCCGATGATGTTGATCTTGATGATCTAGGTGTTGGTGGTGGTGATGATGATGTTTGTGACATTTTTATTGTTGGAAAATAATCATTAATTTTTTGTCGATGATGAGGATTAACTTTGGAACTAACTAAATTATTATCATTTTCATCAATATTATTGTTTGTTTTTGAACTACTCGATTCTCTTCGATGTCGTAATTGTTGAATGTTATTGTTTTTTCGTTGTTTTTGTTTTTCTTGTTGATAATTTTTTTCCTCTTCCTTCTTCAAATCGATCGTTGATTTAGAACATGAAGTCGTCGTTTGTGTTGAATGCTGTACAGTCGATTGTGGCCATGTTATTGATGATGGTTTTTCCAAAATCTGTTGTTGTAGTTGTTGTAGTTGTTGTAATTGTTGTTGTTGTAATTGTTGTTGCTGCTGATGCTGTTGTTGTTGTTGTTGTTGTTGATGTTGATGTTGTTGCATAAACAATTGTGCTGGAGATGGTGATCGTTGATTACTATGTCGAGACAATGATGACATCGAACCAAGTAATGTTGAACGTAATAATAATTTTGATGTCAAATTTTTGACATTTTGTGCTGCTGCTGTTGTTGTTGA
The DNA here is from genome assembly GCF_027571235.1 of Dermatophagoides pteronyssinus. Classification (NCBI taxonomy): domain Eukaryota; kingdom Metazoa; phylum Arthropoda; class Arachnida; order Sarcoptiformes; family Pyroglyphidae; genus Dermatophagoides; species Dermatophagoides pteronyssinus. Next base: position 731,102 of record NW_027461537.1, read on the forward strand.
TTTCGATGAAACATTTGAGGATGTTTTATCATTGGGATTGGATTTATTACCACCACCAACATTATTATCATTATTATCATCAGCATTGATTGTATTTAACATTATAATTGTTTTTTTAAAATAATTTAAAAAATAATTAAAAACACTAAACAAGATAATAAACGAATCATAAAAATCAGATCCAGTTTTTCTCAGAAAAAAAAATCAGATTAATTTTATGATCAACACAATTGAAACAAAAAAAAAAAAAAAAAAACTGAATTCTAAACATTAAATAAATGCTTTGAACTCTAATGATATATTCATAAAAACTTGATTGATGATTGTTGAAAAAAGATTTTTTTCTTTCTATCGAATAACAACGTGTATAATTTGAGAATTTTTTATTTTATAAAAAATCAACAAGTGCTAATGACAATGGCATTGATGATAATAATAATGATGGTCATATTACAATTTATAACGGTAAATCAAGGACGATTAATTTTTATGTTAGACAAAAAAAAAAATATGGTTCACATTTCTAGTTTTTGGTTACCAGCTAAACCACCATCGGCACCACCACCATCACTACGAATAAACAAACGACATAAAAACATCATATCTACTTATGAAGATTATCATAATTGTCGTCATGACAAATAAAACAAAACATTGAAATCTTCATTCTTTGAATCGATTATTAGATTACCCGTTTAAACGATTGTAATATTATAATCGAAATAATTCGGCAGAAATAAAAAGTGGGCTCGTATTTGATCGATGTGAAAAATTATAAAAAAAACCGATAGACTAAAAATATAAAACAAAAATGAATAAGAATCTAAATCTAACTTTAGCTAACATTTGAATTCAAGTCAATAATGGATTTTCTTAACTGTTGTTATCAAAGAAAGGAAAAGAAACTTTTTTTTAAAAAACTGATTGATTGTCAATCTGTCGACATTTGTCATTGACATTGTTTAAAAACAAATGGAATTTGGAAAAAAAACAATTTGACGTACAACCATGACCATCATTTACCATATATAAAAAAAAATAAACAAATAAATCCTTTCCAAAACTACCACCACCACCACCACAGCAACGGCAATGATAAAATTCAAAGAAAAAAAATTATATCCTGTTGTCGTGGTGATCATCATCATCAATTCGATGTAATTTGTAAAAAAATTTTCAAAATATTCATTATCAATTTCAAAGCAATAGATGGCGTCATGTAGTTCATATGAATTTGTAAATTCATATTTTTTAAAAAAGATTTTTTTCCGCGGAATTAATTACTTCGTTGGCCATTAAATCATGCATGCCAATTTTATTATTTTTTATTATCATCAATTTATGGATCTCAACGCATTTTCCTGAATATGAATGGGGACAAATAAAAAAATAATAATAATTTTGCTGTTATTGTTGAAATTTTATTGTTTGTCCATGGTTTCGCCCGTCCAATATTCACTTAAAATTGTTCGTGTAAAAGATGGTCACAAATGTGTACACTGTACAGCAAATAAGTGTGTTCAAGCAATTCAATCAATATCTTTTTTTCTTGTTGTTTCTTCCATTGAATTGTTCAGCAAATATTCATATTTACATTACGATCAACGACCAATCATGAAATTTATTTAAGAATGATTCATAAATTTTATAGCAATGGCAAACAATCATCATCATCATTGGAAAACTATCGAATAAAAAAAATGAAAATTATGTCAAAATATTATCATATAAGAATGAATGAATGTCATAATCAATAATGGTCAATCATGAGTTGATTTATTGCATTGTTTCTTAAAAAATCTTTTTAAAATTTCTTAAATCAATGATGATTGTGCTTGAAGGCAAATATTCGTTCCAAATTTTTTTTCAAAACAACAAAACGTTTATCATTTCATCCCGAAAGGATTCGATTTATCATCATCATCATTGAACATAATCATTCGAATGGATTGAAAGAAAAAAAAACATTGCAATAATTTTGGCTTTCATTTCTCTCAATATTTTCGATATAATTATATAAATACATTTTAAAAAATGATACTATTTATAGGTGAAATTACTTGATGAAAAACTAATTAACTTGAATGGAAGTTTTTTTTGTTTTGTTTTGTTTTCCATTTTTAGATTTATCTAATTTGCTTTTTTCACTGAAATATAAACGAAATGATAAATGAGAAAAAAAATCATTGAGAAATCATTAAAAATTTTGAACCAAGGGAGAAAAACAAAATTAAATCGATAAATTCTTTAAGTCATTCTGAAATTCAAAAAGAATAAAAAAACACAGATAATTCATATTTCAAAAATGGTCAATGATAATCTATGAAAAGTAAATGGAAAAATTTTCGCCCTATCAATAAATAAAATACTAAGCTAATTTGACATTGGAATTGGAAAAAAATCAAGCAAAAAATACACACAAACACATACCGGAACAATTAACGGTATAAAAATTTTATTAATTCCAAATTCAATATGAAAAAATATTGATGATTTCATATTCATTAGTTTTTCTTTTTCTTTTTCCTTCAACCATGATGATGATGATGATATTAATAAATGTGGAAAGCCATCACTCACTCATTGCATTGGGCATCCACGCACACAGAGATTTGAATATATTTGAAATTTTTCCCTGAATAATAATGAATTGGAAAAAACTGTACAGTTGCTTTAAGCAACAAAAAAAATTGTCTTTTTGGTAAACAATGGGCAATCAATTTTACCTGTTATTTTTCTTTAGTTAAGTGCGTGTGTTTAAGTAATTTCTTAATTCAATATATTTTTTCTTTTTCCCTCTTTTTAACCCGGTCTACTATCGATGGATTATTATTCAACGGAAGAAATGGAAAATGTTGAAAGAATTTTCATACGGAAAAAAACATAATCAGCATAACTATGTGAAAAAAGGATTGAAAAATATGTGTAAAAAAACATATCAAAAGCTTAAATATATTTACAACAACAAGTAGGTTGTTGTTGAAGTCTTGTTATTCATTGTTATTCAATTCAAATATATACTGATTATTATAGCTCAATCACATCGATCAGTTGTCTATCATCATCCTTATTATCGGAATTTTTTTTTCTTCTTTCTCTTTAAAGATTGATTTTTATTTTAAAAATAAAGATTTACACTTACATCACACCACATTCGCATTACTTACATATCACACCTTTGTTTGTGTTCAACAAAAAAAAAATTCGTAATTCAATTCATTTTTCCGTTTCTGTTGTTGTTGATGTTATTGTAAATTTATGATTAGAAAAGCTTGTTTTCATGATAGCTGGCTACTTGATTTTTATTATTATTATTATTTTGTTTTTTCCATTCATTTATTCAACAACATTCATACCAAAATGGAAAATGAAAAAGAAAAGAAAAGAAATTTTCATCAGAATGTTCCAATGATTAATTCTTTTTGGTCGACAATTTTCATGTATTTTTTGATGTGAATTTTTTTGTTCGAATCAACAACAACTGAATGTTTTTCCAGAAAAAAGGGATATTTTCATATTTTGAAAAAAAGCAAAAATAAAAAATAAACACTTTTCCAATCACTCTGTTTATAATGAGCAAATATTAATCATTATCATTGTGGATTCATTTTACAATCTAACCTTGATGTATAAATTGGGGATTATCTTGCATAGAAGAAAATGAAACGAAACGAATGGAAAAAAAATCTATACATTCATCATTATCATTCGTTCATTCTCGAATCGATTGAATATTAAAATATTAAACATCATCACCACTATTGCTGCTACAACCAACTAATATCGATTGATACAAACATGGTGATTAGATTTTAGTTTCGTGTTTTTTTTCGAAAGAGAGAAAAAAAAATTCATAAAATTTTATGAATATTACATACAAGCAAGCATCGATGATTCTTTTTAATTAAAGTTTTTAAATTTTCAAAGTTTTATCTTCATATGAATTTTGATTAAATTCAATAATTTTTAAAAGAAAAAAAAATAATTTGATTCGATAAAATTCAAAAATAATGTTTAATGATCCTTTTTTTTCGTTTAACGAAATCCAATCCAATCAAACGAAACAAAATTTGATGGCTCATATTTCATTTGATCAGATAACTATGATTATAATGTTGATAATATAAAACTAGTTCAAAATGTGATGAAGAAGGTGAAGAGGATGAAGAAGAAAAAAAAATCTGATATAACAAAATATTGCAAGATATGATAATTTCTATACTGCTTGATTGATTTGACAAATCTATTTTGACAAAAGCATTTAGCCTTTTTTTTTATTTTTGAAGTACAAATAAGTTGCGAATAAGAAAAACAAAACTTGAATAAAATTAAAATCATTTTCAATTCAAAAATCATTGAAAAATCAAGAAAAAAGGTGAAGAAGAAGAAGAGAGAAACAAAACTGAAGAAATTTATATTACATTATACACATGAGGATGTGTATATACTTATTTATTCTTGATTCGTCATTCGTTAGCCTTATTTTAGTATCTAGCCAAGATGATGATGATGATACACTAATTATCGCCGAAAATGAACAAATCCTGCATGAGCAAGTAACGAGAAAAGATTTTTTTTTTTGAAATAATAATAATCATTATTCGAACATATAAAGTTTAAATTTAGCAGATAAAATTTGTTTGGAAAAGAAGAATTTCAAAATGATTCTTTTCGGTTCGGTCTGATTTTGATAATGTATGAAAAATTTTTTACATTTACAAATAAAATGAATTGATGATGGGTGAGGGAAAAACATCAAGAACAACAACAAATCTAAACATTTTGAATGAATTAATTTTTCAATTTCTAATTATTATTTCGTTTCTTCATTTCCTTAATCTAAAACTAAAAATTCTGAGAGTTTAAAAAACTTCTACTTCTAATCAACTAACTTGGTTGGTTAACTATCTATAGATTTATTTTTTCCATTTAGAAAATTTTTTTTGAAATGAAATCCTATTCATCCAAGTACAACAGCCGCCGCCGTTGAATGTTGCCATAACCATCATCGTCACCGAGTATCATCATTGCTGCCGTTGTTGCTTAACACTGTCACACATTTTTGCTTGATTTGATTTTCCATTCATGGATGGATGAAATATCTTTCTTGTGTATGTTTTTTTTTTTTTGTTGTTGAACATTTAAAAACAAAAAATGCTAAAATTTTTTTCATATGATCATCATCATCCTCATCCTCATTATCAAAGACATCGTCAAGGAAAACAACAACAGATATCTCACATGGATAGTAACGAGAGTAAATAGAGAGATAGAGAGAAATTTTTCTTTTTCTTTTTTCACTGCCTTTGATGATAAATGAACGAATTTTATTTCAACGAAATTCCATTACCATGAATATCATCATCATCATCATCATCAATAACAGTTGATAGATGCAAAATAACGAGAGAGAAAAAAAATTATTTGAAAATTCAAAGATTCAAAAACGAAAAAAATAATCAAACTTATCATCTTCTACGATCTTATTTCTTTGAATTCTTTCTTATCTCTTTTGGGTTGTCATAAGATGTTTGTTATTTCATTTTATTTATTCATCAGAAAAAAAATATCCATCCATCCATCCAACCACATCCATTTTATTTAATTTCAAAATTTATTACTGATTAATTAATTCATTGAAATCATATTTAAGTTACACAGAGAAAAAAAAAGAGAAGAGAAATATCAAAATGGCCACCATCATCATTATTATTTATAGAATAAATTGATCGTGATGAAATTCATTCCAATTCACAATAAATGGGGAATATATGAAATGTCAACCACAAAAAAAAATTTATTTTAATGTTTTCAATAATTTCGATTGACATTTTCTTTCGTCTCTAATATATTCCATACATTATCATAATTATGATCGGTAAATTTAGGTATCCAATAAATATATCTGGATAAGTTCAAGTCACGTAAATTTTTATTTTCTGCTTCAACTTTTTTTTTAAATTCGCCATCATCATCATCATCAGCACCACGAGTAATGAGCAAAAAAAAGTCAAAAGGTCAATCATTTAAACGACGACAGGTAAAATAAAAATAACATTTTGAAATAAAATGAAAAAATATATTGGAATGCAAAAGTAAAATTCACTTGTTGCTTATATGTGTTTGTGTCTGGAAATATTACCGAATGTGTGTAACTTGTTTTTTGTTTTTTGGCTGAAATTAGAAGAAAAAAAATTGAAAAATTAAAATCAATCAAGATTGTAAAAAGTAGAAAAAAAAGACATATACGAAGAAATCAGCGAGAATCTCATTTTAAATAAAATTACCCGAAAGTATTTTGAACGAATGATGGTGAACATTGAACATTTTTTTTGGTCATAAATCTTGTCAACCATTATGTTACCTTGATGCTGTTGTAGTTTTTTTTCTTGTTGCAACGTTGATTCAATTTTTCTTTCCTTAGAAGGAATTATCTATTTTTATTTGAGAAAGAAATACATTTTCGGTTGTTGTTTTTTTTGTCAAAGAAAAAGATCAACTATATTTGATAGGAAAAGTTGGGGAAAAACAAATTTAAATTTTCAACTACATTTCGATGAATTTATCCACATTTTGAATCGATTCAGTCGGACTTTGATATAAAATTGGTTTACAATTTTATTTTCTTTTCTATTTGATTACATAATCTTACCAAAAATAAAAAAAATGTTGAAAATGTATGTTTAGTGTATTCACGAATGTGGTGATATGAATCGGTTAAGGTAATCGACAATAACAATAACCAGGTAAACAATCACAACGCCTTCGAAACACAAAAAACATACATAAACAAACATTATTTTTTGGTAAAAAAAACAAATATTTATATTCAAAGCACAACTGAATGAATCATAATGGGTGAATTTGAAAAATTCTATGAGGGATTAAATTCGTTAATGAACATTTTTTTTGTAATTAAAAACAAAAAAAAATTTAATGAAATGTAAACAAAAAATTGAAATTGGCAAAATTAACCCAACTTACCCGGAATGAATAATTGTGTGTGTGAATATAGATTCGAATCTGAATTATAAGAATCGATGATGATGATGATGAATCCATTAATTAATAGTTTTACTTTACTGATGGATCTATTTACTTTTACACCAAACATCTTATCGTCATCGTCATCATCATCATCATACACAGTAGATCCAATCATTTAAATTGACAACAAACACTAATAAATGATGATTATAATCGTCACCATCCAATTTGATCTATAAATAATATTATTCTATATAATCACAGAAAAAAAGAGAGAAAAATAATCAATATATTATGATTAAAACAGAAGCAACAAAAAATAAAAATGAAAACAACATCATATCATGATCAGGAAAAAAATATATAAAAATAAGCAAAGCAACAGGTAAAAGAGAAAAAATTATTGAAAAAATGGAATGAGTTTGATTATTATTATTTTATATATAGCTAAACTAATTTTGTTGTTATTGTATTATCGATGACTACCGACAGTATTATAGTTATGATGATGATGGTGAGGATGTTAATGTTATTTCTTTTTTTCCTCGATTTTTTTTCTTGTATCCACTAGCTATTTCTGTGTTAAGTGAATAAAAACAACCAAGTTTTGAAGTATGAAAATTTTGTTATACACCAAAATACATTCAGGCTCTTTCCATTTTTTTTCCCCCAAACGATCGAGAAAAAAAACAACAAAAACGAGAGAGATCTGGATGTAAGAAATTCGATTTTTGGATACAAATAATGATGATGATGATGATGTTGATGATGATGAAGGAAAAAATATGAAGAGAAAAATTCAAGCTAAACAGAAATGAAAAACGGGGGATTTGTGTGTGTGTGGGTAAACAACAAACAGACAGAAAAAAAAATTGCAAATGAATTAAAGGAAATTTCGATCATTATCACACACATACACTTTTATATAAATTTGTTTTTCTTCTTTTAGGAGATTTTATCGTAAAAAAATCAACTGAATATTGATTTTTTTTGATGACAACATCAAACAATAACAAAAAAAAATTTTTTAGCGACAAATTTTTTGAATGTTCGAAATAGTTGTGTGTGTGTGTGTGTTTGGGTGAAAATAGCAAAAAAAAATTTACCGAAATGAAATTATAGGCGACATTTGTTAAATTTAAAAACAAAATTTGGAATAGCTCCAGGATCATTTGGTACTCTATCTTGTCGGTACTCTATTTTTTATCTACGGAAAAAAAACACAGGATTGTTTTGTTGATGATGATGAAAGGAGAAAAAAAAATTATGGAAACGTGTTCGATTCGAAATCAAATTATCAAATGGTTGGTTGGTTGGTTGGATATCTTGTTGCAAAAGATGAATTTCTCTTGATGAAAAAAAAACTACTTTGGCTGTTGCTTCTGCTGTGGTTGTTGTGGTTGTAAAAATCGACATCAAAAAAAAAAAATCTATCAGAAACATAAAATGAATTTCTCTCTTCACACAAAATTTATTTATTTTTTTTCGTTCTTCAAAATTCAAAAAAAAAGTCATACAGAAAATGTGAATATCCCTGGTAAATATTAACAACAACAACAAAAAAAATGTTGAAATACACTTGATGTATATGTATGTCTACTATCAAAGATACATAGACAAACAGAAATATTTTTTTTTTCAATGTTGAATATATTAATCTTCCAACCCGAAATAACAGCATAACAAACATGCAAGTATACATTTTATATAGAGACAAGTAAAAAATTTGAAAAAAAATTTGAAAAAAAAAGCAGACACATATCAACAGGGCTTATAACAACAACACTCTCGAAGTTAGCAAATATTATCATCATCATTGCCGACAACAACGAAGACCACGACCACGACGACGACGATGATGATGATGATGACGACGACGACGACGAAGAAGAAGATGGTGATGATGATGACGACGACGAACAACGTCGAACGAAATCTCTCGAAAATAATAAATTCGAATCGAAATGTGAATTTTTTTTCATTTCTTTCTTTCTTATTTTCTTTATGAAATGGAGTTTTAACAACAACCCCATTTCATATCACTGAAGGAAAATATGATGATCACAGAATAAATATTGTAAAACAAATGAAGAAATGTTTTTCTTTTCTTTTCCAAAATTTATAAAAGATCGAAAATTGGTAAAATAAGGCGGAGAAGGAAGAGAGAGAGAGAGAACAACTTTTATTAACTGCTCCTAACTGGAGTTGCTTCTAACACAGTGAATACATATTAAAAAAAAGAAGAAAAAAAAAAAATGATGATGATAACAATAATAAATAAAATAAATAAAATATAAATATAAATACAATCAACCAAAACAATCAACCATACAGGTGATTGTGAACAATTTTTAATGAAGATTGGATGATCAATAATGATAAATCGGTAATGAATTCTTTGTTAAAAATTCCGATTTTTTTTAACACATCCACCGTGAAGGTGGGAATAGACCCTCGGGCGCCAAACAGCAAGCCCTGAACTACCCAATTATTGATCTGGTAGTGTCTCCCCAAGAAATTGAGGCAAGGTGTATAAATGTCCCTTTTTTCAATATCGACATTCATCGCTTGAGATTCATCCCTTTCGAACCGGATCGTCGGGTCTAATATGATACCAAAATTTTTGTTCCGATCGATGGCGATAATGTCAGCTCTCCGATTCGACCCATTAGCATCAATACAGTGGACCTCACGGTAAACCTCGAACCCGTGGCTTGTCAAACAGTCCTTAATTTTATCACAAATTTGATGGTGTCGAATGATACGCAACGATTCCCCCTTTGAACACGCTTGTAGGATGTGGCTAAGGGTTTTCTGTCTTCGCGCAGAACTGAGTTCTACACGAGCTGCCATCCATACTACGGCCTGGAAGGGATCGAACTGGTACACAATTGGTCGACATTTTAATAGCATTTGTCCATTGGGACAATGATAGATTTTTTCTATTAAAAAAGCCATTGGTTTGTCCAAGGCGACTCTTTAAATAAAACGACTCCGGCACCTTTGACCGGAAGTCTGCACCATTGCTCGAAAGCTCTGGTCCTCAAATCATTACGAATACTTTTCGAATCGATCAAATTAAAATCATCCACATTATGGGCTTCCAACCCTATTTTCTCGAAACATTGGACGACCTCATCTTTAAGATTTCTTGTTATGTCCACTTGTGGAATCCTAGCTCTATCTAATAGTTTGCATGAATTGATATGTTGAATAAAAGATTCCCAAGTGGCACGAATTAGACCTAGCCCACGGAAATTCTTGTCCGCGTAAAAAAAATTCATTAGGCGTATCATTTGGAATTTGAATTATACTTTTTACCGCCGAACGAATAGCTTTGTCTATGTCCATTAAGAAGTCCATTGATAGTTGATTCAATGGAGCATTTTCGATTGGAAAAACAACCGAAGGAAAAATATATTTATTAATTAGATTAATTTTTTGATCGCTATGTAGGTAAGGTGAATTGGCTAGACAGTTGAGTCTAGAATATAACTTTTGCAGCGTAGCAGATTTGTCCAAGACGATTTGCGAATTAAAATCAATACCAAGATATTTGATACGTTCATTATCTTTCAGTTTTTCGATTGAATCAAAAAAATTTGACCCGGAACTCACACTCGATGTGTTAATGATACCATTAATTAGTGATATGGTTTTGCTTTTGGAATAATTAACGGATAAACCGATTTTCTCGAAGTTAGATTTAGCTATTTCAACCAGTGCAGCGGCATTTTGATCATTATTTCCAATTATTGCTAAATCATCAGCAAAAGCGATGGCAGAGATCCAATCACCCAGAAAATACCCGTAAGAACTTTGAATAATATTTTCTGTTAATTCATTCATAATAAAATTGATCGATAAATTGAATAACAAGGGCGATGTTGGAGCACCTTGAGCTACACCACGTTTCAGATGGATGGTACCGGAGAGAGAGAGAGAGAGAGAGGGAAGAAAAGATTCCGTTTGAAAAAAACAAACAAATATACAGTAGTACCTCGGTTAACGACGGTGATCGGTTCCTGAACAACCGTCGTTAACAGAAATGTTCGTCAACCAAGGTACCACTATATTTATCATACAATGATAATGGCTACAATATTTAAAAAATATTATTTACGTTTTGCGATAGTAGTGGCACATGATGATGATTCTTTTCCTTCGGTATAGTAATAATCGTAGTAGCATTATTTGATGCAACAAGTAATGAATAATTAGAAAAAAAAAGGAATCTAAACCGTTCAATGATTAAACATTCGAATCAAAAAAAAAACACATTTGAATCGATAATAACAACAAAAACAAAAACAATAGGAAATGAATTTGTTTGAGAAAAAAAACATTGAAAAACATTTATTTATCTAATATGAAAAATGAAATAAAAATAGATATCATACGATGAAGAACGTATAAGAAGACGGGAATCAACAAAAACAAAAATTATATCGAACAAAAAACAAAATGTAAAATGGGAAAAAAAAAATTGATAGACCCTTTTGCCATTTCAATCTCAAGCCAGTAAAAGGACGGGAATCATAATCAAATAAAACAAACAAAAAACATTTGAAAATTATTACGATGATTTGATATATAAAACGAACACTAAATAAATTGACGAAAATTCATCATTGACGAAAGACTTTGTTGTTTTGTTTCATTCATTCATTCATTTTTTTATGGTACAATTTTTTATGTCTGTATGTTTTAAATGAAATTGTCACCTTTTAAAATTTTTTTTAAATAATATTAAATTACTTGCACCAGGCCAAAAAAAAAAAAATAATTAAGAAAATGTTTGTTCATTAATAACGAGAAGAAAAAAAAACAAAATTTATCACGAATCATTCAATATTGTTTTTTTATCTTATCAAACAAAAAAAAAAGAGAAGAAAAAAACTGTACCAGAAAAAACAAGAGAATCAAACAAAAATAATTAAGTGCATTTTGATCATCGTCATCATCATCATGATCAAATCATTCTATAAGAAAAATTATTATTCTTTCAATAACAATTTCTATTATCAAGTATTTTTCTATTGATTTTAATTCAAGTATATAATATATTCAAATGGAAGAATGAACTTACCTGGAAACTTAACTTCGAAGCTGCTTCGTTATAAACAAACAATTGAAAACTTTTTAGTTGGACAATGAAATTGGTCGACATAAAGATCAATTGAAAGTTTTGTTGTATATCGATTCCATATAAACGAAGAAATGATTTTTAAAAAATGTTTATAACTTTAGGGTGTTTTTTTTTCAATTTTTGATTATTCTATAATTTTATTATGTGTCTGTAAGTCTGTTGTATTTATATAATTCGAATAAAATGATAATCGATTATAAGAGGATATAACATCATTAAGTACAATCAATTTAATTGATATCGATGATATGAACTTTGAGCTTCAAACACTCGATATAATCATCATCATCATTATGATAAATATTTGATGATAATCATTACACACACACACACACACAGACATTATAATGCCGACGATTATAATGATAATGATAATTTCTTTTAAAAATTTAATTTTCGAATCGATTGATTGGATAAACTGGATAAAGAAACCAACAGGTTAATAAATATATTTCCATAAACGTTAATTTATTTCTTTTAACATCTTGTGAAAAAAAGAAAAAAAAAAGAAGAAAAAATTCGTCAAGTTAATATCCAGTTGTTTTATCGTTGAAGTGGTTATTTGGTTTTCAAACAAGCAAGCAGCTTAGAGTTACCATAAGAAACATCGAATATTTTAATCATCAATTATTAATCATCATCATCATCATCATCATCATAATCGTCAAATGGTTGATTTTTTTATTTTTGTTTCTCGGTTGGATTTTTTTTCATATTTCCTCGAAACAAAAATTAGCCATTTTGTTTCTATATTGCTAATAATATAAAGCTTCGCTCAGCATGATGATCTAATCAGGTTATTATTATTATTATTATATTGAGCCACAATTATCTACAGACATCATCTACAGAAGAAGGCAAACAAAAAAAAAATGATGATGCAGCAAAAATCTTGAAATTAAATCCCAAAAACCATAATAATAAATCTACAACCAATTATATATAGGATTTAAATCAAGAAAAAAAAATTTCATTGGAAAAAAAAGGCAATCGATAGATTCTCTTTTTCTTTTTCTCCATTTAGTACATTGTCCTTAGCAAAACCAAAAACTTTTTTGAGATAATCATATTTGTCAATGAATGGAAAATTATTATTATCATCATTACTTTTCCAAATGATGACATAGAGGTGAGAAAATCCTCAAGTTTGGTTGATGATGAAGATGATGATGTTTCTGTGTTGCTTTTTCTGTTTAAATGTTTTTTTTTTTTTTTTAAATTGAAAATTATTTTTCATTTGTTTACTTGTGACACCTCGTGTGCTATATGTCACACAATTTTGTTGAAAAAAATTAACACGTTAACACACCCATGTACATTGCCCTAATCATTTTTTTGAAAAGGATATTTAAAACAATGTTTTTTATTAATTATTTTAGAATTCACATTAACAAATATACGAGAAACATGGATTAGTTTTTTTGTTAAAAAAAATATAAAAATTATAAAAATAAAATCAATCAGTATCAAGGTCGAGAATGTTGATGATTTTGTTTTAGTTTAGTTTATAATATTTAAAAAAAATATAATAAGAATTGAAAATTATTAACTAATTTATTAATCAAAACTGAAAAAATTATCCTCTTGGCCACCACCACCACCACCATCATTATCGTTTCCGTTCATCAAAGCACACATTTCACTATTATCACGATTTAACATATATGATTTGGCCGGAATTTTGTATGAACGTCGATGTATACGACGATGTAGATGATCAGAATGAACTTGTTCATATTTTCGAGTATTATGTCTGCAATTTAAATGATAAAAAATGAACAAAAATGCATGGTTGACAAAATTGAAAAAAAAGGAAAAAATCTATTGTAACAAACCTGAAAATAAATTCCGGTTGCGTAATCTGTATGCATATCCGATATGGTGATGAATAGAAATCAAAATCGGTTATGAAATTTAGCTGCGCTTCGGCACCAAATGAAAACATTTTTCTTGCCGAAGTTTTTGTACGATCAGTTGCTGCATAAATTTCCTGAGATCCTTGAAACAATATGGCACCTTTAGTTTGAACATTTGAATGAGAATTTCGATTCCATATTGAAATCTGTATTTCACCATTAAGATCAATGGAAAATACACCTTTTAATGTTTGTTCAACTAGAAATCCATTGATCAATGGTTTAACATCCAAATAATCGGCAAGCAATAAATTGGCACGAAAAACGCTTGTTGGTTCTGATCCAGCACCCGACCAAACATGTCCCATCAATTCCGAAGTTGAACGAAAAAATATCAATGGCCGTAATTGTTGTCCCAATACATGTAATGTCATACCGGCCATTGTTGATTCTTCTTCATCAGACGATGATTGAGTGGACATTTCTTGTTCATCATTTCCATCGTTATCATCAGATTCACCAGCAAATGATTGTAAACCTCGTGCAAACAGACCAACATTAATAATTTCCTGATGCATTTGATCACCACGACTAATGTCCACATTGAATGATGTTTCTTTTGGTAGTTTTCCTTTCAATAATTCAAGAAAAACACCATAAGAAGCATTTGCATAGCCAGTTCCACCCATTACATATCTGAATGATGCAGAAGATCCGGATAAAATTTTCGAATGGAGATGCCAATTTTCTGTTTGAACACCGGGTAAACGATTTTGACGACGTTTCAGCAATACATTTTTTACTGCTCGTTTCCATATCATTGTTGCCAATTCTGATGGAAATTTATCTAAATGTTTTATTAGTTCAATGGTTATATCACCTTGTCGATCAACAACATTTGCCAATAATTCCGATGAAATCAAACGGGTTGTTGTTTCCAAATTCGAATCATACACAATACGAACCAATAATTGCCGTAAACGTATGGATAATTTTTCATTTATATCTACATTATTCAATTCGAATTCCGTTTTCACACAATCATACATAGCACGCATTGCTGCTACAGATTCTCGTTTTCTGCCATTGATCACATAACGTTTAAATGTATTTAGCATTCCAAATTTTGAAATAATACGAGTATTGCCTAATGCATGCAAATAAACGATACGACATTCAACATCTTTACAGCTATCCAAATCACGTTGTAAATGTTTGATAATTTTTTCCTTTGATCATTTCAAAAATGATCATTATTGATTGATTAATAGATTTTAATATAGAAATTTTCTTACCGAAACTTGCTGTAATTTTTGCTGATGATGTCGACGATCATGATCTTGAGATTTCAATTCAGGTTTATCATCTTTTACGGTTGATTCAGGTGAAACATCGACAAATTGTGTTGGACTAGAATGATGATGCAATGTCATACGACTAGATTCATATGGTATATGATCAGCAATGATTGATTGATTGTTTTCAGATGCTATTGTTTTCACATAAGTTTGATATGAATGTAACAATGTGGAAATGGTCATTGCAAATGAATGTCGAACACGATGATCGGCCCAAGATTCATCACTCAATAATGGAACAAATAAATCCAATATTTGTTCTACACTTAGGCTATGTTCTGCTACATAAGATGAGCCCATATTTGCGACAGTTGATCCAGAAATAGCCATTACGACTAGAAATCGTTCACAATCACCAACGCGATCATTACCTTGACATTTTGGTAGATTTAGATGATCTAAAGCAGCAAGCATAGCATCACCATGACGGCTAGCGGCAATCGTATCCATCAATGTACTCCAAACATTACCATCATTTTCACGGGATTTTTCTAATTGTTGCAATAATTTAGCCACATCTTTACGATTAATTTTGTGAGAATTTATTCGAATATAATTCAACAGACGAAGAAATGCTACCGACATAGAATTCGTAGCCAATGAATGATCTTCTGCTAATGAACGTTTATATTCCTGAATAAATTCGGACAATGATTGACAAAAATGTGGTTGACATGGTTTACGTTCAGCTTGAAAATGACTGGGACCTATTGAAGCCATCGGTTTTGAACGTATATGATGTCCAAACAAATATACAGCTTGTGAAATACTTTCAGCTTTTGATAATGTTGAAACGATTTCGGAATTATCCTTATCCTGATCGATCAATTTCAATTCAAAATCGACAAACAATTTCGAATGTGCATTCGGATAGATTTTCGACTCCAAAGTAACATTTTGCCAGCCTTTTACATGTTCAGAAATGTCATGATCAGTAGCCAATTTCGAATCAATTTCCCAATTATCCGTAATCGCTGGTGCCAATAATGAATATTTACCAGAATCTTCTAGTAATTCGGATTTAGACGATTTACGCCGAATCAAATGTCGTCCTTGTAGTTCCCATTCATATGGCAGTATCTGTTTTCATATTTTTTTAGGATAAATGGAATTTTAGTTTATGAATTCAGATGATAAAGAAACTAACCTGATTTTCAGTATTTTGATCACGACGATTACGAAGTGCATTCATAATCGAAACAATTAAATTTAATTGTATTGGTTCAATTAAATGATGGCGATTATCCTGAGATTTTTCAACATATAAATTTTGTAGATGACCATCATGACCATTGATATGTACTAAAACTGGTGGCCAATTATGATCAACATTTGCAGAATTGGTACCGAAAAACCTTTCAGTTGAAGATGATTCTCGTGGTTGAAATTTAAATTGATATAATTCGATTAAAGCCAGATAACCATGTTTATCTTGCCAAACATTTTCCAATGATAATTGTCCTTTAGCACGAAATCCAGCCGGTTCCAAATTATCATTATTATTTAAAATAATATTTGTATAATATTCATAATGATATTTAAGACCAGGTAATGATCCATGACATTGACCGGATGGAGCTGGATGTAAATGAATATTTGTAAATAATGTAAATAAAATTAATAATAATATCCAAACAATGGAAAATTGTTGAAACATTTTTCAAAATTAATTAATTAAATTTTTTTTCTGTTACTGATAATCAAATTAATTTATAAGTCTTATCTATAAACAAACAAAAATGTGAATGAATCGCACAACAACATTATCGCTTG
This sequence comes from Dermatophagoides pteronyssinus, assembly GCF_027571235.1. Classification (NCBI taxonomy): domain Eukaryota; kingdom Metazoa; phylum Arthropoda; class Arachnida; order Sarcoptiformes; family Pyroglyphidae; genus Dermatophagoides; species Dermatophagoides pteronyssinus. Next base: position 748,225 of record NW_027461537.1, read on the forward strand.
TTTAAATAACTATGTTGTATATATTTTGAACATTAAATGATTTTTCTTAAGACAAGACCAATTTTAAAAATGACTAATCAGGACTGCCATCAATATGCCTGAACTGTCTATAGATACACCCTTTTTTTTCATTTAAAACGGAGACAAATTTGAAGGAATTTGATCATTATCATGAATGAATGAAACGAACCCTGTTGGGTCAAGTTCATGCTTATTGAAATTTTTTTTTCATATTAAACATTTTTTGACACACACACACAACAACCACACACAATTCCCAATATATCAACCTAACCGATTCGAAAATCTAACCTGTCTCAGTATTGTAATTGATTGATTGGGTTTTTTTGTCTTTGTCTTTGTCCTTGATTCACATTCTTCTTTCTCATTTTTAAGTATTCTAAAACAACTTACCTTTCAGTATCAAAGCAATAACAATAGTAATAAAAATAAAAATTTTTGATGAAAACAATGTTTTTCCACCGTAACAGTGTATAGATTTGTGTGAAGAATCGAATATTATTGGTAAATCAAAGACAAATGAATGTTGTTGATCACAATGATCAGTAATTTTTATGGATGAATAATTTTCACTTTTCATGACCGATAATAATAATAATTTTTAAAAAAGACAAATTAATAAAGATTAAATAATTTGAATTAATATTTAACAAATGAAATTGGTTGAGTATATCTATAGATGTTTTTTTTTTTGGTGGAAAACTACCAGGTATGTTGTTGTCGTTATTGTTGTTTATTTTTTTTCGGCATGAATGAATGAGCGATGGTCAGAATTGTTGCATGACAACCTTATGATTTTTAGTTGATGATCAAAACATTCATTCAATATACATTCCAAATCAACAAGTTGATTATATCGACCCGTATATATTCGATTCAAGTGAGTGACGACGTGGAATTTTTCGAACATTTTTTCCAACAACAATATTTAAATTGATTAGGTTTTCAATGATAACAATAATGCTTGGTATGTGAAAAAAATTTGATATCACCATAAGATTCATTTCATAATGATAAAATTAATTGTTCGGCCAATAGATGCCAGCGTTGATGCATCAATAAATATTATTGACCAGCTGTTGGATTGTTCCAATTTGAATTTTGGTTCATAATGTTGATTACATGTAGAAAAATTCTTACGAATTTCGTTCGGAATAGAACAGGTAATTTTCCCATTAGATTTCTATCCTCAACGATATCAAAAACTGAAGACGAAATTATAGTAGAAAATCGAACATCTCATGTTCGATTGATCGGCATTAATAGGCCACAAAAACGAAATGCAATCAATCGTGAAACTGCTTTAAAATTGCGACGAGCATTCGAAGATTTCGATAATGATCCAGAATATCGTGTTGCTGTATTGCATGGTTTTGGCGGAACATTCTGTGCCGGATATGATCTCGAAGAATTGTCAAATATTGATGAAATTACTGTCGAAAATCTAATCACTCCTGCACCGATGGTCTGTATGTTGTATAATAACGTTTTTGATTGTGATTTTGTAAAATAATTTCTTTTGGTTGATCAGGGTCCAACATGGATGCTAACATCGAAACCAGTTATTGCCGCAATCGATGGTTATGCAGTGGCTGGAGGATTCGAACTAGCACTATGGTGTGATCTTCGTGTGATGGAAACAACTGCCGTAATGGGTGTTTATTGTCGCCGATTCGGTGTTCCATTGTTAGATGGTGGTACGGTTCGATTAAGTAAATTGATTGGACATTCCAGAGCAATGGATTTAATTTTGACAGGTCGAGGAATCAACGGCAAAGAAGCATTTGATTTTGGTATCGCTAATCGTTTAGTGCCTGTTGGAACGGCTTTAGGACAAGCATTCAATTTGGCACAATCTTTGGTCAAATTTCCAAACGAATGTCTTCGTGCTGATCGTCGTTCAGCTTACTATGCTACATTTGATTCCACTTCATTGGATGATGCACTTCAAAAAGAATTTGAGATATCCAAATCTATTGTTGCCAAGGAAGCCATTTCTGGAGCCAAACGCTTCAAAGATGGTGTAGGCAAACATGGTAAATTTGTTCTTGATAAAATCGGTTACGATGTAGATGTTAGTGTTTGAAAAATCGCGGTTAATTTTTTTGCAATAAAATTTAAAATTCTATTAGAAACCTCATTTATGAACAGACATTCTTATTGTTGATTCACACATGTGTTTGCTGGCCGGAATTTGTAGCCGAAAAATTGCTCTGCTTTAAGACAACTCATGGTTTTTAAGATATTTTGATTTTTTATTGGATCGAAATTCTTCATTCTTTTACAATCTCTCTAATAGAATAAAACTGTTATCAAACATCTATACAGTGTCAACTTCAGGAAAATGGATGGTGACATTGTTGAAAAACTCGATGATATTCTAAATCGAATATATTTGTCACCGAATTTGCAGCCGAATCATATCGTTTCATTGATCAAATATCTGAATAAAAATGAAATAGGTTAGTTTTATCATTAAAAGTTAATTAATCTAACTAGCGTATTATTTTTTTGAAGATGAAACTGTTTATCGACAAACAATCAATTTTTTATTGTCTTTGCTTGATTCAAGAACCAATTCAAAATTTCGCAAAGATCTTTTAGAAGCATTATTTCGTATTGCCCACGAAAATGGCAATCAATTCACACAGGCATTATTTATTGTGTTAATGCAACATATTGAACAAGTAAAAAATTTAGTTCCAACGAAATCCGTATCGGCAAAGATCAATTTTTTCGTAAAACTTTTTACCTTGTTTGATTGGAATAAATTGAATGAAAATCAACGAAAATTATTGATTGAAAGTCAATCGATTATCTGCGGTTATTATGGTCGATTCAAAAACAGAATTTTTAATGATTTAAATTATAAGTGTCTGAAAAAGTTTATTTCATTAATGAAGGAAGATTCATTGAACGCTTATTTGACCATCATGAAGGGGATCAGTTTATCATCATCTAATGTAAATCATTCGATTCTCTGGGATAATTTGTTTCGATTCTTGACAGACATCGGTCAAATAAATTTGATCAAATCTTACAAACAAACGGCAATAGATTTGTTGGTCAAAAATATAATCCTTTCCAAAACCAAATTAACCGATCAATATGATTCATATTGTTTTCAGCATACATTGAAACAAATCAATCGGGAAGAATTTCAATCAATTCTTCTACCATCATTGCAGAAAGCTATTCTAAGAAATCCGGAAATATCGCTAATTCTTATGGTCCATATCATTGAGCATCTTAATATCGATTTGTCAGATTTCATGGATGATATTTGTAAAATATTGGGCTCTCATCTTCATTCGAAAAATGAACTTCTTCAAGAAGAATCTCTGGAAGCGGTGAAAGTTGTGTCTCAAAAATGTACGAAAATCATTGCAATCGAATCAGCCTTAATTTATTTTGTCAAAATTTATAACGGTAGTGAAGGAAAATTGACCGTTCTTGCGCATAGACATGCCATTATAAAATCGATTGGTCATTTATCATTAGCCAAAGTTGATGATGTCAGTGGCAAACAAAAATTATTACATATTTCAATTGAAGAATTGATAAAAATGTCGAAACAAGAAACTGTTGAATCGTCTTTTGTTTTATTATTTCAACAAATGAAACTTTGGATTCAACACTCATCGTCAAATTTATTACCGGATTCTTTTTGGAAATACATCAAAGAATTCGCCAAATCAAAATCTTCTTCTCCGCCAACATTAACCACATTGTACCATTGTTTGATCATTGCATTCGAATCAAATCCAAATGCTTATATTGACAAGATTGACGATTCTATTTTAACATTCATTCTAAATTCAGCAAAAAATGTTTCAACAGCTTTGACCAAATTACCGATGGTAATTGAAAGTCTGTATGCTTCACTTTTATTGCTCAAAATATATCATCTGAAAAATAATCTTGCTGAAAAGATGAAAAATTTTCTCTCATCATTACAAAATCTGGTTTCTATTACATTTTTGACCGATAAATTTATTGTACAAGTTTCCCCTGAAAATCTTGTCAATTTGATTGATTTTATTTTCAATCTTATTCGTAATATAAAAAATTTGAACAAAGATAATCAATCGTTTCTTTATAAAGCTATTGTTTTATTAATGTGTCATCAATCCCAAGCAATACGTAATAATGCTATTGAAAAATTCAATGCTTATTGCCAGGAAGATGGATCATTTCGAACAGAAATGATTCAAATATTTAATGATCTATATCAAGAAAATCTACAAATGGAATCGGAACAACAACCTAATAATAATTACAGTATTTTGCGATGTGCGCAAGCATTGCTAAATCATTGTAATCTATATGAAGATGATAAAATGTTTAATTCAATCCTACATCTTTGCCATCATCCAATCATTTTTCGACAAAATCCCAATCTTTTCATTAAGGATTATCTTCATAAACATTTTTCGGATCGAATTAAAATCGATGAATTTGTTGATAGAAATTTTAAGCAATTTACACAAATTATATTCGAGGAATGGTTTGGTCGTTTGACAAGATTGAATTTATCACGAACATTAATGAGATTGAATCCCCATTGTTTTGCCGAACATTTTGTACTGACCATTTATGAAGATATTAATAAACATCTTACCGAATTCAAATCAATCACCGAAGATGATTTTGAAATTTTCAAAACGCCTGAAGAACATCTTTATAATCGAACTGCAGTAATTGAAGCTGGTGGTATCCAAGACGATAAGAATCTTAAACGTGAAAGTAAACTATATTCACATAAAGAACAATTAGCCGAAATTCAATTGCGTAAAGAACTTGAAGAGAAACGAAAAAATCAGGAGCCCGAATTCGATCCGGCAAAATTTTCGAAAAAACAAAAAGAAATTTATGCACAAGAAATGGCCAAAGAGAAAAAAATCCGTGATCACTTGAATAGTCTGTATGAACAATTTTCCTTCGAAACCGATCTTTTAGCAACCATAATCGATACGAATCCAATGGTTGCATCTATTCATTTTAAGGATGTCCTTTTCACTTATGTCAATCTATTTGCATCATATTTAACTTTTGAAAAAGCTGTTGATTTTTTCCGATCAATCAGTTCAAAAATGATGATTTCATCCATAATCAAAGTGGATGGAAATTATTCTTTACACGTTCAAATTATCATCAACACCATAATCAACCTGTATAGATCGAAAGATAATTCTAAAAATTATTTCGATCTAGTCGAACAAATTATCGAATATATCTACGATAGAACATGTCCAAATATTAAGAATTATGATGAAAAATTAGTTAAAAAAACGGAAAATAATCGTTTGACTACACCGGCATTCACGTTCGTATTTCCATTATTTCGTTTTGTTTTACTTGATATGAACAAATCTGATTCAGATAATTATGAAAAAATTGTCGAGAAATGTTTATTAATCATCAACGAACATGCTAAGATGCGTTGTTATACGGAAAAAGAAGAAGATAATCTTAAAAATCCTGGAAATTTGCCAATAAAATTAATACTGGAGACATTATTTGCATTCATGGAAGATGAAGATGCCGATACTGGCTGTGATGAATTGGTTGCCAATACATTGATCGAAGTGGTCACAAGTGTTAATAATGAAATTGGTTGTGGAACGGCAAATCCTCGTGATATACTTGTCTTACTTAGCTATACATCACATCAAGATGATCTTATTCGTCTTACCAGTTTTGAATCATTGTTCATACTTACTGAACAGGTATTGTTATTTCTGGACAATGAATATTGTCGTCAAAAATTAGCTCATCGTTGTTTTATCGGACAATTCGATATATTACCCGATTGTCAAGCATTTTCGAATCAAATTTTTAAACTATGTCATTTTACTACGAATCGTTTGTTTTTGAATGTTATTCTTGATGAAGATATAGATTCTATCAACCTAAAAATGACACAGCCAGTTTCTGAAGCATATAAAACTTTAATAGAAGAATTTTCATCCGAACTGCCAGAATGCTATACAAAATTGATAAAATTTTATCAAATGAAAGCTGCAGCTGCCAAACCAGTGCTTGATAATTTTGGTCGACCATTAACCAAAAATCAAACTGATCAATATGAACCACGATTAACAATTGCATACATTTTGGAAAAAATTGTTCATCTTTTTGACGATAACCTTTTTGAATTATTCATAAATTTTCTTGTGCCAGAAGCATTAAGCGATCAAAATGAATTAGTTAGACGAGCAATGCTTGATGCTGGAAGACGATGTGTAAATGTTCATGGTGAAAAAAATATCTCCTATCTTCTCAGATCATTCGAAACATTCTTAGATTCAGCACCGGATGATCATGAAACTGATATTGTTCGTGAAAGTGTTATCATTTTGATGGGAACATTAGCTAGACATATTGAAAGTGATAATCCAAAATTGAAACCAATTCTAAGTAAACTTGTTGAAGCTTTGTCGACACCTTCGAAAATAGTGCAAGAAGCTGTGGCTAATTGTTTACAATATCTAATTCCTAAATTCAAAGATGATGCTCCAGCTTTATTGCAAAAATTACTAGCATTCTTATTTCAATCAGATTCGTATGGTGAACGTAAAGGAGCAGCTTATGGAATAGCCGGTATTGTCAAAGGTCTTGGAATATTATCAATCAATAAATTGGGAATCATGGATGCATTGACTCAAGCCATACAAGCTAAAGATAAACCAAATAATCGTGAAGGTGCTTTGTTCGCTTTTGAAATGTTATCACGAATGTTAGGCCGATTGTTCGAACCATACATTGTACATATTTTACCTTATCTATTGGATTGTTTTGGTGATAGCAGTACACGTGTTCGTAAAGCTGCTGATGATACCGCCAAAATAATTATGTCGAATTTGACTGCTTATGGCGTAACATTAATTTATCCAGCTATATTGACGGCTCTTGAAGATGATTCATGGCGTAAGAAAACAAGTTCAATCGAACTACTTGGATCAATGGCTTTCTGTGCCCCAAGACAATTATCACAATGTTTGCCAAAAATTGTACCTAAATTAATGGATGTATTGAATGATTCACATCCAAAAGTTCAACGATCATCAGCTGAAGCATTGAAACAAATTGGTTCAGTAATCAAAAATCCAGAAATTCAAGAAATTGTCCCTGTTTTATTGAATGCTCTACAAGATCCGGCCAATAAAACCAATGAATGTTTGAACGTTATGATGAAAACGAAATTCGTTCATGTTATTGATCCACCATCGTTGGCTTTGATCATGCCGGTGATCGAAAGAGCTTTTCAAAATCGTTCAACTGAAACGAGAAAAATGGCTTCACAAATTGTTGGAAATATGTATGCCTTGGCTAAGAGCAAAGATCTGTCACCATATCTATCGTCAATCATTCCTGGTCTGAAGAATTCATTGTTAGATCCAGTACCTGAAGTTCGAACAGCTACTGCTCGTGCATTGGGCGCCATGGTTCGTAGCCTTGGAAACGAAATACTTGATGATTTACGACCATGGTTAGAACGAATGCTCATTTCAGAACAAAGTTCAGTTGATCGTTCTGGTGCAGCTCAAGGTTTGGCCGAAGTTCTCGGTGGTTTGGGCAAAGAACATCTGGACAAATATATGCCCAAAATATTGGAAGTTACAGAAAATCCAGATGTACCAGCTTATGTGAAAGATGGTTTCATCATGCTTTACATTTATTTGCCATCAGTTTTTACTCAACATTTTGCTTCTTACATCAGCCGAGTTATCAATCCTATACTTAAAGCGTTAGCCGATGAAAATGAATTTGTTCGTGAAACTTCGTTGCGTGCCGGTCAACGAATTGTCAATATGTATGCTGAAACAGCCATTCAATTATTGTTACCTGAATTGGAAAGAGGATTGTTCAATGAAAATTGGAGAATCCGTTATAGTTCAGTTCAACTTCTTGGTGATTTATTGTTCAAAATTACTGGTCTAACGGGCAAGATGACCACCGAATCACAAAGTGAAGATGATAATTTCGGCACCGATCAATCACATAAAGCCTTGATCGATGCATTAGGAGAAGAACGACGAAATCGTGTTCTTTCCGGTCTTTATATGGGTCGATCTGATGTGTCATTACAAGTTCGACAAGCATCACTTCATGTTTGGAAAGTCATTGTTCCGAATACGCCGAGAACATTACGTGAAATATTACCTGTTTTATTTTCATTACTGTTGGAATGTTTGGCCAGTAATTCTCATGATCGACAACAAATCGGAGCTCGAACATTGGGTGATTTGGTTCGCAAACTTGGTGAACGTATTCTACCAGAAATTATACCCATTCTTGAAGATGGTCTTAAATCAGATCGACCAGATCAACGTCAAGGTGTTTGCATTGGTCTTAGTGAAATAATCATTTCTACCAGTAGAGAAATGATTCAAGCTTTTGCCGATAATTTTATCGCCACTGTACGCAAAGCATTGTTTGATGAATTACCCGAAGTACGACAAGCAGCCGCACAAAGTTTTGATCATTTACATTCAGCAATCGGTGATAAATGTTTGAGCGATATACTCAATTATTTATTGAATCATATTGATGATCCAATATATGGTGATCGTGTTCTCGATAGTTTGAAAGCAATAATCTCGTACAAAAGTCGAGTAGTTCTACCTAATCTCATTCCAAAGGTAACTTTCTTTTATATCAATCAGTTATTTAATAATTTTTCACAAAAAAACAGTTAACGACAAAACCGGTAAATACTCGAGCATTGTCCATAATTGCTTCGGTCGCTGGTGAATCTTTCTCTAAACATTTACATCTTGTTATGCCACCCTTGTTGTCATCATTGAGCGAATCGTTTAATAGTCCGAATTTTAATGAGGTATTGTCATTATTTATAACCAAAAAATTTTCCCCTAATTCTTTTCTCCTTTTTTAATTTTAGCAATTGGAATATTGTCAAAATGTAATAGTTTCAATATCGGATGAAGAAGGCGCTCGTACTGTAATACTAACATTATTGGATGCAAGTAAATCCGATAATTTAAATAAAAAACGAGCAGCAATCATGTTATTAACACATTATTGTAAACAATCTAAACCCGGAACAACCTCAGAATTCAATTCAACAATATTGACATATTTGATAGATTTTTTTGCTTCAAATGATGAATGTATTTTATCTAAAGCAAGTGAAGCAATGGCTGCAATCATTAAAAATCTTGATAAATGGCAACAGGTCGAAGTTATACCGGAAGTTTATCGTAAATTATATAATACGTTGAATGAAAGATTACCGGAAAATTATCGCCGAATGGGTGTATTTACCTATTCATATTCACCTTTAACAAGCAATTATCGATATGTTGATAATCCTGATTTTTATTTTCCCGGATTTTTGTTCAACAAAGCTATTCAGGCATTATTGATTTTATTCAACAAATCTATCACTGGAAATAATTTCGAACTTCGTCTTATTGGCTCCAATGCTCATCGTATGATTGTCATACATTCTAGTCCCGAAGCATTGAAACCATCATCTATGATTCTTTGTGGCTCTATGTTGCGATTATTATGTGATCATCCAAAAGATGATGTAAAAATCATTGTCATCGATGTTCTTTCATTATTGTTGATGAAGATGGGTGTTTTCCTCAAACCGTTTTATCCACAAATTCAGATGATATTTTTTAGATCATCGTTTGAATCGAAAAGAGCGCTTCGATTACAAGCAGCGACTTGTATTAGTCGATTCATTCCGATTCATCCGAAACCAGATTCTTTTCTCACCGAATTATTGGCATTGAATAAGAGTTGTCCAATTGAACCACCTTATTTGAAAGAAACGGGCTTCTTCGGACTTAGATTAGCTATTGTTACAGCTGGCGAGCGATTTTCTTCATCTGTACATCGTCAACTATATGAATATGCCAACGAATATAAAGAAGAAATGAAAAATGAAATTCAACAAACGGCTGCACCGGTCATCGGAGCGTTGTGTCGAGTTGTCGATGATGAATTATTGGATGAAATTGGTCATAAATTTTTATTGCAGGATGAAGTAAATTTCATTCAACATGCACGAAAATTTCGGGCTATTGTTCTAGCAATTGCATTGAAAGATGCTGCTCATCGAACTTTAGGTCGAAACAGTGATTGGTCGACAATGATACATCAAAATGTTTTAAGCTTGATCAGCTCATCAATTTATCAGCTTGCTATTTATGGCATCAAATGCGCAACATATATTATTCATTATTCATTACAAAATGATTTAGTTATTGATAAAAATCTTCTTCATACTTATGCCAAGGTTTGTTTTCTTATAAATCCCTATAAAAATGTGTTTCAATTTTTTTTCATTTAATATTTTATAGACAATGAATCATCAACGAAATGAAGTTAAACAGGCAATGAATCAAGGTACAATATTCTGGGCAAATCGATTTCCTAGCAACAAAGATATACCGGATCAGGTATTACTTTTAATGGTACCGCAATTGGTCAATGGTACAAAAGAAAAGAATACTGCAGTACGAGCATTTGCTGAACAAGCATTAATATCATTATTAAAATTACGTGAAGAAAATTCACCTATTCTGGAAAAATGTCTTAAAATAATGGGTTCTGGAGCCGTCGAATCATTACAAGAATGTGTAGCAAAAATCAAGAAAAGTGTACTTAAAAATGAATTCAAAGAAGAAGAATTTGATGAAACATTAATTTTTCGTGTTGTAACATCAGAAGAGATTTGAAATGATTAATTTTTATTTGTAAATTCTTCCATTCTTTTTTTTTAATTTTTGTGTTTATCGTTTAAAAATTTTAATTTTTACAACAGAAAAAACCATTTATTAAGTTGATTCCCATTGAAATAAAAAAAAATATATTTGCAATTCATATTATTTACTTTTGAATGATGATTGTCGATTTTTTTCGAAAATTAGTTTTCTTTGAAAAAAAAGTAAAAGTTGTTTACCATTGTTGAATTGAATAATAATTGACAATAATCATTGCTAATAATTTGAACAGATTTTTTTTCAATTTTGTTTATTTGTACAGATGATTGATTGTACCTGGATTTTAATCAAAATCGATGTTCCAAAACGAATGAATGTTTAATCAGCCGATTTGTTGTTTTCGTTTGAAATTGGTTGAACGTGTTGATTGATTTGAATTTTAATATAAAAAACTTTGAATAAAATCATTTTGTATTTCATTTTAGTATCTACATTTATTATCTAACACGATGATTATGATGGCAATATCCAAAATGATCAGGATTCCTGTCATCATCATTGTCATTATGGCAATGATGATAATTTCATTTGAATGCTTTGAAATCGATCAACAACAATTGCCATTATCATATGGATCAACTTTTTCGCATGGAGATAAAATGCCTGATATTCCTGTCAACCAATTGTTGATTGTTGGAATTCCTGATTCAATCAAACCATTATTGATGTCTCCGCAGCCGCCACCACCACCACCAACACTGACTTTATCATCATTGGCTCAATTATTCGGACCACAAGCATTGATGTTACAAATGGATAAAGATATTGAACATCAAAATATGGACAACAGTTATCCAACATCGAATATGATTGATCATTCATCATCAATACAACCAACATTGTCAACTAGTTCGTTAGTACAAGAAATCGATCAGGATGATGATAAGAAAATTTCCCCGAAAAATGATCAATTGGAAAAATTTTCGTCAAAATTTCAAGGATTTGTTGCGGAAATGAAAATTCGCTGGAAAATTCGTCCAATCGATTCTGGAGATGATGATAATGATCGAGATCATTATAATAAGCAACGTTTTCGACGTTATCGTCGTCGTAATCGTCATCATCATCACTACCATCATCATGATGATAATGATACTTTTGAACCAGGTAATGAAATTGGCAATTGATCGAATTTTCAAATATTGAATTTATTATTGAATCTATCGATTTTTTTTCTATTTAATGTGATTGAATAAAACTGAAATTCTATATATTTTTTTCATATGAATCGTTGTATACAAATTCAATAAATCAATAATCGAAAAGATGAATTGATGATCAAAAAACGTACAAAACGACAATCAATTACCGATATTGGAGAAATATTTAATAATATGTTTCGTCAGGCTAAAACAACCGCTACGAATGGTATGGCAAAAATGCAGAGAACAATACAGACAAATTCTAGACGATTATTTGGTAACGTTTTAAATAACAATAATACGAATAGAATCGGTGAAAGTATGGGTCTATCGAAATTATGGTCAAGAATTTTCAACATTTATGATCAGAATATTAACAACCGATTAAGAACTGTTCACAATAAATGAATAAATTTTAATTTTATTTATGACAATTTTTATTTTATTTAATTTTAAATTTATTGATTTCGTGTTTGATAGATAAGCGATACATAACTGATGAGAAAGAAGAACCAATTTAGACAAACAGATGCATTTATGGTGAATAAATAATGTACAGGTAATTGAAATAATTCACGATAAATTTTTAATGAATTAAATTTTGAATAAATAGCCATTGTTGAACGATCATTAATCATTATTGGTATTCTTTTATTATGTGTATATAATTGTATTTGTTTGAGATCATTTTTTCGACATAGAAGAAAATTCTGTATACATCTAAATTGATGTAGATTTTCATTATTCAGCCAACAAATACCAATATATAATAATGTTCGTATAATTCGTTCGATAACTTTATTCCAATAATTTAAAAAACCTTTGATCAAAAATTGATTCAATGTATCGACAACATGTAATGATTCACTAATAAATGCTATGAACAATATTGGCGACATTAATTTTTGTATATGACCATTTAATTGTGCAAGATTTTTAACATGAATAAATAAACGTTTTTTATGAAAAATAATATTCGAATTTCGTTGACAATCGTGTAAAAATGTTTCCTGATATTGTTTCAATGTTAGATTGATAAAAATCTGTTGATATAACATTAATAACCATGTAATACGTAGATAACAGACAAATATAAAGAATGAAATGAATACATAAACATTTTCCCAATCACCTGTCGAATAAAAGGATCGTATTAAATTCCAACGACTTAATATATAAACACTGTTCATAAACAATTCAACGGAAACAGCATAGAACAATGATTGCGATCGATAACGATACATTGTAATTGTTAATAATGGATGATCAAAACATTTCATTATTTGATAACCTTTACGAAAATAATGCCATATAAAATTGGTAAATATCATTGGCATTAAAACATGATGATGTAATTTTACATAATAAATAAATAAAGGTTGTTCATTGACTTGTGTTGATAATTTCTGAACTTCGGCAGTTGTTACATCATAAACATATAGAAATGACCATAGATTGATAATAATATTTATCAATATCCAATGAATATTTTGCCATCCATATGATCGCAAAGGTATAGCATATATTCTGATCGATTGAAAATGTTTTAGATTTTGTTTTTTTCCTTAAATCTTTTTGGTTTCAATAACTTACCCATAGATAAAGATGAAATTTTTCAATAATGAATTTTTGATTCCAGATTTTTCCATACTTTTAACAATAAACGATGTATGCGTGTTTAAGTGCGTACAAAACATAAATGAATGAGGAAATTCATCAAGAAACAAAAAACGATTTCATTCGAATACAGAATCGAAAAATGCTAAGGACATGAAAAAAATCAATAAATTTCAAGTTATCTATCGTTGTAAATAATAAAATTTAAGAATATTTTAATTCAATGATAATAATTATTTTGTATCAATATTATAGTCAACTAATTAAATAGCTCATTGAATATGTAATAATTTGAACGAACATGATCGATATTGAATGATAATTAAAGGACAACATCAAAAAAAAATGTTTTTTTTTTTTTTACAACACGGATACTGAATAATTAGTGCGTTTTGTTTTCTTTTAATTTTGATCTTAAATAGTCAGAAAAAAACATTGATGAATATCATTAAAAAAAGAAATATCATCATGAAAATTATCCAATACCGATTATACCGAATGAATAAAATTAATTCATTACATAATAATTCATTACATTGTTTCAAATTTGAAATTAAAATTATAATGTTGATTTGAACGACTATAGATGGCAGATAAATCGAAACGGTAATTGACGGTTTCTTTAACTATCAATTATCTTCAAATTTGCTTCCCGACCAACAGCCAAATTCAATAATTTATGTTATCCAAAACGATAAACAAATCAACTAATCCATAAAAGATTAGCAAAAAATAATGTTCCCTATTTTTTTCCTGTGAGATATCATTTTAAATCAAATCCATTCGTTTGAAAAATCAAAAACTGATGAATTAGAAATTCTATTCTATTTGTATGTTTAGTTTTATTACATTGCATTTTTCTAATCAAATACAATTGATCCATTAGACAATATAATAGAATTGAATCGGAATATTATTGGATAGCAAGAGAGTGAGGAATGCAAAGAAGAAAAAATACAGATTGAATGTCAAACTATCAGTCGAAAAAACTGCTGTAGTTTCAGAAAAATTGACAAGTTGAACCACCACTAGTCAGTCGAATGGAATGACCAGATTTTAACGATATAGAATCAAATCTGATCAGTGGTGGTAACATTTTCATAATGAAAGTTCTGCAATGCACCATAGCCATAACATGACAGACAAAGAATACAAATATTATTCGGGTGAAGGTGATTATTGTTGAACAAAAAATCATTCACAATGGTAAACGAAACCAGTTTCGTTCAACTTGGTTAGTTAGTTCCCGATTTTTTTTCGAATGCGCATTCTTTATTTATTCGAAATAAATATATTACATCTTGTTGTTGTTGTTTGCGACAAATATTTATTTTATTTTATGTATTTTGAACTACAATCGTTGTCAGTCATCATTATCATAATGGCTGTATCTATGGTACCATTCGAATTCATTTTGGATAGAAAATAAAGAACATTTTTCTTTTTGTTGGATCCATGATTCAAATGGTTACGTTCTTTTGAGATCATTGCAGTGGCAGCTGAATCTTTTTTCTTTTGCTCGCGCACTTTTTTTCCGAATGATGATGATGATAATGATCCAAGATTTTTTTTTATACCAAGTATTTTTTTCCTGGTGATAGTCAATTAAATTCCATACCTGGTGTTTTGGTTGGTGTATTGCTGCCAAGGATACGAATTCGATCATTTTTTCGTTGTTGTTCTGTATTCGGTTATGGTAAAAAAAATAAAAAAAGGGAGTTACCATTATATTCATATAATAGAATAATTACAACCAAGAAAATCGACTAAATGCAAAAAAAAAAAAACAAAATCAACCAACAAACGAATACACATAGTAATAATAAAGCAAGCAAGCATTTTATTCCATTGAATTTTTACCTATCTTTTTCTATAATATTTTCATTTGTAATTCACATTGAACGGTGAACATTTTGGTACGATTTGGATAACATTGGTTTCAATTCTGGTGTTATTTTGGTGCCTATGGTGGTGGTGGTGGTGGTAGTACTTGTCATTGTATATTTAATGATTTTGTTTCATCATTCAAATCCAATTTCGTATGACGCCCATGATAGATATATATAGATAGTTAGATTGATAGACAAAAAGAAAAACAACATTAAAATAAAGACAAACGAACAAAAATGAAATTCTTTTTTTTCTGTTCAGATTTGATGATGATGATCATTATTATCAAAATAAATATCATAACCATAATCATAAAGTAAAAGTGTTTGGAAAGAAAACTTATCGATGAAATATTGATTACACTATTACGATTTAATTTAAAGTGACCTTTTCGTCTTTTCCGTTATTTTTTTCTTTGTTGTTGGTCATTTTATTCGCTTTCGCTAATGTGTTTGTGATGAATAAGGAATATTGACCTTTGCTGAGAAAAAATTGTTCTTAAAATATTTGTAATTAAATTCAACAGAATTTAACAAATCAAAATGGCTAATCAAGATTCAAATGAATATTATTCGTATTCAAAATTGGAAAAATTCCGACGCTATGAACGTTGTTTTCGTTCCGTACAAGCTATATTATTATTATTTATGATTATCTGTTTTGTTGTAAGTATGAAAAAAAAATTCAAATTTCATTTTTTCAAATCTAATTGAATTTGGACATTTTTTTACCATTTATAATTAGTTTTATATGATAACATTTGGCATTGATATAGCAAAATTCATGAATGATCCACCATTATTAGCGGCTACAGTGATCATCGATATTATTGCAATGATATTTTTGGTTATCGGTATTCGTGGTGTTGCATTCGAATCATTTTGTATGGTATTAACATTTGCTATAATATTCTGTTTGGTTACAATTGCTCATGGAGTTACATTCCTTTTCCGTCATCCGGGATTAACTGGCACAAATTTAGTGCTTGCATTATTATTATTTATTGGTTCGATTATCTATTTATATTATTTATGTCGTATGAATCGTTTGAAGCCACCAGATTATGGTAAAACATATGCTGATAGCCGTCGTTGTAAAAAAAATAATGAAAAATCTGATGAAGATGATACAGAATCAAGTATGGCATTAAATAGTCCACAAATCGATACAACTATTGAAAAAATTGTGACAGACGTAAAAAGTGGATTTACAGATTTAAATCGTGGTTTAACCGATTCAACTGAACGTGAATATAGCCGTATTAAACGTGAAATGGGTAATGTTAAAGCTGGATTCGATGATGAAGTAGAAACGGTAAAAAAAGAATTCGGAAATCTACAAGCAACGGCTGGTAAAAATGTGGAAAAAGAATTCGTTGCCGTTAAACGTGTTCTGTTGAATGAAGCACAGACATTGCGTGATGGTGTCGAACGTGAATATGATAATCTACGTGTCGGTTTGAATGATGCTAAACGTGAAATCAGTGGCGATATAGATCGGCTATCCAATGATGCTAAAGGACGTTACGGAGATCTGGAAAAGGAACTACGTGGTAGTTTCAAAAGTAACCTTGGCGATATTGAGAATGAATTTAATATATTTCAACGAGAATTTCCGGATACTTTAGGTGCTGCTATTGGTGATGCTGTTGGCGGTGGTAACACTACGGTACAACGGATGATAAGCAGTGTACAAAAAGGATTCGAAGAATTCAAATCGGGTGGCGAAAATGTTAAACGTGAAATTGTCGAAGTTAAACGTGATGAAGCCGGTAATATAACCAGCTATATTGAACGTCGTCTTACTGATTCGGGTGTCGAAATATGTTCGGTTAGTGTGGATAAAAATCGTGCACCAATGGCTAATTTTACTAATACATAATGATGATTGTTATTAATTGTAATCATAAGAATAATTTATGATAATAACAACAACAAAAAAGAAACTTTAACTTGTTATTCACGCAGGTTATTATCAAATTTTCAATCACAATTTGAAAAATATACTTTGTAATGACAATTCGTTTCAGATTTTTATTTACATTTCTTGTTTGTTTTTTAATTTAGGATTTATTTTCATAGACAATACACTATAGATATGTAACCTGAACAATATTGTGTTTGAGGTGAAAAAGGTGAAAATATTTGTATAGCAGCACCACTTATCAAACCAATAAATTACATAGAATTATATTTTAAATCGAACAAAAAATTATTCAAATAAAATTTCGAATGAAATTCTACAGGTGTAAAATTATAATTTATACAGAAAGGAAAGATGTTCCAGAAATATAAAGTAGCTATTGTTGTTTCAATCATGATTCATAACCGAAAAGAATTCATACAAAGTACTCCATCTAGGTTTAACAAAATACACCGAATATTATTTCAAATTAAAACAAGGTAAAATCCTTGAATTATTTTCACCACCAAATTCATTCATCCAAACAACAACAACCAAAAAACCATCCCATAAATTTTGCCAGGTAAATCGATTAAAAATAGAAAATTGGGCTTTGAAAACTTTAATTTTTAACTTTAAAGTTCCAAAAAAATTGTTTTGAAAGTGGAGGAGATAATTTCGTTGTTGAACAATTTAGTTTTGTCAACACCTTTGTTTTTCACCAAGTTTAGTTCATTAAGCGAATTCATTAATCATCATATCGTTTTTATGTTTTTTTCATTAACAACCTTTGTTATTGAATTTAATTACATGAAGTTCGATTTAAAAAGTAATTTTTCATTTGCGAAATTGATAGTTGAGAAGAAAAAATTTTATGGTTATTATAGTTTCTTCCAAACCGGTAAAATTTAGAAAAGGTATTCTTCTTGAAATGCGTCAGTATTCATCATCATACTGATAAGTTAACATTTATTTGTAGCAGAATAGGATTTAAATTGAAATTCAAAATGATGTGGAAAATTCATCATCTATTTTATTATCAATTTAAAGAAATTGTTGAATTTCGACATAATCAACGATATCAAATAAAGCATGCATTCGAAATTGTTTTATTGTCAATTTTTTCCATGCGAATAACGTTTGGAATGATCAGTTATATGTTACATGAAACTTACATACAATATTGGATGATTGATCCATTTTGTTTCTATCTAATTAAATCATTTAAACAATTGTTTCGACAATATTCAACTTTCGCTATAATATTAACATTGTTGGGCATTCTCGGTAAATTTGCATTCTTCTTTCCTCGTGTTGATACAGTTACATTCCGAACAACTTACGAGTTCGTTGTACATAATATAGAACAATTCCAACAATGTAAACTAACCAAATCGCAAATAAATCAAAACAAGGAAAAAAGTTTCCGGAATAATTACTTGAATATTAGTGAATCAAAACGTTTCGTTCCAGATATTGTGATTCGAACTTTTTGTCGATGTCAAACATTATGGCAAACTTATGTGGATAAATATCCCATTCAGATTGATAATAAAAAATGGATACGAGTGAAGCCATTACGAACAAAATTAAATATCATTTCTGAAGATCGCTTAAAGATGATTAAATTTCTAACACTAATTGATCCAATCATCATTCTAGTACATATTGGTCTGTGTAAGTGATACAAGAGAATTAATAATAATGTTTTTAATGAAATTTTTTAATTTCTCAATTTTCTCAATCAAACATATCAAGTCTTCATTTGTTCGATTGTAATGTATGATTTTTATGATACAGTTTTCGATCATTTTCCAAACAATAAGATTATCATCAAAATCGTTCTTTTGTTGGATGTAATTAATATAACTTACAATATTTTTGCAATTGTTCAATGTGGACTGCTTTTTGTCATATTCTCACTTTGTTATGGATTATTGTTGGAATGTCATTTGGGTCGATTGAATCGTCAATTAAAGCGTATAGCATCTGATTGTCGAAAACGTAATAGACATGCAGTATTATATGAACAATTTACAATGATACCATTAAGGGGACGAACAATAATGAACTTGGATTGGATCTATCATCAGCACAGTCATGTTTGTTATGAATTACTATATTGTTATCAGGAAATATGGAGTAATGCCTTATACGGTTATATAATAATAAGCATTCCATTTAATGTAATTGCTGTAACCACTTTATTAACCGAACAATTAAAATCGATGGAAATGATTATACAATATTTTATCATCATAACACATGCGGCAATAACTGTATTGTCTTTGTTCCAATTCTCACAGGAAACAAAACTTCTAAATGAAGCAAAATTCTATCTAGTACCTATCATACAATCGTTGGTATTCTATAATAGAACTGTTCACAATAGAGTTGGATCTTTATTTGGATTTCATAATAATAATCTAAATCTATCAAAAACTTTAGGTTTAAAAATGAAATATGCAGATCTATTCAATAGATTGACAAATGGACGAAAATATGGACCAAATGTTTCAACAATTGGTGTAATCACCAACATGTTTATATTCAATGTAATGTTTATTTGATCTAGTTTATAAAAAAAATTAAGCAATTTATCTTTTTTTCTCCTATAAACAGATGGTAATTACTTATGTCGGTGTATTCATCTTTATATTATCTCATCTTGATTTTATCAATTAAAACGAATCATTCAAAAAAATTAGAATGAAAACTTCAAAAAATTGTATAAATGATCATTTTTTAAATTTTCTTTTACTTATTTAAAAATGAAATTCGGATCGCTATTCAACCATTCAACTTCAATTTTATTATTATCATATGATAAAGAATTACTGATAAAAAAGTTACTGTTCTTTATTTGGTATTCCGACATTTACAGAAAAATTAATCGAAACTTGCAGCAAATTATTCAAAGAAATTCATTGAATAGTTTTAAATGATCATTTTAATTAAAAATTTAATATGAAAAATTCTTAATGAATTGACAAACATTTTTGCGATCAAGCCATTAGCCGGAAAATTACTCGAAAAGGATTTTTTTTGCATTCTGTTTTTGTCAATTGAATAATAGATAAGTTGAACAAAATTGTTTCTTAAAAATCAGTAAAATTTAGATAGAGTATATTTTTCGTAATGCGTCAGTATTCATCATCATACTGATAAGTTAACATTTATTTGTATCAGCATTGGATTTAAATTGATATTCAAAATGTTGTGGAAAATTCATCATCTATTTTATTATCAATTTAAAGAAATTGTTGAATGTCGACATAATCGATGGTATCAGATAAAGCATTCATCTGAAACCATTTTACTTTCAATATTTTCCATGCGCATAACTTTTGGAATGATCAGTTATATGTTTGATGAAAATTACATACAATATTGGATGATGGATCCATTTTGTTTCTATCTGATTCAATCTTTCCGACAATTGTTTCGACAATATTTAACGTTCGCTTTAATATTGACATTATTGGGAGTTTTTGGTAAATTCACATTCTTCTTTTCTCGTGTTGATACAGTTACATTTCTTACTGTGTACGAATTGGTGGTAAATAATATTGAACAATTTCAAGAATGTAAACTAACCAAGTCGGAAATAATCCAAAATATGGAAAAAAGTTTCAAGAATAGTTACCGAAATATTAGTAAATCAAATCGTTTTATTCCAGATATTTTGATTCGATTTTTTTGTCGATGTCGAATATTATGGCAAACTTATGTGGATAAATATCCCATTCAGATTGATGGTGAAAAATGGACACGAGTAAAACCATTACGAACGAAATTGCATGTTATTTCTGATGATCGCTTAAAGATGATTAAATTTCTAACACTAATCAATCCAATCATCACTATATTACATATTGGTTTATGTAAGTGTTACCAGAAAATTAGTATTAATGTTTCTAATAAAATTTCTTAATCCACAATTAAGTCTTCATAAGTTCCATTGTAATGTATGATTTATATAATACAGTTTTTGATCATTTTCCCAATGATAGTATTGTCGTCAAAATCATTCTTATTTTGGATATTATTATAATCATTTACAATGTTATTGCGATTGTCCAATGTGGGCTGCTTTTTGTCTTATTCTCACTCTGTTATGGAATATTGTTAAAATGTCTTTTGGATAGATTGAATCGTCAATTAAAGCGTATAGCATCTGTTTGTCGAAAACGTAATAGATATGCAGTATTTTATGAAAAATTTACAATGATACCATTGATGAGACGAACAATAATGTTCTTGAATTATATCTATAAACAGCATAGTTATATTTGCTATGATGTACTATATTGTTATCAAGAAATATGGGGTAATGCTTTATTTGGTTATCTAATGATAAGCATACCATTTAATGTGATCGCTGTAACCACTTTGTTCACTGAACAATTAACCTGGATGGAAATGATTATACAATATATAATCATCATAATACATGCTGCAATAACTGTATTGTCTTTGTTTCAATTCTCACGAGAAACAAAACTATTAAATGAAGCAAAATTCCATCTAGTACCAATCATACAATCATTGGTTATCTATAATAGAGCCGTTGTATTTGGATTATATGACATTAATCAAAATCAATCCACGATTTTAAGTCTAAAAATAAAATATTGTGATCTATTCAATAGATTGACGAATGGACGAAAATATGGACCCAATGTTTCGACAGTTGGTGTAATCACAAACATGTTTATATTCAATGTAATGTTTATTTGATTTTGTTTATAAAAACAAATGAAACAATTTATTATTTAATAATATTTTAATTTTTTTTCTCACATGAACAGATGGCGATAACTTATGTTGGTATATTCATCTTTATATCATCTCATCTTGATTTTGACAATTAAAACAAATTAAAATTCATATCTGATGTAAAAAATGAAAACATATAGGCAATGACCAGAAACAACAACCACAACGATGAAATAGTCAGAATATTCGATGAACTCTTAACATTATATATTGTAACATTTCTCTAACACATTATTATTGCGTAGTAAACAGAATATCTATACATTGTTTTCTAAAAAAGTAAAGTATTTCATTATTTTTTTCCATTAAACTTCACCAATCTTATGACTTTTGTTTTGCAAAAAAAAAATTATTATTGTTAAATTTGGATGATAATTTTTATGAATTGAAAATAATTATTCGAAAAATAGAGAGAACAATTTCCAAAATTCCATAATTTATACTACTAGTACATTTTGATAATAATTCTTAATAAATTGACAATTTTTTTTTGTAATCTAACAATTCATTCAATGGTTATATAAATCAATTTCCTTTTAGAATGAATTCAATTCATTCGAGCATGACATTTCGAATTTGTCTATTTGTCATTTAGAATTGGCAATTGGTAAATTATTGAAAAAAAACACTCAGTTGACAGAGAGTTTCAATTTTTTTCTGAATCAAACACAGCACTTTGAAATCTTTGAAACTTTTTGTACTCTAACAAATTCTTTAATTGCAGATATTGTAATTTTTAACAAATTAATAAAATCTTTCTATAAAATGTTTTTAAAAATTCGTCAACTTATTTATTATCAATTGAAAGAAACTGTTGAATGTCGATATGATCGATGGTATCAAATGAAGCATGCATCCGAAACTGTTATACTTTTAACTTATACCATACGAATTACAGTCGGAATGATCATTCATATGATTGACGAAACATTCAATCTAATTTGGATTATGGATCCATTGTGCATTTATATAATTCAATCATTTCGACAATTATTTCGACAATATCTTATGTTTGCTGTAATATTGACATTGTTAGGTATACTTGGAAAATCGACATTCTACTTTTCTCGAGTTGATACAATTACATTTAGAACAATGTATGAATTGGTGGTGCACAATATGGAACAATTCCAACAATGTCAACGATCTAAATTTGAGATCAAAAGGATTATTGAAAAAAATTTTCATAAAGAATTCCAAAATATTCGCAACTCATTTCGTTTTGTTCCAGATATTTTGATTCGATTGTTTTGTCGATGTAAAATATTATGGCAAATATATGTCAACTTGAATCCGGAACAGATCGACACTGAGAAATGGATTCGAATACAACCATTACAATTACAACAAAGCGTCATTTTGGATGATCGAATCAAGTTGATCAAATTGTTGAGGATTATCGATCCATTGATCATAATATTGCACCTGTTACTTCGTAAGTTGATAACAACTCATTTAATTTCCTCGGTTTTAACTCTATGTTTAGTTTTCATAAGTTTCATTCTTTGTTATGATGTATATCGGTCCATCATAGCTAAGAACAAAAATTTCTTAATCATAGTTCTGCAAACAATCGATTTGTTTATTAATATACACAGTGCATTTGTTATCGTTCAATGTGGATTGTTTTTTGTTACAATTTCCCTCATTAGCGGCACATTTCTCAAAATCAGAATGCATCGTCTGAATGATCAATTACGACGATTAGCATTTGGTTGTCGAATGCGTAATGGTCAATATATTTGGACAAAAAAATCACTTGAACCAATGTCAGATCGAGCAATACATTTTTTGGATTGGATTTATCGCCAGCATGGTTATGCTTGTGTGGATAAACTATATTCTTATCAGGAATTATGGAGTAACGCTTTATTTGGCTATTTAATCATAAGCGTACCATTCAATGTCATAGCTGTATCCGGTTTAATGGTCAAGCAATTGACCTGGGGAGAAACTATGGTTCAGTATATGATTATTGGTACGCATGCCATAATGACGATTGTGTCACTGATGCAGTTATCAAAGCAAGCAACAATTTTGCATCAAGCAAAATTATATTTTGTACCTATCATACAATCAACAGCGGTAATTTACAAATCACCAGACAATATTGTTTGTATGTCAACGAAAACATTACGACTAAAATTGAAATATGATGATCTATTTAATCGACTAACAAACGGACGAAAATATGGTCCATATGCAGCAACTATTGGGGTTATAACTCATATGTTTATTTTCAATGTAATTATGATGAACTGATTTTAATAATTATTAAATTTCTTGTTTTGTTTTTTTCTCTTCATGCATTTAGCTTGCTCTCTCTTATATCGGTATGTTTATCTTTGTGTTTTCTCGTATGGATATATTCATAGTTAATACATAAAGACAATTCACTGCTAAGAATATATTGCCTTAAGAAATTAGTAACCAAGTAATCAATTAATTCATCCGATACAATAACTAATCCATAAATTGGTTTGAATTTCGGTTCGAAAATCGATAAACTCAAAAAATTATGTCAAGAATATTAAAGTTCCGAAGAAATTGTTTTTAAAAGTGAAAAAAAAACATAATTTTTTTTTGTTTTAAAAAGAAATGTTAATGAATTTTGTTTTGTCAATGACATTTTTTTCAGCTAATTTAGTTCATAAAGTTTACAATCATTAATCATCAAATCATTAATATTTTTTCAAAATGAAAAACTTTACATAACCTTTGCTATTCTGTCACTTAGGGTCCGATTTTAAAAGAAATTGTACAACGGCGAGAATCACATTTTGAGAAAAAAACATTTTCATTTATTTTAAAACGATTTTTTTTCTTGTTATATCATTATGTTTGTTTGTATTTTTTTCTTTTTATTGTCTCCATTAAGCTATTACATGATGAAAAAATTCTCGATAATAAGTTCCTGTACTTTATTTTGTGACTTTTATAATTAAAAAAAAACAACAAAAAATAAAATCGAAATTTACAGCGAATTAAAACGGTAAAATCGTTGAATAATTTTAGATGATGATGAATTTGATGAACGTTTTCAAAATGAATAAATTCTCTATAAATTAACAACTTTTTTTCACTGGAAAATTATTTGAATCGATAATTTTTTTCTGAATTGTGTTTCATTCAATAAATCGAATATAATAGTTAATTCCAAAACCAGTAAGATTTCTTTAAGTATATTTCTTTGTAATTTATCGATGTTCATAATGATATTAATAAGTTGTAACAATAATTTGTGCCATAATCAGGTCTAATTTTAGAATGCCGACGACTTAGATTTGAATTTTTATTTTCATAACTAAAATTCAAAAATTTTCGTAAATATTCATCTTTTATTTGATCTTTGAAAATAATTCATATGTGTTGAAATTCAAATTTTCGAGAATTTTGTTTTATTAAAAAAATAAATCATAATGTTTGTTTTTAATTTTCTTTTTTATTGATCAGTTGACTTCAATCTAACTTTTTCATTATTATTTTATAAAGAATTCTCAAGAAGTTTCTGTTCTTCATCTTGTATTTTCGTCTAAAAAATCCTTGAATAAAATTAAAATTTTAACCAAATTACACTGGTTTTTTTCATAGAATAGTTTCAAATAATTGAAAAAAATATAATGAATAATAACAATTAAGGAAACGTTGTCAAAAGAAACTTGTATTTTAATACAAAAGTTTTAAAGAATTGTTTCAAAATGGTAATTCATTAGCATATTTTTTTCGAAATTGTTTTCCATTCGAAACCAATGTAATTTCAAAAAGAAAATTCATTTGTAATGCAGAAGGTATCTAACATAATACTAATTATTTCTATTTTTTTGCATTATCCTCATTCAAATTTATATTCAAAATGATGTTAAAAATTCATCAACTTATTTATTATCAATTGAAAGAAATAGTTGAATGTCGATATAATCGATGGTATCGAATAAAGCATGCATCCGAAACTGTTATACTTATAACTTTTACCATACGAATTACAGTCGGAATGATCATTCATATGATTGACGAAACATTCAATCTAATTTTCATTATGGATCCATTGTGTATTTATATAATTCAATCATTCCGACAATTATTTCGACAATATCTTATGTTTTGTGTGTTATTGACATTGTTAGGTATTCTTGGAAAATTGACATTCTACTTTTCTCGAGTTGATACTATTACATTTAGAACAATGTATGAATTGGTGGTGCACAATATGGAACAATTTCAACAATGTCAACGATCTAAATCTGAGATCAAAAGGATTATTGAAAAAAATTTTCATGAACATTACAAAAATATTCTCAAATTATGTTTCGTTCCAGATATTCTAATTCGATTGTTTTGTCGATGTAAAACATTATGGCAAATATATGTCAAAATGAATCCAGAACAAATCGACCCTGAAAAATGGATGCAAATACAGCCATTAAAATTACAACAAAGCGTTGTCTTTGATGATCGAATTGAGATAATCAAAGTGTTAAGGCTTATCAATCCAATTATAATCATATTTCATATGGTACTTCGTAAGTTAATCATAACTCATGTAATTTCCTTAATTTCAACTTTCTGTTTAGTTTTTATAAGTTTAATTGTTTGTTATGATATACATCGGTCCATCATATCTAAGAACAAAAATTTCATAATCATAGTTCTTCAAACATTTGATTTGATAATTACTGCAAACAATCTTTTCGTTGTGGTTCAATGTGGATTATTCTTTGTTATACTTTCTCTTATTGGTGGTACATTTCTCAAAACTCGAATGAATCGTCTGAATAACCAATTATGGCGAATAGCTTTTAGTTTCCGAGTACGTAATGGTCAATTCACTACGATGAAAAAGTCACTGAGACCTTTGATGGACCGAACAATACATTTTTTGGATTGGATTTATCACCAGCATGGTTATGCTTGTGTGGATAAACTATATTCATATCAGGAATTGTGGGGTAATGCCTTATTCAGCTATTTAATCATAAGCATTCCATTTAATGTCATAGCTGTATCCGGTTTAATGGTCGAACAATTGACCTGGGGAGAAAAAATGGTCCAGTATTTAATCACTGTTGTCCATGCAATAATGACGATTGTGTCTCTGTTACAATTATCAAGACAAGCGACCCTTTTGCATAAAGCAAAATTTAATCTTATACCTGTCATACAATCAACCGCGATAATTTGCAAACCACCAAACAATAGTGATTGTATGTTAACGAAAACTTTACGACTAAAGTTAAAATATGATGATCTATTCAATCGACTAACAAACGGGCGAAAATATGGTCCATATGCTTCGACTATTGGTGTTGTTACCAACATTTTCATATTCAATGTATTTAGAATGATTAATTAATTACTATCATTATATTAATTTTCTCATTTGGTTTTTTTATAGCTTGCTATCACTTATATTGGCATGTTTATGTTTGTGTTTTCTCGTATAGATCTATTCATAGCAACAACATGAAAGACGGTGGTTCTTTAAGCCATAATTCTTGTTTAAGCGACAAGTGAAATTAGTTATCATCGAAATAAAGTTTCTTTTTTCGTTTTCGTTTACCTGGTTATCCGTTACTTAAACACATAAATTACACGAAAATTATTTTGAATTTTGCAAAAAAAAACTTTATTTTTCAAAAAAAATTGTATCAAAAAGAAAAGTCAATATAATCAAAAGTATAAAAAAATTCTCATGTGTTGTTATAATAGAAAAATATTGATAATTGAAAATTTGATTTTGGCCAAAGACATTATCAATTTTTTTTTGAAAATAATATTGTAGTTTAAACATTTTTAAAAAAATTATCATATTCAGTATAACCATATCCGTAGCAGTGTATTACCAAATCTATTTGATTAAATATTGAAAATGTATAAAGTATGCGTTTGGATGTTATCGTTGTTATTGTTGTCTATATTGTTTTGCCAATCAAAATATTTTCACAAAATTTTCTGTCATTTTTACGGTCATTATCTGATTAAGAAAAGAGAGAGAGAGAGAGAGAGAAATAAAATAGACTAGAATTTACAATTAAGAAGACGTTTTTGATTTTGTTGCTGTTTTCGTTTTTACCAATTATAATTAATAAAAATAAAAAAGAAAATGAAAAAAAAAGGAAAAAAAAGAAACATGTCTTGTGACAAAAAAAAACAATTAATCAATTAGAAAAAAAAACAATTAATTTTTTGATGAATGCAAATAGAATAAATAAGGAAAAATTCTTTCATGAAAA
Organism: Dermatophagoides pteronyssinus; assembly: GCF_027571235.1. NCBI lineage: Eukaryota > Metazoa > Arthropoda > Arachnida > Sarcoptiformes > Pyroglyphidae > Dermatophagoides > Dermatophagoides pteronyssinus. Next base: position 776,566 of record NW_027461537.1, read on the forward strand.
AAAAACATTGCCATCATAAACAGCCATTTGTGTTGATTGCGTGTGTATGTTTGTGGTCAAATGAAAATGTAACAAAATCAAAATTGTAGTTTTGGTAAATTTCGTAATTTTATTTAATGGGAATTTTTTTTTCTTTCTCCAACTTCTTCATCAATAATTATAGCCAGAATAATCATGATGATCATTTCCATTTTTTGTTGTTGTTGATCCAATAACAATAGAATAAAGTTGTATCAAATTTTTAAAGAAAATTTATCCATTTAATTCGAATATATGTCATAAATGGTATAAATCTATAGAAAATTTTGTTTTTTCTCTCTCTCTATGCCAATATGAATGGATTGATTATTTGCTTGATGAATATGTTGATGACAATAAATGTTGATAATGAATATAGATGAATAAGTGATATTTAAGATAAGGCACGATATTTTCATCAATAATTGTTTGTGTTTGAGTGTTGGTCATTTTTTTCAAAGATTTTTTTTTTTGTTATTTTTTCGACCATCATATATTTATGTATTGAGCGTTAATTAATGAGAGATAAAAACCAATTCATCATTGAACAAAAAAATATTAATCATGATTAATCTCGATGAATTGTAATCATAGAATTATTTAGATCAAAACAAAAAAATTATTATCAAATAGATAGATTATGATGAAATTAATGAAAATCCTGATAATGATGATCATGTTGATGTAGATTTTTTTTTATTTTTTCATGTTTTTTTCATATTGATTATTGTTTCATTCATAGCCAGTTTTATGATGTTATTGTAATCGTAAATTAGTAATGATTTTGAGTGTAAATTACTATTATACGTTGATGTTTTTTTTAAAAAAAATTATTATTACGATGATAAGATATTCATGAGATGAATTTTGTTTTTTTTTCTTTGGTTGTTTTTTTTTTTTTTTTTGATGAAAATGATGTCGATTCTTTGTTATTTTATATATATTCAACTTTTTTTTCTTGATGTTTCTTTTTCAATATCTCTTTGAATACTAAATAATATTATGAAATCATTACCATGAAAATAGTTCCATGATTTTATATTAGTGTATATTAAGAGTTTTATATTTTTTTAAGATGAGGTATTTTTTTGGTATGATGATGATGATGATAATGATTATGATGGAAAGCGACCATCATCTTTTTCATCATTATCAATTTTTTTTCTTTTGTTTCATGATCATGAATGGATGAATGAATGAAACAAAAAAAAGATCAAGGTTAGAACATCTTGTATTCATGATTTTTTTTGTATTTTTTTTCATGGACAAATGAAAGATCATGATGATGGTTTTTTCCCATTGTCTCATTTCATTTTAAAGTGGTGGTGGTCGTGGATATGTTTTTTGTATATCGGGTGAGAATTGTGTTACAGCAATCAGAAAAGACAATAGACCAGCCAATGCAATGCTTGTATAAAACTTTATCGATGAATATGATGAAGAATTATTATTATGGCCACAAGTACAATTGTTACAAATTGTTGTAATAGATGATGTTGATGTTGATTTCGATACCAATCCTATTTTATTGTTAGATACTGATAATTTTTTCATCAATAATGGCGATGGTGATCGTCTTATAATATCATCAACATTATTATTTTCAGATTTTCTTACTGAACGATTCGGTTTAATCTTGATTGTCGGTATTGTTGCTTTCGAATCTTTACCCTTTTTGTTTGATGATGTACATAATGATGTTGTCGATGTTGGAGATGGCGGACAAGACATTGGCTGACATGATGAATCAATCATATGTGTCGAACGTGTCTCTGTGCATTTATTCTGTTTAGTTACGCTTTTCTTGTCATCATTGTTGGTTGTTTTATCATCTTTTTCATTGTTATTGTAACACGTTTGTAGTTCATCATTAATTACTTGACATTCTTTATCCAAAAATGGTATTGGTGATGTAGCCGTACATGCATCGGCTTTTTCAACAGCCACAACATTTAACATTGATGATGGTTGTTGTTGTAGTTGTTCTTCAATTTCTGGTTTTTCAATTACAACAGCCGGTTTTTGATCTATATATTTTATCAAAACAGGAAATATTGTGATTAGAATAAATTATAAAAACGAATAAAATAATCATTACCATGAATGTCTATATCGGTCAAATCTAATTCATTATTAATCCATGATTCATAATTTTCACCAAATTCTGTTAATTTTCGAATGATATTTTCATTATCATCATTCAAATCTTCATTACTAAAATGATCACAAAAAAATGGTGTCTGATAATAATCCCATGCAGTCCAATCAGCATGATAGCTCCATGGTCGATTACGACTTGTTCGTGTTCGTCGTCGTCGTACATATTTTTTTCGTGATGATTTTTGTTGACTACTTTGCGGTTGATCGGATGAATGTGGTTGAGCCTAAATAATGTATTAAAGGAGAGAGAGAAAAAAATGAATATGATTAATTTCATAATATCCGGCATTCATATCAAAAAAAATGTCAACAATAAACAGAAATCTATTCGATCACATCGAAAATGATTAATTTTGTTTACAAATATTCAATTATCATCATCATCATCATAGCAAACATCATAAAAACAACAACAACGACCTAAATCTTAATTAATTTATTAGTTTTATTGAATAATGGTTTGAAATTCAAACCTTCTCTATATAAAATAAATCAATAAATCATTTGACTGATGTAAACAAAGATTATGAGAATAAATCCATTATTCCGTTTGACACATTTGATCAGCTAAACAAAGCAAGACGAATCCCTTTCAATTTACCGAACCGATCCTGTTGTTGTTTTTTTTTTTTTTTTTTTTTGTTGTATTCGTTATCACCTGGCCCGCACCAAAAAAAGAATGTTTATTTTTGGGTTCGATTTTTTTTCTATTTTTCTACCTGACTAAAACATTCAAGCCAAATATAACAAAATCAAATGCAAATATTATGTGAAAAAAAAGCGAAAAATAAAACCGAAAGCGTTCAATGAAATGAAAGTATTTTTCAGTATAATTTCTCAGAAAAAAAGGTTTTGTTTATTTATTTTTAAATTCAACAAGTTGTTACGAAAAAAAAGACGAAAATTTCGCCTTTTTTTATCCTAGCTTTATTGTTGTTTGTATGAGCGAAAATCGTTTTTTTTCTGCATTAAATAATCGCATTGCCGAAAAAATGGATTAGGATTATGATCAAATCTTGATCATATTAGCATATCAAACAGAAATAGAGAGAGAAAACGAATAAAATTTTAAATATGGAAATGTTTTCTTTTTCGGTGTTTTTGCTGTTCGCCATGTTAAATTATCATAAAACCAAATTTAAAAAATGAATTGACCATTGAAATTAAAGGGAAATCAAATAAATCAAATAACAATTTACTAACCTCAATTGCATCGCTCATATCTGCATCACTCGAATATCCGATATCTTTCTGTATAATTTCGTATTTTATATTTGCTACTGCTGATGATGATGTTGAATTTTCCATTGATGAACTGAATACACCGGAATCTGCACCTGGTGAACCACTACCACCATCTAAACTATCTCTTGTATCAAATGATAATGTAAGATTATTCGATTGTTCCATTATATTATTATTGGCCATTTGTGATGATAATGTTGATTGATTTCGAGTACTTGTATTGGTTTGAACACGACGATTCTGTATAATGACTGATGATCCACCTGTTCCAATAGATTTGAGTTCTACTTTTTTAATAGAACCAATAGATAGAGATGAAGAATTTGAAGGAAAAGAAGTAACTGGAGAATTTAAGGAATTTGATGATGAGGCAACAACGGCAGCATAGGACGGATTAAAGCTCGAAACAATTAAACTAGATGAGGAAGATGGTTGGGTTGATGGCTTTGCCTGTGGTAATGATCCAATATTATCATTCTTATTATGATGACCAAATAGAATATTTTTATATGAACAATTTAATGATGTTGATTGTTTGATACTATCAGTTGAGAAAATATTTCGATAATGATGATAATGTTCTTGTTGTTGATTTGATTGTGATATAATCAACTTTGATGATGATAATGATTTCGATCGATCCGCAACATTGATTTCATTCAATTTCAGACTTTTATTGTTCCTGGAATATGTGTGGAAAAGTAGTAAATTCCAATATGAAAAAGATAAATAAAAGATAAATTAGAAAATGATAATTTAAATTTGGTAATCAAATCAATCAATAAAATAGGTGTTTTTTTTGCTGTTCCCTATTGAAAAGATAAGCGTGCAAAAAAAAACAAACATATCCAACCTGAAAAAAACTGGAATTAGTTAAGGCCATCAGATACAAACACTCAACAATAAATAAATATAAAAAAAAGATTAGAGAGAAAAAAAGCCAATCCTTTTCCAAATCGAATGGTGTAATCAATCAAATTTGATCAAAAATATAGACGAACAACAAAAAAAACATTTTGATCAAATATGCATGCAGCAACACCTTGTCATTGTTATTTCAATCGAAAAAAAAAAATTTGATTTGATGTTTTGTTTTCTTTCTTTTTTTTTGAATCTATGAATATGATTCAAATTCATCGATATATACAAAAAAAAATATTCGAGATTGGAATAATAAATAACTTGATTTTTATAAATATAATGATGAATTGAATTGAATGAAAAGCTTTCTTGACTAGATATCGGATGTTGCCAATCGATTTGGACGATTAAAAATGATTGATTGATTGATTGATGGATCGAACTTATGAGAGAGATAGAGTAAGATAGAGTAATTCGTAATCATCATTGTCAAAATATCAATATAATCATCATCATCATTATTATTATTACAACAATGACAATGAAGATGATGATGATGAATCTAAATGATTAGAATTATCGTTGAGAAGAAAAAAAAACGGAAATCATAATCAGGAAGTGAACCAAAAAACAAAAAAAAATTGAATGAAATTAAAATCCATCGATTGATGATAAAATTGAATGACTAAATTTGAAAACAAAAATCGATCAATTTGATTTCGAGTAACATGAACCATTGTGATGATACCCGAAAACAAAACGACATTTATCGATTCAAAAATTATTTGTGTCAACATTCTGTTTGGATCGATTGAAAATTTTAACGATCTAATTTTGCTATTCAATTGTAAAGTTTTTTTTGAAAAAAATAATCTATCCTGTATGAATCGATTCGTTCGTGGGAAATTATTTTTCATTTAGATACGCAAATATCTATTAGTAAACTACTCAATATATTTAAAGTGTGTGTGTGTGTGTGCACGAAAAGCAGGTGAAATTTTTAAATGATATATAAAAGTACCAAGAAAAAAAAAGAAGAAATTATGGGAAAATTTTATCAAACAAACAAATACTTACACAAAATAATGACGTGGACAACGTTTGCCTGAATGTTTCTGCAATATTGTTAAATATTCCAATGATTTTAGCCAAAGATTTAGGCATCGATCTTTTTGCTGTTTAATCGAACGTAGTAGATTGTTGTTGTTGTTGTTGGATGATTTTGTTGCTGTTGTTGAATTGGATTCACCTGCATAATCATTGATAATGATCGATCCAATAGCAGAAGTCGAAACTGTTGAAATAGTATCGCCAGATTTGGTTAATTGATTAATATTTTTGAAAAATTGATGTGTTATCTTTTCAAATTCATTTTGATAAGCCTGTCAAACAGAAAAAAAAATTGAAAATTATTAATAAAGTAAATTGAAATCCAATGGTACTTGTAATCATCTAATGATGATGAAGTAAGCAAAAAAAAAAATAAATAAGGTTCCATAATGATTTTCAAAATCCCAGAATTTGTTTACTCGACCAAAAAAAATGGAGAAAATGAAAAATCGACAAGTGCCATCCCATTTCATGTATATACTTGATAATAACACCAAATGGTCACAACAGGGTAGATTTAGTTTCTCTTTTCCATTCAATTCACAATAACAAATACAAGTTTTTTTTCAAAAGGTGGGTGGATCGTATTCGAATCTTATCATCATACAAAAACACATTCGATTTTTCTGATGACAAAAAAAAATCCAGAAAAAAATGACTAGCCCATTTGAATTCAAACAATAGGTCAAAGTTCAGTGCACAATGCATTTAATAAATGATTAAATCAAACGGATGTTGAATATCCGGACAGTTGAACCAAAGAAAGACTTTGTAATTAAAATTCATTCATTCATCATCATCATCGTAAACGTTGACAATTCAATTTGAATCAATTAAATTTAATTTAAAAGAGAGAGAATGAGAATTGAAGAGAATTAAAGAGACAAAAACGTGTGCATGTCATCAATTTAAATTGGACGTAAACACGTGTGTCTGTAAAGTAATTGTAGCAAAAAAATGAAGAAGAAGAAAATTCAAATAACCAACAACGGAAATGATCAATTTATTTATGTATCTGGTAAGTTTATGTGAAAATAGATGATGATGATGATGAGAAAATGCAAAAATTTGTCCATTCATTTGTTTGGTTGGTTAATCGATGATGGAAATCATCATTGCATTAAGTATTTCAAAAAAAAAAAACAGGTGGGAATTGTTCTAGTTTCTTTTTCGGATTGTTGTTTACGAAAAAAAAAGAATTCATTTTAAAGTTTTTTTTTGTTTGTAAATTTCTTTGTAAAAAGAATGAATGAACAAACTATTTTTTGATCATTAAATATAATTTTGTTTGACCTAGATTTTGTTTGTTGAAAATTTTATTTCTCTCATTTGAATATTTGTTTATAATGCAAAAAGCGAAAAACAATGGATTTTAAATTGATTATCATTCAAACTAGCATTGCAAGCCATTGGCCATTGGCTTCGTCTACTAAGTAGACGAAGTCTAGCTTAGTCATAAGGCCAAGTCCAATGCAAGCCAGCCATTTGTTTATGTAAAAATCAAAAGATCCTTATAAATAAAAAATGCAAGCCATCCATTTTTCGAGCATGCGCATTGAAATAGAAAAAAGTGTTTCGTCTCAGCCAGCCAGCCAGTGTTTTACTTTTTTATGTTAATAGATTATTTTCCAAACAAAAAAACTAGTGGGTGAATATTTTCGGGTTTAAAGAACAAACAAAAATCAATTAAAATTGTCACCAATTAATTGATGATGATAATGATAAGAAAAACAATAAAAAAAATGTTTGAATTTCTAAATTAAAATTCAACAATTCTTCCGAATACCCGAAACAAAGAAATTATTTTTTTTCGAATGTTCAGGTGAAAAAAATAAAATAATCTACTCATTTGAATCATCCATAACCAACGTAACCGGTGAAATGGTTAAAAAAACAGAAGCTAAATTTAGATTCGAAAATATACGAAAACATAAAATTTCTGATCATAATCTTAGATATCAATTGATTGATTGATGAATGAATAAATAAATATAAACAAAACACAATATGCATATAAAGTTGGTCAATTTTTCTTTGATTATCATTATTATGCATCCTAAAATGTATTATTATTTATGAATAGATATTAGTAATGTTGGTGGTGGTGGTTCCCTTGGGCGCCAAACAAACCATGTTGATTGTTTTAGTAATGAATGACTACTGAATAAACCAATGTTTTCTTTTTTTTTCTGGGTCGGGTCATTCGTTAAATGTTTATTATTATTATGATAATTATGTCATTAACATTAATAAAATTTATCCATAAAATTGTTATCATTTTTGTTAAATCAAATATTTGATAATTCTATTCTCGTTAATTATCTAAAATGTTTGATTTATAAACGAATTAAACATTAATTCTGAATTAGATTTTAGCCGAACACCGAACAAAAACGGACCTTGAAGTCAGTTGTGTGTTGGTGTGTGTGTGTCCACTTATAATTGCCCGAAAAAGTAAACAATTTAATCAATGAATGAATGTCAGATTAAAATTGATCATCATCATTACAGTTAAACAACATTCATGAAACGCCCAAATAAAAAATATTTACATTTAGATCAATGATCAAACATTTGGATTCATAAATAATGAGAGTTCATTCATTATTTATACAAACACAAACTTAAAGACATTAGAGGAAAGAAACGATATATTTTATGTATTCAAACATGTCATAAAATGATTGACATAAACTTGTTACTTGTATTACACTTTATCTCATACAACATATTATCTTATTAGGATATATAAAGATAATCAAAAGATTTCCAATTAGCCGTTTTTTTTTTGAAAAAAATCGAAAAGATAATAATTATCAAGTTAGGCAAAATGTTTTTTTTTCTGATCAGGGAAAAAAACAAGAAATCATCACTAATGATCACTATATGAATACTTGTTTTTTTTCCAACCAACGAACCTAACCAAACCAAACCAAACCAACATTCACAATAAGGTCAAAACAGTGATGATGTTGTTGTTCGAAAAGTTCAAAGCTCAAATCCGTTTAGCAAAAAAAATAATGGTCAGCCGAAATATGAATCCGAAAGGGAAAAAGCAAAAAATGAAAGATAATTTGATCATAATAATGATGATGATGATAATGAAGATGATCATCATAATCTCTTTTTTTTGGTTTAATTTATAATAACCACAAATCTAGGTTATTAGTACGATAATAATCTTTTTTTCTATTCACATACCGTCGTCAATCATTCATTGATAAATTGAATGAATGAACACACAGCACAACATCAGAATCCTCATATAAAGATTTACTAAAGAAAGCAAGTGAAAGAGAAGAAAAGAAAAGAAAAAAATTTAGGTTGACCACTAAAATGTTTCCTTGATGATAGTGAAATGAGTAGGTAAAAAAAATTGAAATTTTAATCAATTTTAAATTTTCTTTTTCTTTCAAAAAATAATGGATGTGCACATCTACCCACGACCAACAGATCTTTTTCATTTCTGATAAAACTAAATGATCCAAATATTTTCGAACCAAAAAAAACATCGTCAACAAAATATATTTTTAAATTGTAAGGTGTGCCCATTTGTCTTTCACCATATTGTTATTGTGAATAGCTTGAAGACATTTTTGTCTTAAATCATCAAGGTGAAAACCCTTTTTTTCTCATTGAAATCAAAAGAACAAATGATAATTTTGGCTATCCAAGATGCATTGAAGTTTTCTATATTGACCATCACAATCAATCGAACCACCCGTTCATAATTATCAATTGATGATTTCTAAAAATAGTTTCATCATACACAAAAAAAAACATTTTCAAAAGTTTAAAAATTCAAATTCATTTTCGTTTGAGGATAATCCCAACGAACGAAAATATAGTTCAATTCAAAACGTTATTTTTTTAAATTGTAAAACAACGAATGAAACAATAACAACAATGAAAAACAATTTCATAATGTTGAACTTGTAATGATGACTTTGAATTTTGAAAAAATTTAAATTCAAGGAGAAGAATGGAAGAATAAAACTGGGACAAAAGGTGACAATTGAAAAAAAAACAACAACAACAAAATCATTATCATCATCAAATAGGATAAAAAAAACAGTTCATTTCTTTTAACATCACAGAAAGACGATTATGATGAATGAGAGAAGAGAATAATAATAAAAAATTTCTATATTCAAATGAGATGATATTCAGATTAGGTGATTTTGTTGTTGCTGCTTTCTGAAATTGAATTTAAGCAAAAAAACAAAACAACAAGAAAATCAAGGAAAATTATCATTATTATTCCATGTTTGTTCATCATCAAAATCATTCACGTTTTTTTTCCTAATAATAAAAAAAAATAACGGAACAAAGGTCAACAAGGAAGCAAAATTCATTCATTCATCCAATGATGTACAAAACATAAACATTCGAAAATAATAATAAAAATGAATGACAGAACAAAAAAAAACAATGAAAATTCTTTATGATCTTTTTGGTAGAAAAAAAGCTAACCAAACAAACAAACAAACAAACAATACAATTTGACCTTTGTTCCTGAATGTAATGTCCCCTTTGTGTATGTTGTTGTTTTTTTTTAAATTAAGTTTTTTTTATATTAGGCTTGACTTGACATTATTCGATGGCAATCATCATCCTGATGATAATGATGAAAAGAGTAAGTAAATAAAATAAACGGGATAATCCCATATAATAATAATGATGTTTTGACAATATGAATTGAGATCTGTCATCATCATCATCATCATCATAATAATCATTATCAATGTAGTCAAAGATTTAAAGATGTAATCATCATCATTTATTTTAGATTCAAGTAAAAGTCAAATACAATCATTATATAAGCATCAAATGTATTGGGATGCACATGAATGAATGAATGAATGTTTGCAAACATCCATCCATCCATCCAACAACAAAAAAGACAACATGCATGAACATTTACATTTTTCATGAAACAAAATAATAATTTTTCGTCGTTCGATCGTTTTTGGTTAATAATTTTCGAAAACGATGATAGGATAGTGACCACCACCACCATCATCATCAATGATGATGATCATCAACAACAATCATCAAAATATACCAACAAAGCTAACTTAAAAATATTGAATAATCAGAAGAAAAAAAATATATACATTCGAAATCAAATATGAAACAAACACACAAATGCATATAAACATTTGAAGTTGTTGTTGTTTTGAACATCGTCTTTATTTGTTGATGATGATGATGATGATTGTGACCTAGATAGGAACCTTGTTGTTTCTTGTTGTGTGGCTATTTACGAAATAGAAACAAACATTAAAGTATATATTGTAGCCACGATGATGATGATGATTATCTCTTCAATGAACATTGAGCATTGAATTAAGTTAAATTTTTTTTTCTTTTTCCTACCATTACTTATTACAAGGTGCCATTACATTTTCAACTAAACGTATGGAAAACATATATATTCAAAGATTTTAATCTTTATATACAAAAGTCAAAATAGTCGGAGATTTTCATTCATTTATTTGCAAAAAAAAAGAGAAATAAAATCATAATAAATTAACGTTTGAAAAAAGAACTGGATAATAATATTTATAATGAAAAAAAAAGATTTTTAATCATGATCAAATATATTTCTTTTTTGGTTATCTTTATCATCATCATCAAACAATAATAATGATGATGATAATAATCATTTAAAATTCAAAATAATGAAGATGATCATTATAATCATTGTTGTTACAATATGTCATATACAGACAGACAATTGATGTTGAATTTCAATTCCGGTAAATTTTATGAATATTTTTTCTTTTTTACATGATTACAATATAACTGGTTTATCTGGTAGTAATATCATCATCATCAAGATTTGATTATTATATGAAGATAGGAAAGTAAAGAAGAAGAAGAAAAAAACGTCAAAATTGAGTTGACATTGAAATTTCGATCAGTCTTTGTCCTTCTTTTTTTTCCTTCTTCTGTATATCATCATTACCATGATGATGATGGTGATCATCATTATCAACAAGTTGTTTTTCTACTATTTCAACAATAACAACAACAACAGTTGCATGACAATATAACTCTTTGAGGTAAACTGTTTTGAAACAACAACCACAAAAAAAAACTATGGAAATGTAAATTTCAACCAGAAAAATATAAATTTGAATGACAAAACCATCAACAAACTAAAGAAAAAAACCATTTTTGCTCAACCATAACCGAGCGATTGCACCGAATGGCGGTAGACAAGAAATTATGATGATGATAAAAAAAAAATAGAACAAAACTAAGCCAAATGTGAAAAAAGATGATTCAGACCGAATGAAAAACCGATTATATCTTCTTTTTTTCATGTTGGTTAATTATCATTCATTCATTCGACATAAATAATAACATGGAAAAATGTCGCCCACAACTCTCTACTAATAATTTCCTATAATAGTAGATTTCTTTCTTTCTTATTTCACAATCCAATTTTGTAAACGAAGAAAAAAATGAAGCAAACACAAACAGAAAATGTGGAATATAATATTATTACACAAACATTAAAACATGATCATCATCATCAACAACAGCAATATCGGGTAATACGCGGAAGCTAAAATCATAACAACAACAACAATTGTTGATCATAACAGTACAATTGTGGGATGAAGAAAAATGAGAAATTTTCTTCAATCAAAAAATTTCTCATCAGTACGTCATGCTCACGTGGAATGATTATCATCATCATCATCATCATCATCATTCGACAATGATGATTAACAAATAATAATATTTTCTGATGACAATTGTGCAAACGAAGAAATTTTTTTTTTCTTTCCAAAATATTCCATTACCATCACGAACAATAATTTTTTTTTCGTTCAAAGTAGAAAAAAAATAATGATGATGGTAGTAGAAATTTATTTGGAACAAAAGATTTTTCATTTTCATTTTCTCAAAATGATGATGATGATGATGATGATGATGGATGAATGAGAATGGGAGAAATTTTTTTTGTTTGTCTACTGTAATTTTATTTTAGCTTCTTGTTCTTTTCATCATCATCATTTTATAAAAAATATTTTGGAACAAACAAAGTTTTTCAAAGTTTGCTGAAACAGAATGAAAATTCAAATTCAAATTGGCCAAGATCGTGATATTGTCATCATCATTATACAAGGTAGCTTGTTCCAAATTTTTTTTTTTTGCTTCGCTATTTTTTTTCCCCATTTCAATTATGGCCATGGATAATCAACAACTGTTTATTCAAGTATTTGTGTTTGTAAGACCAAAAATGATGATGATATTAATCAATCATAAATACGAGAAGAAAAAAAATTTGTTCAATTTTCATTATTTTTGATTGATTTAATTCATTGAAACAATACAGTAAACAAACAACTATCTAGATAAGGTGAATGACATGAATGAATCAATTGTGTTGTGATGAAGAAAACAACAACAAATTCAAGGTACTCTTTGTCTCTATAGTTTTCAGGTCAAAGACTTTTGTGTGAAAATGAATTGAATTGAATCAAAATTCTAAACAATTTCAACTTAAAAGACCTAAAAACATAGGGTGTAGCCTGGTGTACATTGATTTTTGGTTAGGATCATTGATGGAATGAATGAAGAAAAAATCACAACAGATATATTCTCGCATTGTAATTCAACGGGAGGTCGGGCGTGTCGCCCAAAAGCCCAAATCCAAAAACATAACAGGCAGAAAGAATAATCGATTAGAAGAATTTCAATTCAAACCAAGGTGAGAATCAATTTCAATTTGAATTCAGGAAAATATTTTCAGGAAGAAAAAAGGATAAAAATCAATTAAAACATTTGAGAATAAAGAAGAAAATGAAGAAAACGAAACGATCGAAAGAAATGATTGTTTTTTCCTTGTTTACTGAAAAAAACAAAACAAAACAGGAATTTATTCTACCAAGAATGAATGATATTATTAAGGCGAATAACCGGCTAGGAAGAGAAAAAAAAACAACAACCACAAAACCAAAATACTGGTATCATGAATCAAAACAAAAATCCAGAAGAAAAAATTAATTAAATGAATTTCAAACATTTAATCGAGCGGCAGGTGAATAATTTTTGTTTTTGTTTTGTTTGTAAAGTTTGTCTATTCCCGAGCTCATTTTTTCAAAGAAAAAACAATAATAATGCAGCAAACAAAACAGAAAAAAATTGAATTCAAAATAAGATTCCAAAAATAACAACATTCAATGATGATGATCTGTGTGTGTGTGTAAATGAAATTATGGTCTTTTATCAGCAACAAGTAAAAAGAAAAGAAAAATCTTGATGATGATAAGTAAAAAAAAGGTGGCTATTTGATAATGTGTGATGATGATGGCGATGATGGACATGATGATGTTGACCAACGCCAAAAAAAAAAAACTATATTTTAATTTTAATAATTATTATTATGATAATAATAATGAAGTCCAGTGAAAAAAAACCCGATGTTCTTTCCCGATTATTTTTTCGCCTAATGTTGTTGTTGTTGTTTCGGTGAAAGTAAAGATTTTCATCAAACGATCATGATGATGATGATGATGATGAATTTAGTTATACACGAATGTTTTGGCGAAAATTGTACGTAAAATGTAAAGTAACGAAAATGAAATTTTCACACTTTCAAATAATTTTTCTTTTTGTGTATGCCAAAAATAGCGATTTTCTTTTCTTTTCGTTTCTCTGATTGGTAAAAGATAAATTCGGAAGACAATAGTGGAAAAAGATAAATTGCGTGTACTTGTGTATAGTGTCGGTGTTTGTGTAAAAATGAGAGTAAATGGCAAACCCGAAAAAAAAGATCAATTTCCAAGCGAAAAACCAAAAAAAAATTTATCACTATTATATTTGGAACAAATATGCAGACATGGAAATTATCATCAGGATCAAAAGGATGATGATCAATGATGATGATATGGTCATCAGTTTGTTCATATTGCTAGACATCACGATAAGAATGAATGATGATGATGTGTAAATTGGCTGGAAAAAATAGTCAATCAGTCAATCAAAATTTAAATTTGATACGATAATTATTTTCAGATGAAAATGAAAATTTCAGTTTCGTTTTTGTTATTTTTGTGAATAAAAAATGGATTGAACTCTGGATGATATTTACACAATCGAAAAGAAAAACAAACAAACATCGATAAAAAAGAAATCGATAATCTAAAAATAATCGAAAGTAACCTGATCAAATTCAAATAAAATTTGGTTCAATCAGTTTTGTTTTTGCTTTGATCAATCAATCACAATTTACCTTACTTATTTTCGGGTAAGAAACAAAAAATTAAACCTTTCGTTTTTTTATTTCGATTCTAGGATTTTTTTTTCGCGAAACATTTAAACCGATAAATCGATATTTGTCAATAGTGAAAAACAAGTTTGTCATTTGATTTGAAATCAAAAATCCTTTATTTACGAAACAAGAAAAAAAACAATAAAATTTTCAATAAAAACAATAGATTAAAAATCATTGAAATGGGTCAATCATCATCATCACCATTGATTTGTGGAACAAGAAGAAAAAAAAGAAAGATTTAAATACGACAAAATATGATTGACTAAATAATTACACACAATGCGGATATTAAAATATTTAGTGTTGGGAATCAAAAGAAAAAAAAATCCAATGATTATTTTGTTGCTTCATATTTTGTTTGTTTGTTTGTTTGAATTTCAAAACATTTGTATTTTGATCATCTTGATCATCATCATCATGATCAATGTGAAAAAAAATCATCAATCTTTTTTGATATTATGAAGTTTCCGATTTCCTTGTTTTTCTCTCACTCACTCATTCACTCAAATTACATAATTATTACACTTTTGATCGGATTTTCAAATCAAATAATGAAAAAAAGCAACCAACATCAGAAATGTAAAGTTTTGTTTTGTTTTTTCAAAATTTCATTTCTCCTTTCAATACAATAGTTTCTTGAAAGAATGAAATCTTTTTTACCCAACAAATACTGAAATAATGATTATTATTATGATAATGATGATGATGAGAAAACCAACGCCCGAATTTTGTTTTTCTAGTTCAATCTGTTATTATTGGGAAAAAAATTGGAAAATCTTTCATCATCATCATCATCAAAACATCATTATTATACAGTCGTTCAATTGATTGATTGAATAAATAATCGAGAAAAAAAATGCGATTACAAATAGATTATTTGGATATTTGATTCGATGCCAGTGGAAAAAAACACGTGTTTTGGCTCGTGCAATCTGAAATCCAACCACACGATATAAAATGATAAAAACGATTCATAACGATAATGACCATTACTAATAGAGGAAAAATGGATCTGGACAATTAGTTATTTGGGATGAGAAATTATTTTTGGGTGATTAGACTAGAATGATGATAATGGAATCAAAAAATCATCAATATCTGTGTAATCATTTTCATCAAATGGAAACCTGAAATATAGGTTGAAAAAAATGCCATGGAAAATTATTGAGTGAAAAAAAACGAAGCGATTTTAAAGCTTTCAATATTCATTGAATCGAATGTTAATGATGAAAATAAAATTTTTTTTTATTCGTGTTAAATGGACCGCAGAATAAATCCACATATGTCAACCATTTCGCAAATCCAAATAAAAATATTTTCAAAGAAAAGAGATTCATTCATATGACCTCAAAAAACCAATTTGGCAACTTGAAAAAAAACTTGTCTCCAGTCTGACGAATTTCTATGTTGATGATGATGATGAAAATCCTACTACATCACTGCACTCGATGACAACAGTAATAACATTTCCAAACCAAAAATACATTTGGATTCAAAACTAAATTCAATGATGCGAAACAATAATAGAATTGAATCATTGCCACCATTTCATTTTGGGATATATGTTCAAATGATATTGTCAATGAATGACAATGAATTACATTTATTTTGAAACAATTTGTTCTTGAAAATTTAAGATTATTATTGGATTCAAACTCAATTTTTTTTCATTAACTGATGATCAAAACAAAGCAATAACAATAATGACAACAAAAGCAATCATTTTATCATTTTTTTTCATGATTATAATTTCAGGATCAAATGACATTCACATTCGAATAGAAACGAAAACGTGATCATCATAAATAATGTAATAACCGCGGGTCAATAAAATCATATTGTTTTTTTTCGGGGCTATGGTCATGTCATCATCATCATAATTATGACCACAATATATTCAGGTAATCAGAAAGAAAAAAAGAAAAAATGATAATTATGGTAAAGGTGTCACGCCATGATAGATTGGCGCCTTTTATATTTTAGTAGGTGGTAGCATATGTTTTTTTTAAACAGGTATAGGTAGTGGTAATAAAGTTGACTATATGAAACAATACGATAATTTAAAAACAAAACAAAAAAAAATCATCCATGCAAACCAGAATTTGTGACCTTTTTTTTCCTCCTTGTTCAATGTTTAATGTTATATCATTGTTTGCACCTAATGATAATAATGGATAATGATCAAATTGAATGACCTGAAAGACAATTCAGTCAAAGTTCAATGAATGGAAAATGAATTTGAAAAAAAGGCATTTTTTTTATTAAAACAATAACGGTAAATGAACGGTAAAAAATAATGATGATCATTGAAAAAAATGGTGATCACAATGTTATGTCGTTTTTTGGAAACTTAAAACTTGACTTACCAATTAAAAATGAGGATTTATTGAATAGTGAAAAAAAATTGTGATATAAAATATACGGTGGTCGTGAATGTAATTTGAAAAATTTAAAATAAAACGGATAAATTTCAAAGAATAATTGCAGTGAATGGAATTAAAGTGATGATTTTTTTTTTGATTTTCTTGAGATCAAAAGGTCCTGAATAAAATGATTAAATCAAATTTTAACAAATTAAATTGTTCATTTCGGTGGATATTGTTTTATATAATGATATAGTCGTTGGTTGTGTTGTTACGAAATAAAAATGGACAATCGATGATTTTTGTTTTTCGATGGAGAAGAGAATTTGTGTGTGTGGAATAAAGTGGACAATTTTATTTGACAAAAACATAGATAGAATGAGATACAGAAACTATTACTAATATTGGTGATAAATGATCCAAGGATTTTTTTTTTTGTTTCGATGAGACTAAAGCATCTGGTTCGAATTGAAATTGAACATGGTCACATTTGGATTTCATTCGATTTTGTCCATCTGAAAACAATAAAAATTTTCAGACCGGATAAAAAGAGGTCAGACAGTCCCCGTTTGCCATACATACACATGGGATCACACGCACAAATTGCACGTGCAATTCATTATTTTTCCTCTAAAACAAAATTTTATTGAACCAGAAGAAAAGAAAAAAAACGGACAGATGGTCAGTCAGTCAGTTGAAGGTCCATCCTCTTCAATCCATTTCAATGAAATAAGCATTTTTTTGAGGTTCAATAAGCATCATATTCCATAATTTTTATCAAATTGATCAAAATTGATGAACGATGGACAAAGAGGCGAAAAACTAGAATATGAATATAGATGATGTGTATGATTTGTAAGCAGAAAATTTGAAAAATTCACATATCAGGATTCATTAGGCACACACATACACAGAAAGAAAGAAAAAAAAACATTTTCTGGAATCAAATTTCAAAAAATAAAATAAAAAACGAATATCCACCATTGGAATAATGTATTTTGAAAAAATTTGAAAAAAAGATGCAAAGAATAAATGAAAAAAAATACAAAATCAAAGACGACTGATGACAGTCGACTAAATGAATTCATTTCATTTTTTTGTCTAAATAACATGAATACACTGGGTATTTTGTTGTTTGTTGTTGTTGCCAAGAAAAGTAGTGGAAGTATATCCTTGGCGTGAGTGTTTTTTTTCGATTAGTAATTCAAATAATTTTTTTGACTGGTAGAAGCATTTTAGACAGGGCAATAGACGATAGTCAAGGTAAATTTAATTTCCTCTCTTTCTCTTTCACACACGCAATCACTAACACACACACACGGCAAAACGTGATTGAAAACAGCATGGAAATCGCAAGGGAAAAAAAGGTAAATTTATAAAAGCATAGAAAAAGATTTTGAAAGAGAAAAATCAAATAAAGAAATCCACAACAATATCATTGAGAGAAAAAAAGAGAGACAAATATCCAGGTAGAAGTGAATGTTGAGATTGGTTGATTTTCATATATGAAAAAAGAATCATTATTTTTTTAAGGGTTTGTTGAAATCCAATCGATTTGAAAAATAAATCCGATTTTTTTCTGGCTCAGTTCCCTTTTAATCAAAAGATTGTGAATCGATCAAAATCAAGATAAATACATCAATCAATCAATCAAAGTTTAATCTTATGATAATGATGTATATAATAATAAAATGCAAACAAACAAAATATCATTCGATAGAATCTCCTATAGAATTCTATTAATTAATTCGATTGAATCATATCGGCCATATTGATATCAATTTTTTTTTGATATTCGATTTACAATGACACACAATGTAAATATTGAGGAACAAAAATATGCCAATTCAATATTAGATGTACGTGTGTTTGGCAGTGTAAACAAAACAACCCAAAAAATTCTAAATGACAATAATGAAAATGTGAGCTGTTAATGGACAGATATAATCAAGTGAAAACAAAAAAATACAAAAAAAAACCAGAAAACATTATCAGACAGATGTCGATTTATTATTGATTGAAGCCAAACAAACATTGATTACCATCGCAACGAGACATCAATCATAGTTTTATTTCAAACAATATTCTTATAAAATTTACATTTGAATAAGGAAAAAAACGTGAAACACGTGTATGAATGAAATATTAAGAATTCGTCATCCAAGAAGAAGAAGCAGATGAAGAAAGAAATCAAATCGAATCGATTTGATCACGAATTTTGACATCGGAAAAAAGTCTCTACTTCGAAACCTAAATTTTTCATTTCAACTATATCAACAATGGTTATACGGTTATCATATTATCATCAAAAACAAATAAAAATGTTTTAAATTAAAGAAACGAACGAGGAGAAGAAAAAAAGATCTAAAATAATGGATCTAAAAAATCTGATCACATTGGTTATGGATCATTATGACGTATATAAAAACTGTTTGATTGACTAAACGCAAAAACACGCAGCTGACAACCAATGAAAATAAGAAAAAGAGACTATAATTTAAGCAAAGCAAAGCAATTGAGAACTGAACAACTACAATGATCAACAACAACAACAACAACAAAAGCAAACAAACAAATCATAAAGATGATCGAAAAACAACCAAAAAGCATCAATAATACTATCAGGTAATAACGGGAGAATATAAGGAAAGAAATTTCTTTCTTTTTTTTCCGTTTTAAACATGGATGAATGGATCACATAATAATAATCATCGTTGGATCATCAAGTGGAAATGGTTAGAAACGATTTCTTTTTATTTTATTTTAGTCAATCATTTTATATGAACCATATATAAATAATAGTTGAAAAAAAATATTTAATGGATTTCATTGCATCTTTTCTTCTTCTTCATCATCATCTTATATTTCAGAAACTTTTTTTGTTGTTGTATAAGATTCATTTTTTTTTGAATTACAATATCCAGAAAAACCTAGAGCCTAAAACGGATTGAAGTGAACAGTGTCCATCCATATCGATTGATGTTTGTTATTGTTATTGTTATGGACGGGTTGTTGTCGAAATTGAACGACAACAACAACAACAATAACGGAAACAAATGAAATAGATTTCCTTATGAAAATATTGCTGAGCTAAGAGATTTGGATGATGAAAAAAAAAACACAAAAATCTTATCCGAATAGAAATTTTTTCGAAAAAAAACTGTAATATTTTAAGATGAATTGTCTGATGCTGATGATAACGATGATTGAATGATGACCGGATTGATGATTGATGCACGCAATCGAAATCAACGGAAAATGAGTTTGGGAAAATGAATCTTTAATCTTTTGAATGGGAAAAAATATGAAAAGGATCAAAAAGTTGATGGGGAAAAAAATCCATATTTTTGATTGATTTGGATTAGGACGCAAATAGTGTCAAAATGAAAGAAAGAAAGAAAATATTCAACAATCCATCAAATCAGTGAGTATGATTTATGAAAATGATTGTTTCAGATATCAATCGTCATGAATAAATTCAAAAGGAAAAAATTGCGAAAAAATTGCTCCATTTTTTTCCCGTTATAACAGGAAATTATTCAGAAAACAACGAAATTGCGAAACAAAATCGATTTTTTTAGCCAATAAACTTTTCTGAATTTGAACTTTTGAAACTCGAATCATCATTGAGGAAAAAATATGAATTTTTGTTGTTGCATGTGATGCATACTAATTGATTCTATTAGATATTCAATATTCATTCTTGATTGATCTCATTGAAATATGAAAATTAATGAAAATAAGGATATCAGAAAAGAAAAAATTATGATGATGATGATGATCCAATTTAATGAACAACCAATCGATCAATGATGAACTGAAAGGATGGGACGATATTGGTGAATTTTTTTTCCATTTTTCCCCGTATAATCTATGCAAAAATTTAAACATTGATTTTTTTGTTTTCCTTATTTATCATATATAATTATAATCACATAGCTGATAATACAATGCAAAAGCGAGAAAACAAAATTCATTCATTATTATCATCATTTAAATGTTATTTTAGCATAAACAACGCCTTAACAAAGAGGTCAAGCATTAAAAAACAACAACAACAACAACAATGAATTATGGAACGTACATTATTTATCAAAAAAAGATATCGTATTGGATCATGAAAGAAAGAAAGAAAAAAAACGTTGAATAATTGAATTCAATGGCCAATGGTCAATCATAGTCATCATCATTGACCATCATAGTCGTTATTATTATTATTATTATCGTTTTACACATGTAGATGAGTGATGACAAAAACTAAACAATCTAGGCCAAGCATTTTCGGCGAAAAAAAATGAAAACTTGACTAATAAACATTAGGATATTTAACGTTTATTCTAGCGTTTTCGATGGATGGCTAATTGATTATCGTTATGGCCATTGGATGACGATGGATGCCACAAAACCATCAAAAAGGTACAAATAACTCAAAAGTCAAAGCATTATTATCATCATCATCATCGACAAAAACATACACAATGGAGAAATCAATCAAAATCAATTCAATAGCGATTGATTGAATTGATTTTTGATTTTATTTTCGATTGCTCCAGGTGTGTGATGAACGTTTGAATGTTGGAAGTAAACAAAAAAAATATGAAAGATGTTTAAGGATTTTAACATTAAAGTTCCGTAAGCTAACAATAATTTTAAATGATGATGATCATCATATGCTTATTGGTCAAAATTTTACTGATGCAATTTGAAAATGGATCAATTATCCGACCAAATAATAGTTAAGGGAAAATAAATGAATGATTAAAATATTGTAATTCAAATGCTATAAGCATTGGAAAAAAAATCAGAAACGTAGATAAAAATCTAATTCGGATTTGTTGATACAAATTAAATGGTTATCATGGATCTTAATTGAATCAAGACTAATTATCATCATCATCATTATGGTATTAAAAGTTTTAATTTGAAACAAACCAAGGAGAAAGAGAGAGAGGTGAATTGACAAATTATGTTGAAAATAAACAACAGATAAAATTTAATAAAATGTGTAATTAACGAGAAAAAATAGATAGAATTAGATTTGTCGTGATAAGATTTTTTAAAACATCGACATAAAAAAAAATTTTAATGTTTTAAATGTGCCATAAATTTGATGGAAAATCATAAGCGATTTTTATTTCGATTATAATCATTATTTCAATGATGATCAATTGAATACAATCAGGTCAGAAACAAAAATTGAACAACAACAACAACAAAAAATTTCATTTGAAAATCAATGAAACTTAAATCTTCAACAACAACAAAAAAAAATTTCTCGTAAAAAACATAAAATACAAAAATGAATCATTAGGATCGCCATAACAATCATCATCATTTGGAAAGGAAAGGAAAGTTTTCCAACAACAACAAAACAAAATTGAATTTGGCGACAATTTTCATTTTCATTTTGCAATATTATCTTCATATCATTGTTGTTGAAACTTATGTATCATTATTATCATCAACGTCTAAACTGACTGGCGGCTGGCTGGCTTTATGTCTTCATATCCAAAATTGGAAAATGGTACAAAATATGCCGAAATTTTTTAAAAAATTAGACAGATTTCGAAAAAGGATAATTCAATTGACAACAACAACAACAACAGAAAATGATGATAATAAAAAGGTTGAAACTTAAAAAAATGATAATAAAATTATTTTCTGCCCACTTTGTTTTCTATATTTATACATGATTTATCTGTCATCATCATCATTATTATTAATCTAAAGTCCGGTTCTTTTTTGGATTCGGTATCGTTTTTTTTTGTTTTGAAAATTCAGACAGAAAAGATAAAAAACAAGATTCAAAACAATAATAATAATAATAACCGAAAAGGTTTAAGTTATCGTTAATTTTTGCTTTGTTTTCAAGTGATCGTAAAAATTGTCAAATTTTCCATTTCAACTTTTCATTTTCATCAATCGATGATTCTATTTTTGGAATGTAATCCTTTTTTGTTTTGTTTTGTTTAAAATTTTATTGAATTTAAAACCCAAAAACACCTCATTGTTGTCAGTTTCGATATCAGGTAAATACGTGAATAATTCAATCTTAAAACCGATGGACCAACAACGACTGAAAGATATTATGATCAAGTGGATAGAAAAAAAAGATTATCATATGAAAAATTTAAATTTACAAAAAATAAAATTCGAGTTCCTGGAACTTTTTTTTCTATAATACGGCTGTTGTTGTTGTTGTCATGAGACTGCTGTGTCGAGAAATTATGATTGTCAAAATCATATATTTTCGTGTTCATCTTCATAAGATGGAAAAAAAAGTTAGACAATTTGTTGTATTGGGATATTTTGACAGGTTATGTAATGTTTGTAACAACTGTGATGTGTGATGAATGATGATGATATTTGGACATGATAATTTTCGAGAGAAAAAAAACCATCATTTTTTTGCAAAATTTTAAAATTAAAAACAAGGTAGATAAAAAAAGGTTAAAGTTCAAATCGTTATCGTTTCTTTGATTTTTTATTGGTGATAAATTTTTTGTTTATCTAGAAAGCTGTCTTTGTTGTTGTTGAAAAATTTAATGAATAAATTTTCTTCAACTTCAAGATACATGTCTAGTTTTTTTTCATCTAATTGAATAAATGTATAGCGTTTTTTTTCCTTTGTAGGTAATCATTTTTGATGATTTTTGTTTTGTATTACTATCTTTGCGAATGAAAAAACAATTTGAAGATTTTTTTTGGCGCCTATAAACTGATAAATTAAAATGAAGTTTGACGTAACAAAAAAGAAACAAGGAAGAAAAACAAAATATAAATATTGTTAATGAATTCAAGCAAAATAATGAATAATGGTTAATGGCGGTTAAAGGTCATGATGGTTTCTCATCATCATCATTTTTTATTCTTTTTTCCAATCAACTGAAAGATAACAAGATTTTTTTCCTTCGATAACCTTAAATGGTTATCGTTAACAATAATAATAAAAAAACCAAACAATCGATAAATAATGTATATGAAATGAATTCTTGATGGGAAGAACAGAAAAAAATGATCATTTTTAAAAACTTTGTAAAAAGGTGTAAGAAGAGGTAAGAAATTAAACCTGAAAACATTTCCTGGTTTTTTTTGCTTTTTTGTTCATGGTTCATTCAAAATGTTTTTTTTTCAAACTTTATTAACGGACGTAAGGATGAAAGAAATTTGAAAAAATCTTTTTGATTTCAAATAAAGAGTGTCACGTGTTTGTTACATAAACAAAACATCATTTTCATCAAATTCAGATTAAATCGTTTCCATTTGAAACATGAATAATTTGATTCGAACAGTGTTTCCTCGTCGTTGTTGACAGATGTATTTAAAATCGGATTTAACATGAAGAAGCGAGAAAGCGAAAAAAACTTAAATGCAAAAATAATGCACAAGCGTTCACGCGAATCAATCAAATGTATGATAATAATCCCAAAGTTTAAAGGATTATTATATAATGAATTACAGTAAAAAAAAATTGATTGATTCAAAATCATCATCATCATCATATTGAATGATTTTTACGAAAAACATTAACAATAACGATTGATTGATTAAGTTTATTCGCTGAACGAATCAATGTCATTGATTCGAAATGACAGAAGCAAAAATCTGGTTCAACAAAAACAGTCACAGCTTGTTGTGACATACAATGGATCAATATCATAAAAGTTTAATAGATAATGTGATCAGATTGATCAAACGAAAATGAGATTTTTTCAATTTAACAACAGACAGACAGACAAAAAAAAACGAAAAGAAAATTACTTCAAAAAAATGATGTTAATGAAGAATTAAATCAAAAGTTCATAACATTCGATTTCATTTGAACAAAATAATGATCTTGATGAAATAATTGCGTGTTTAGATTTGAAATTTTTTGTTCATTTTTGTTGTTGTCGTTGCTGCTAACCCTTTCGTGATACCTTTTTACTCTTGTTGTTCTCCATCAAATTTTCCAGGAAAAAAATGTTCAGATATATTATTACGGATGATGATGAGAAATCATCAAAGAATCATCATCATCATCATCAAAGGTAAAAAAATTACTTTTTTTTCTTACATTTCTAAAGGCTATATAAAAAACAAAATTTTTTAAGAAAGGTAATCATTTCAGAAAATCATTGGAGAAACAGAAAAAATCAAATCATAATCATAATTATGATGTTTGATAGTTTTTTTTCAGTTTACAACCATCTGGTTTGTACTAAAAGGATTGTCTATGTGTTTTCATATTTATTCCTATTGATGAATTTGATTGAAGGTCGAATACAAATACACAATGTGTGGTAATAATGATGATGATGATGAAAAAGATGGATAGTTTGTTGCAGCAGGTTTTATTTGAAAAAAAATTATTTAATGATTATGTTAACTATTTTTAAATGGAAATTATTGATGGTGATTCTGTACAAAATTTTACACATCAAAAATTCAAAAAAAATAAAAATTGCATAATTCTCCTAAGTTTTTAATTGGATTAATTCTCTGAATGATTATTCTTACAGGTAAAGTTTGACAAGATTATGTTGTTGCCCGAAGAATGATTGATTATTCATTTTTTTACACTTGAAAACTTGATTAAATTATGGATGGATACTATTCAGTTTTCTGATTAAAAGTAATCGACATTTGTATAATAACTTGCATTGATTTGATTCAACGACTACTGTATGCACAGTGTATTTGATTTCTTAGACACATTAGGTATTTAAATAGATGCATAAAGAGTATATAAAGATTTTCAAGGTGAACAAGTTTCACAAAATGCGAAATGTTCATCATTATTTTTATTATTCCATTTTTTTCGATTATAATTTAAACAATGACGCCTGAAGAAATAGAAAACATTTTTGTTATTGGAATAAATGGATATAAAGTAAAGGATTTTTAACCTTGTATTAACGATGATTTGGTTGTGAAATGATGCGACGAATTTATTGTTATTGTTATTATTATCAAGTCAGACAGTGTTTTTTTTGTTGTTTCTTAAATAAACATTTTAATGATGTTTCGAGGGTTTTTTAAACAAAATAATCAAAATAATGATCAACAGGTTGTGGGCGGATATGTTGATATTCGAAAAAAACCAACTATTTTTACTTGATAGCATTAATTTTTTTTTCTCTCGAAAGTATCAATCAAAATAAATTTTAATTTGGGAAAAAAAGTTTAGCGCCATCTTTTAACTAAGAAACAAACAAAAAAACATTGAATTTTATTTTCAAATTAGGTGGTGTTCTTTTTGTTGTTGTTGTTGTTGTTGTAATAAGAAGAATTTAAGTTAAGAAAAAGTATTGATCGAGCTAAATTAAAACCGACTAACGATTTTTTTTGGGCTTTCATCATATCAGAAACAACTTTGACATTTCGAATGAATGTCAAAGTTGCTTACAAACAAAATGATGATTACAACCATTAGAATTGTTATTTTATAAGAAAAAACAATTACCATTTTTAATGAATTCTATTACAATTGAACAAAAAATCCGATAAATGAAAAAGTTGTCATCATCTAAAATGTCCTTGTTTATTACTATCACAGGGTGTGTGTTGCCGGCCTTCGGCCAGCAGCACGCACACTTGCTTCAGCCCGTAGATTCTGGGAGATGAGCGGCTACGCCGCCCATCTCCCAAATCTTTGGCTGAAGTTTTGTTCTTTTGGGATTCGATCCAACTATTTATTCAATCGATTATTTGTTTTCTATCCATTTGTTTCGGGTCTCACCGAAAATCGGTCCAAAAAAATATTTGAATATTTCCATTTTTTGGCTATTTTTTCCTATTGAGATTTTTTGCAAACCACAATTTTCTCTTAGGCCGCGGTCCCATTACAATGAGACCGGGGCCTAAGCGTTAACAATTGTTTCTATCCTCGCAATTCAATTCGTGTTGCGCAAACTGCTGCGCACATTGACTATTTCTGCAGACCCTTTCTATCACATTTCCTAACACATTTCTCTGCTAATTGCATTTGCTAACACATTTCTCTGTTAACGACACTTTCTTGTGCACGACACTCTTCGTCTTTATAGAATAGATTATTTAACATTCGCAATTATTCGATAAGAATATACGCTTTAATTATTAAAGTTATTATTATTATTATCATTAAAAATGTACAAAAAAAATAAATAGTCAAATAATCAAAAACAATGACTATATTTAAAAAAAAAACAGTTACATATCGTCATCTATTAATTAAAAAATGAAAGAAAAAATAAATGATCATACAATTAGTTTGAAAAAGTGAATTGAGGAAATGATTTTTAAACGAATGTCATTGAATCAAATTCCCACTAAAAAATATTAATTTATCAAATAAATGATGAAGTTGCAAAAAGTTTGGTAGTCAAAAATTTGTCATTAGCGGTGTTAATTGACATGAAATTTAATTTGGAAGCTTCTAGGAAACCATTTTTATTTGTAGGATATTTCAAAGGCAAATTTAATGCTCTGGCAGTTGTATGGATATTGAAACAACAGCGAGAAGCTATCATATGTAGTGATTCAGAATCAGCACTTAAAGCAATTGAATGTCGTGACACCTCAATCTCATTTGACTTGCTCCCATTGTCGTATGCTATGAGGATCATCAGGGCCGAAATGGACGAAGGTTGGAACAACGAATGGAGTCTCACGAGCAAGGGCCGGACAACTGCTGCATTCTTCCCTTCCGTCCGAAGCAGAAAACAGTGCAGATTCATCCCAACATATGGCCAAACGCAACTCCTGTCTGGACACGGGAAATTCGCTTCGTACCTGGAAAGATTCAAAATACTGGAAAGCGACGTCTGCTGGTGCGGCCAAAGCCAAACCGCAGAACACCTATTGTTGGACTGTCCAGCCACAGCAGGCGAAAGAACATTGTTCGAATACCGGATTGGCGGAAGGCTCGAAAATCTCAATATCTCCAAGAAGGATCTGGCGTTCTGGATGGACTTCCTTCATTCCATCTATAATAAAATTTCTTAATCCATATATCTTATTTTTTTTTTTTTTTTTTTTTCTCTTTCTCTCTCTCTCTATCTCTCTTTCCTATTTTTATTTTATTATTACTATCATTATTTTTATTTTTATCTTTATTATTATCATTATTATTTTTTTTTAATTTTTATTTTTATTTTTTTTTATTTTTTTTTTTTTTTTTATTTTTTTTTTCTTTTTATCTCTCCTTTCCATTATTATTATTATTATTTTGTTTTCATTGTCAATTTGTAAATATTTCCAATTGCCTTTTAAGACCCCTTGTTTAGATATTTAGTTCTTGGGGTTATTTCAAAAATAAAAATTCAAATTCAAATTCAAATTCAAAGGCAAATTTAACATTTTTAAAAAATTTCCTTTTTCATTTCAGTGTGGATCACAATCACAATCATATTAAATTTTTCAGTTAATTTAAAGTAAAATCATGAATCATTCACGTAATATAAAGAAAAATTTTGTTGAAAGTGTAATGATGAAGATAAAGAGTTTATTTTTATCAAAAAATGAATCAACTATACCTGAGATTATAGAATACATTAATCCGCTCATTCAAATCCTTGCGCTACGAATGAAATTTACATTGCAAGAATACCAGCAACAAAGAATACCGAGAACATATCAAAGACTTCGCCGAGCTATTCTTTTGTCCTTGAATACATATTTTTTCATCATTTTTGCAATGATTTTTAGCTATTCGGAAGAAAGTTCAAAATGGATGCAATATTCGGAAAAAATTTTTGATTGTCAGCGATTAGATCTTTTAATCAAATCAATTATCCTTACATTTTGCATAGCTGAATGGATATCGTTTAAATTATTAATTCAAATATTGAACTATAGATCACCATTTGTTGAAATATTTTTAAATAATTTACATTTCGACTACGAACAACTAACAAAAAATAATCGTCATTATTTATTTGAAAAATATTTATTTTTGAAAATCATGGCTTATTTAATTAAAAATACATTATTTTTTGGATTCATTTTCGCATATATGATGCAAATTTATTCGATTACTCATTTATATTTCAGTAATCGGATAACATTAGTCAATTCGCTATTTACAATGATGATTATGGCGCAAATTTTTTTAATTATTTTTACTCATCTAACGCAGTTATTGATTGGTTCATTCACTCTTAGTTATCTTCTAGAATTTTTGAAAATTCGAATGAAACAATTGCGTTTACTTTTGAAACTGTATGGATCATGTAAAGGCATTATAAAAATGAAATTTGCTTTGAATCGTATACAAAAAGAATATGTAGAACTATATGATGAAACAGCTCTATTGAATAAAATGATAAGTTTTTTAATGTATAATTTTGAAATAATGTCAAAAATCATATCTATCACTACATGTGTATTTTATAGTCGTCAAATTAAGATGACCACAACAAGTATAACAATAATTATAATCTGGTTGATATCATTTTCTTATATATCGGCATTATATACCCGATTGACTTATCCACCTACATACAATCATCATTTTAGCAAAATATTATTGAATCAACTGGCTAAAACAGAGAAAATTTTGGCTAACAAGCAAATTAATCAAATAAGAACTATTATCAAAGCAAATATTTTCACTCAAACAATGACTAAAAATCAATTTGGTTATCACTGTGGTCAGATATTTTTCATAACAAAATTTCAAGTAATCGAATTGTTCATGTTGAATATACCATTGACTCTTTTGTTTTATAAAAAAATTTGCCTTGCAAAATGAATAATATCCTAGATTTGAATAAATCAATACAAAATAGATTATGCAGTAAAAATCCATTCAACAAAATTATGATCATCGTTTTCATGGCCATTTACATTATCTAAATTCTCAATTCAATATGAATATTTAAACAAATAAATAAATAATTGAATTATAAATGTTTTGTTTTTTTTTGAAACTAGAACAATAAGACATAAATTGCTTGTCGAAAAAATTAAGTAAAATTTTTATATATAAAAACTATAGTTTGACACGATTCTTTAATGAAATTCCACGGGTATCCAGAATATAATATCGAATGAATCGAATTCAATTTCAAAATATGTAGAAGTGTATGGTGGGCGTAAAATGATTTGATTACAATCATTTTACTGAATGGAAGAAAAAGAAAAACTAGAATAATTTTTTTTTTTTTTTTGATTAAAAATAGATTCTATTTTTTTCTGGAGTAAAATTTTCTAACAATGATTACCGATTGTTATTTTTTTGATACATTCGAATCGGTGTTTGTTTTTTTGGTTCAAACGCGTAATTGATAAAAATGAATAGAATAATATTATTATTGAAAGAAAAAAAATGAGGCCAAGAATTTTTTCAGATATTAACACTTTATTCGCTTCGTGAACGATTCACCCACACAAACAAACATTGTTCGAAATGTAATTCACAAAAAAAATGAATACAAGTCAAATGTTGAGTTGGGAACACTTATTTTTTTTGCTTCTTCAAAAATTATATTTTGACACCTACCTCATGACGTGCCAAAATAACACTCCAATCGGCTCCAATCGTTTCCGGTAATAAACACAAATTTGTTTTGGACATTGACATTTCAAATGATGATGATGATGATGATGATGTTGAAGTACTTTGAATCGATGGTTCAACATCATCATTATCAATTGTTTTCAATTCACTTAAACATAATGGTTTATAACCATTTGATTGTTGTTGACTATTGTTATTGATCACTTGATCGGCTACAGTAGTAGTCGAAATTGGTTTCATTGACATCATCAATTCTTCAGCTTCATCATCATCGATTGAATCTTCATGATCAATGATAACTTGTTGCTGTGGCAATATGCAACAGGTTTCATCACTTTGTGATTTATTATTATTCAATTGATGATTATCAAAAGAATCATCTGAATTGACTATCAATGTAAGATCCATATCAATTTGGCCATTATTAAGCAAAATATCACTATTTAATTTTTGATAATCATCATTTTCATTATCAGATTCATCAAAGTCATCGATTTCATCATCAACATCATCATCATGATCAGATCGATTGGCATCATGAGCAATTTTGGCACAATAACAAACTGAATCCAATTGATTTTCAATATAATCAAGCCATTCAATGAATTCAGCAACTAATGCTTTGGCCGTATATGAAGTTGAACTTGTTCCATTCATCGATTCATTATTATTGGTAGTGGTTGAATTTAACGATGAAAATTCTTCATCCTATATTGACAAATATAAAAAATAAGTTTTAAAAAATGTTCCAAAAAAACCAATTAATTACCGATTGACAATATTTTAGCGAATAATCTTCTTCAAGCGAAAGACCAAGACCACTACTTGCGGCTGATGATGGTGAACGCATTAAAGTAAAATCATTCGAATTCTGATGATGATTATGATCACAATGATGATTAATATTGGCAGAAGATTGTAATTGTTGTTGGCAATTTGTTATGGAATTAAATTTTGAACATGATGATGATAAAGAAAGCTCGGATTGTTGTTGTTGTTGTTGTTGATAATCTAATGTTGAACTAGTTATCTGATTATTAAGATGATGATTATGATGATTATTATTATAATTATTTTCCTCTAACGCTTCCTATTATAAAAAATAAACAATAAAAATTATTATAATTTTGAAAAGAAAATTTTTTCATTACATACCTGACAGGTAGTTATTAGATCAGTATCTTTCATAAGATATTCATAATCATCATTAACAAATGATGATGATGATTGTTGTTGTTGTTGTTGTTGTTGTTGTGATTTCATCGTTGTCGATGATGGTGAAACAATGATTGTCTTCATTATGAATTTTAATTCGGATAAAATTTATACAAAATTTCGAAATAAATATGATGAGAAAACAAGAAATAAAAGCAAAAAATATCTGTTTGATAATAAATACAATAATAAATACTGATGATTGAAAAAAATGAATTATCTGATTGTTTTGTTTCAAAGTAGATTATTGGTCATGAATAAAAATAATGTGCGTATCAATCGAAGGAATGATGATAATGATGATGTATTTGATGCTGTTTTTGTTGTCGTTGTAAATTCTATGTAAACATATTCTATAAATTCGAAAAAACTGATTCAGTAACAATGGGCAGTGGTTGTGAAATGAACTAATAAATGATCATACAATGACTTTATCATCATCATCATTTGTTTTCATTCATTCATACGAATGAAAACAAAGATTCTTCTTCACATTGATTTGTGCTTAATAAATGGCAATGATTTGAATGAGAATTCATAATTTTTTATATATAAATAAAGATGATGAATCAGAATAAATAGAATTTGTTTTTTTTTGTTTCGGTTAAATTTTTCAATAGAATCGAATGTCAACATTGCATCTTCCGTTGTCTGTTGATTGTCGGAGAATTCTTTTTTCTCGTTGTTGTTACAAACATCGTCATCATTCACAGTATAAATTAATCATCAATAATGTAGCTGTTTGATGATGAGGATGACGATGATGATGATAATGATCAACAAAACATTAGAATCTTGATTGAAATTGTTATTGTTCGTTGACTTTTTATTCGAGATCAACTAACGGGATCTTTCTCTGTGTTTCTTTCTTGTCGTACACATCGGAAAAAAGAAGAAAAAAGATTTTCCGTTGTTGTTGTTGTTGCTGTTCGTTGATGACAGATTTTTTTTTTTCTCCAGATTTTTTTTCCAACTATATAGAATGAAGATTGTTTAGATTATGTTGATAATGATTGTATATGTGTGGTGATGTATATGATAAATGTTGTTGTGGTGGCGGTAATTAGTTTGACGACAACAACAAAGAAAATAATGAAATAAGGTGCATCAATTATCAGTTGTATATGATAATGGTGATGGCCATCATCTTCATCTCCATTTCCATCATTATCATCACGAAGATATTATATAAATGGGAG
Organism: Dermatophagoides pteronyssinus; assembly: GCF_027571235.1. Classification (NCBI taxonomy): domain Eukaryota; kingdom Metazoa; phylum Arthropoda; class Arachnida; order Sarcoptiformes; family Pyroglyphidae; genus Dermatophagoides; species Dermatophagoides pteronyssinus. The sequence goes on from NW_027461537.1 coordinate 809,515, forward strand.
GATGAAAACACCCATTCAGGAAAATGAATGTCTACACTTTTTTTTGTTGTTTGTAGTCTTTGAACGAAAACAACAAAGATTAAGAAAATTAGAATATCCGGATAATCTTTCGTTTTGTTGCTAATTAAAACGAATAATTAATACAAAATGATGAACCCCAACCCAATACCGATGACGAGACAAGCCGGAATTTGTGAAAAACATTAATAAATGTGTGCTGTTGTTGTTTATTTTTTTGACCAATTTTTTCCTTGTTGAAAAAAATGACAAAAAAAAATCTGTTTTTAAATTTGTTGTGTGTTTTTTGAAAATTTATTTGAAATGAAAAAATTAACACTTTTTTTCCGGACAAAATTATAAAAATAGTGAATTTTTGTAATGATCATTTAAAATCTTCTGTTTTTGGATCATAATATGACATTCATAGGGTGTGTAAATGTTTTTTTTTTTGAATTTCCATTTAACGAAACGATAATTCTTCAGTTATTCTTCCGGTTTTTGTAATTATTTATCATTGCTTGGATATTTTTCAATGGTCGACAATTTCTGGCAAACAAAAAAAAATATTTTCTCAATTTAATTTCCAGATGAAAGTTTTTTCATCATGCAAACAAGAAAATTGCTGAAATTATCGTTGTCCAAATGAACCAAATCGAAGCCAGAAAAACTAGACAAAAAAAATGAAAAGAAAAATGAAATTAAAATTAGAAAAAATTTTATTTAAACAAAACAAATATTAAAAGCATCCAGAAAAAAGGCTTTTTAAATACTAATTTTTTTTAGAGACAAAACCATAATGGACATAACGGATTCAAAAAGGAAATTTCAAAAAACGATTAGATTTTTCTTTTGAACAAAAAAATTTTAAAACAAAATCTTAATGGCCCATCAGTCCATCATCAACTAACAAAACAAAATAACTGTTGTTGTTGAAAAGCTGTTGATTTTGGTTGATCGTTGATGGATGGATGGATGGATGGAAAAAGCGATCGATGAAATGCAGTTTTTTAGTTTTCGATCCTTTCAACAGATTCTTTTAAAAAAACAAATGTCTATTTTGTTTTGTTTTTCATTTGCTAAAAATGTTTTGTTTTCTTTTGAATTCTAAACATGGTACAACATGTGGTGTTGCGTTCTTTGTTTTTTACCACTGCAAACCAATTAATATTGTCAAGACAACATGTTGAACAAATGGATCAATCAATCGATCGATCGATCGATTGCAATCAAACGTGGGCCAAATTAAAGATTATAAGGATTTATTTATGGGAATAATAAGCGATAAAACAGATGAAAGTATCAACAAAAACAACAAAGGAAATTTAACGAGGCGTTTTAGTTGTTTTTCTTAATCAACAGAGATATATGTGTTATTATCGAATATCATGATTGAATGTTTGATAATGATGATAATAAACACCTTGAAAATAATGGCAGATTTTTTAGTTTTTTTTTCTTTCTAAATTAAAATTTTAATTTTCTCCTACTTAATTATCATTATCATTTTTATTTTATCAAATTCAATTGTAAAATAAATCGTGTAGAATAACATACACACACACACGCAAACATTGGATCAAAACGATCTTATTGATATTGAAACAAAGGATTGAAGAAAAACACACACTTACAATCAATTTGTTAGAGAATCAGATTAATTATTTGAATTTTTCGTTTTTTTTCAACTTTATTTTCCAATTTTGCAATAATTTTTTTTTTGCTGTTTTATATTCAGCGTTTGTTTGAACACCATCATCATCATTCATTCATTCAATCGACAAAACAATTTGAAATAATTTTTCTTTCAACGTTATCATCATCATCAACATCTTCGTAGTCATTATTATCATCATCATCACTGCGAACAATAGAGAAAAAAAACCGCAAAGAAAATATTCCACAATTCAAGATGGAAAAGGTTGTGGAACGTGTTGGAACATCTGGCACCTTGGCATCTCTCAATGAGTGTGTCTGCAATGGGTCACAATCGTGTGTTTGTGTTAACAAGTTATCGACCGATCATAATGATGACAATGGAAAAAAAATTGTTCATTGATCACTTGACAAACAAACAAAAGGTTGGCAACAACAGCCAAAAAATTCATCGATCAATCGATAATGATTTTCGTTATTTTTTCTCTATTTTTTTTCACTGATTCTAATCAAATGAATTTCTTTTTTGGACAAATTTACATAAACTTACGTAACGAATATGATAATATTGTTGTTGAAAAAACGATTGTCTGTTTCAAGAGTGTAAGAAAAAAAAATCTTTTCACAATTCAATTGATCCAATAAAGATTGAAAACAAAAACGAATTTATAATTGGTACAAAAAGTTTACAAAAAGAAGAGGTCGATGATATCGATGACATCTTAAGAAAGTTTATATCAATTAAAAATTCTTCCCTGTTGTTGTTGTCGTTGTTTGTAAAATGATAACATCATAAATTATTGGCAATGAAATGTAGAAGAAGAAAAAAAACATCAAGATTCATCTTGATGAAAGTTGAACAAGAAACGAAATCGGATCATATTGAAAAATTCAATATCATCTTGATCTCTTTTTTTCTCTGTTTTGAAAGACACAAAAGAAAACTAATACTTGTCATAATACCATATTCATGATCATTTAATCCTTTCATTTCATATGAAATATCATAATTCAAATGATCTTCTGTTGAAGAACACTCAAAATATAGCAAAACAATAGTGAAAATAAAAATGGAAATTTGCTCATTATTTTTTCCTTTTCATTTCGCTAACATTATCAAAAAAAAAAAATCTTATGCATCAAGAATATTAAATCATCAAGTTGTTAAAAACGAGTGCAAGTTCCGATCAACATGATGATGATGAAATAGAAAAAAAATGCTACAACGAAAATTCTATATTTAGAATCAATATATTGAAAAGTAGTGAGGTTTTTACTTTTTTCTCTATTAGATCGTCGGCTTTTGTGTATGCGGTTATTCAGCTAAAAGCTTATTCTTTTCGCATTCTGAACACACACACACACACACGCAACAAACATCAAACACATTTGGGTACTGATATTGAATTTCTGAATTTGAACTGTTTCATCCATAAATGAGTCCAGTGAACTTCATGGTCTATGTATGGAGAATTAAACACACATGTTTATTTTGCATAAATGTGTGTGTTGGAAACATTGATGTATGGAATGATTCAAATTGAACGATATAAATATTTTTATAAAAAATGATGATTAAGAAGAATGAGTGAATAAAAAAAAAGGAAAAGCAAGTCGAACATCACGATCAAAGTGACTCAATCATCTGATTCAGAATTTCAATGACTAGTCGTTGTTGCCGTTATCGTTATCGGACATTGTTTTCAAAAGAGATTTCATTTTGAATTAAATTCATCTCAAGATTTTTTTTTGTGATATTTTGTTGAAGAAAAAATATCTCGTTCATCGTGTTCATTCATTCATTTATTTGTTGTTCAAAATATGTACATCACTTAAGATTATATTCAAATCGACATCTATTTGTAGTAACATTATTATCGAAAGAAAGAAAGAAAAAACAAAAATTATTTCATTATAAATTCAAAGGTCGCGCCAAACAATGACCATTATGGAAATTTGCATATATATTTGGCCCACTGTTATAATGATAATAAAGCCCACCTAAAAAAAACAAAACAAAACAAATGTCATCATCCAATTATTAACGAAAACATTGACTGACATTTTGACCAAATATGAACAGCAACAACAACAACAATAACATGTCAACATTTGGGTGAAATAATAATTGTTCTGAAAGATTGTAAAACAAAACAAAAAAAGATTAGAAAAAAATGATAACAGTTAATGGAAAAATTCCTTTTCATTTAGATAGAATGTATCCGTTTAGATCCGGCCATTTCAAAGATTTTGTTTGTAAAAAAATGTTTTTGACCACAATATGAATTTTTATTTATATTTTTGTTTTTCAATCATCATTAAAAAAAATCGGTTTTAATTCAATTCAATGATGATAGGTTTATTATTAAGTCACGTTAATTACCACTGATTCATAATTAATCATTGATTTTTATCATATTCATACACACAAAACTATTTATCTTCATTATTTTTAATGAATAAAAATATCTTTGTCATCAGTGACAACAACAACAAAAAAAAAGATTCTGTATATGTTCGGTGAAAAAGATAAAGAATAATAATGATGTGTAGATAAATGAAGAAAAAATGTGAGGAAATTTTCCATTCGGCACAGAAGAAATTTTTCACAAATTGAGATCATTGCCATGTCATCATCATCATCATATGTCTTTGGCCTCGTCATCATCATGAGAATAATGATGATGATGATTATGTAACTAAGTTATCTAACCATATATACCATTGTATACTGATATCAAGTATTCAACAACAACAAGTACATCACCAATTGATGATGAACTTTAATGATATTTTTATCATTTATTGTTATTATTATTTTTTTCCATATGAAATGAATATTTTTAAAATCAACAGACGCTGATAATTAAAAAAAAATGAAATGACGATGAACAAAATATGCATTTCCTCATTTCACACACATATATAATTTGAAATTCTTCTTTTTCTAAACTTCCTGATTTGATTAGAGCAAGAAATAAACCAAATATCTCAGCAACAACAACAACAAAAAAATTAATCGTCTTATATAACAGGATCAAAGTTTTATTATTATTATTATTATTTAGTTTGATTAGTTTATTTAAAATCAATTGATTTTTTGCATAGTAGCATAGTAACAATTTAGAATTCAACAACAACAACAACAATAATAAAAATTCAATAATCAAATAAAATACAAGTAGTTAATTCGTCTATGCATATTTGAATACAAATTAATCAGGTAAAATAGATATTAAAAAAATTTCAGTTGAAAAATTTTCGAGGAAATCTCTTCAATCCAACCAAATTTTTTTTCCTTTGGTAATCCAATGTTCATATATGATGTAATAAAAACAAAGTTAATGATATCCAGAAAAAAATTGATCAATCTGATCAATTTGAAATTTTGTTTTATTTGTTTTTATTTCGATCAAATAGATCTAATCTAGGAATTTTATTTTTTCCGTTGACTAAAAAAATGCAAAATATAAACAAAAATCTAAATACAGGAATGAATAATGAATTTGTTTTTGTTTTCATTTTCAGGATTTCTTTTTTTGGAACGGAAAACAAACAAACAACAACAACAATGACAAACAAAACCACAACCACAACAACCGAAAAAATCTTTAAAACACATTTAATAATTTTACCTAAGAAAAAAAAAGTATCAATGAAACAAAGAAGAAAATGAAATGAAATAAAATTTTTTATGCAAATGATGATGATGATAATAATGTTATCTTGATGTTACAAAACATAAGATATTTATTTTGTTGTTGTCCATCATTCAAAGTATTATATTTAACTGTGTTTGTTTCAAATGATTATTTTTATTTGGAAAAAATGGGTTCGGTCTGGTTTAGAAATGTGAAATAGACAAAACATTTGAATGGGGGGAAATAAGGAAAAAAGTAGGAAAATTTAGATGAAAAGAACCAAGTAATCAAAGGAAAAATTAATGCCATAAAGCTAATGAAATTTTTTATTTTTGTTTGAATGATATCAATAAAATCGATCGATACTATCGATACTTTTGTTTGGAATAATTGGATGATATCCTGTTTGTTTTTTCCATTCATTTTATTTATAATTTTCATCAATGAAAAACAAAAATTTTTTGTTTATTTTTGCATGTCCATCCGGACAGGTGAACAGTAGAATTGATCTATGGCACACACATAAACAAACAAAGTGTCAAAAGTCAAATAATCGAAAGTGACATTTGACGAGAAGCAAAAACAACAGTATTTCGTCAACTACTTTTTTGTTTCTTTAATGTCAACATTGGTGAGAGATAGGAGAAGGAAAAAAAACGAAAATCTGATGTGATCTAAATCTGTAATCACACACAAACACAGTCGACAATCGGATATGTAATGAGAGAAAGAGACTAATATTGTTTTCCATTATTCGTGATCCTAATTTTATATTCATTTTTCTTTCTTTCTTTTTTTTTGTGATTACCAAAAACGAATCCAAGTCATTTCACATGAATATATTGAATTGAATTCTCATTCAATGTTTTAGTTTAGTTTATTATTTCACAGTAAACTTGTCACAAATAAAACTACATTTGAAGAAAAAAAAATTACACTTTGAGATTTTCGTTCATCATCACATCTTTGATTAGTCTGTCATATTAACAGGAAAATACAAAATAATAATAAAAAACAAACATAAATGTCATTTAGCTAGCTAAATATATATGACATCCAAAATCTGTAACTGAAAATAGTAAGAAAAATAACGAAATTTTTGATAGATTTTTCGTAAAAAAAAACAAAAAACGATGCTTATCATCATAATCATCACTTGGAAAGTAATGAAATGAGAAGTGAGAAAAAGAAAAAAATTCCCAAATTTTTATCCACTTTCTCTCCCTCTATTTAGTGTAAGTGATTGTCTTTTCTTTTCGTTTTTCGGTTGACTTATTTACGACTTTTTTGTTGTTGTTGCTTTGGTTAATATGAGAATAATAATGAGCAAAAAGGAACAACAACAACAACAAAAAACACCGACAATGTTCTTGTTGTTGACCAGAAAATCCTGAGAATGGATTGTTAAACATTAAAAAAAAAGTGAAAATTTTTCCTCCGTTGTTTCTGGACATGTCTTAAATGTTTATGATTACGATGATGATGATTGAAAATCAACAACAAGTTGAATAGACATTACCAGAAAAGAATACCAGAAAAAAGATTTGGTTCAATAAATGATGATCAAATGATGTTATTGATGATAATGTTTTACACATTATGGCAACAGGCGAAAAAAATATGCTAAAAAAAGGTACATTTATGTGAAAGGATAATGATGATAATCAACGATTTATTGTCGTTTGAACATCTCTTTCTTCCAAAAAGAAGAAATTAAATAAATAAATAAAGATTCATTTATATAAGAAGATTATTTTAAAAAATGTGATATATTTACAACCATAATAATAATAATAATAATATTGATGATGGAGAGGAAAAATTATTTTAAAATAAATTGAAACACGTACAAAACAAAATTTGAAAAAAAAAGATTTAGATATTTTTGGGTTATATCATCATCATCATCATTTAAATGATCATTATTATTATTATCCGAATGATAATTTTGTTTTAAAAAAATGTTTTGTAATTGCATAAATTTTCATAAACAACAACAAAATGAAACATTTCATAGTGAAAGAAAAGAGTTTTTGTAGTTCGTAAGATCATTCATCATTATTATCAATTAGCTTTAATCAATATTGTATCAATGATTGATTAATGAGAAATTTGTATTTTGAAAAAAAAATTTCATTATCGCATCTTTTAACTCTTTTTTTTCAATGAATCCGATCGTGATTGATTTTGGATGATAATGAATGTCTTTTTTCTGATATTGTTCATCATCATCATTGATGATGATGATCATGAACATTTGATCAATGGATAATGTCAAAACATCATTGTATTGTGAATGAAAAAAAAGTGAAACAAAGATGTGACCGAACAAAACAAAACAAAGCGAAATAAAAAAAATAATTAGAATTGATGCAAAAAATCCGAAGATCCGGAAACATTCAATCGATCGATTGATCGAGAGCAAAACAATTATCCAAATTTCCGTATTTTATTTATCATTATGATTTTATTTTTTCATTCATTCATTCATTTTTCTCTTCATTCATCTTAATCGATTTTTTTTTGTATTTTCATTTTTCATTCATTCATTTTGTTTATCATTTATACAATGTTATTCATTGACAAAAATCAATGATGATGATGATGATAATGATCAGAATCATACTTTCATTGGAAAAAACATTATATAAAAAAGGTCAAGGTTTACAAAAATAATTTTTAATTACATTTGTTTTATTATTATCAAATATTTGCATCTTTGGCTATTGTTTCAACAACAAAAAAATGATCATTTTTTCTCCAAACAAAAAAAATCTATAATTGTTATCAAAGAGTTGACCTACAGAGTTGAATTTTCTGATCAACAAAAAAAAAATTGGCAAACTATACAGTAGCTACCATTTATAAAATTGAACAACAACAAAAAAAACCTTACGATTCTTTCATGATAATGTTTTCTCAATGAATACATGTTCGATGATGATCATCATTCTATATTTATTTATCATTTCGGTCAAAAATATAATGAAAAAACGTGATTGACTTTCAATAATAGTGATGTGTATGTATGTTGTTCAGAAGCTATGATATAATGGCTGTTCTTTTGTTGATAATAGAAATTTCAAAATATTTGTTTTCTTATTTCTGATTTGAAGATTGGATTGTTTAATCGGTTAGAATGGGAATTTTTTCGTTCTTTTAAAAGAAGATAATAATCTAGATGGTCAGAAAGATTTAGGCACTCTAGATATGTTTAACACGATGTTTTTTAGGAGAATCAAGTTCCAATTGAATAAGGGGAAAAAATTCGATTTTCAATCAAGATAGTAAAATTGACTTCATCTTCAACAATTGATTGATCGATCAGGAATGAAAATCATTTTCTCCTGTGAATAGATAATGATGGTGAAAGGGTTGATTTTTGACATATATTTGTTATTTTTTTATTCATTCATCATCATCATCATTATCATTTTCATTGTCAAACCAGAAGCGATAATTTTCTTTTTGAAAATCATTTTTTGTTCGAGAATTTTTCTTTTTTTGAATCATTTCAAAAAAAAGGTAAGGTTGAAAAATTTATGTGAAAAAAATGTATCAACATTCGAGGGGAAAAAATGATCTCCGTTTCCTTATGATTATCACGAATTTTTCATTCATTTTCTCACACAACCCAATATAACAACAGCACAAAGTGGTGAAGTTCAACAACAATGACAACAACAATATATCATTATCATTATTTTGTTTTGTTGAAAAAAATGTCAACGAAGAATCGACAAACAAAAAAAAAAACAGTGTTACTAATGATTACCGGGTTTTTTTAAGGATTGTGTTCGGGTTTCTTTCATCATTTTCCTGTATGTTTATAATGTCATTCCGTGTATTCAATTCATTGAAGAATAACAATTCCCACCAATCAAAAAAAACAAAACTTTAAATTAATTTGATTTGCGAACATATTTTTTTTTCGTCAAAAAATGATATCCATTTTCACATTGGTCAGATTTATCTTGCTCGATTTCAAAATATAATTTTATTCAAGAATTTTTCAAAATTATATTCAATATAGATGACAATCGTTTTGATTGATTATCAATTTTTTTTCATTGAGAAATTTTTCTTTATTAAAATGATTTGATTAACACTTGTCGCACACACACACAGACACACGGATAATCAAAAAGGCCATTTTTTCTGAAATAAACTGATGACAACCATAACTGATGAATATTTTGGAATAAAAAACAAGCCATTTCAGTAGCAATAGTCCATTTCATCATACATCGTGGAACATCAATCAATCAATCAATCATTTTTTAAAATATGAAATATAATGTTATATCATTTCAATTGAATTCAATCATTTATTTTAAAAAAAATTACATGATTGAAAAAAAATTGATGAAAATGTGTTAATTTTAGCGTTTGTTTGTATAATTAAAAAAAACTAACTGTTTCATTTTATCCTGTCATTTCGTATTTTTTTATAGTCTTCACGATATAAAAATGATATAAATAAATATATTGTAGGAAAATAGATCAATCATCGATACAATCAGATAGATTTAGTTTTGGCTTTCTTCTTTGATATGATTATGGAAGAGAAAAAAAACATCATCATCATCATCATGAATATTGCATTGCCATGTTCAATGCCATCAGCATTAATTTTACTGTTATCCTAAGATTTGTGTTTGTGTGTGTATTCTCTTGTTAACGAGACCTGTATTAGTGTGTGTGTGTTAATATGAAACCTGATATCTGATGTTTGTTTTTATTTTTGAAATATCGATTATTTTCTCTCTCTATAGATATATTTTTTTCAAATGGCCAAAAATAACAATTTTGTATGCTACTGATTTTCATCATTTTTTTCGAAATTGGTAAATATTGAAATATGTCATCGTTATTATTGAATAACATTGAAACAAACAAATAAAATTTGAAGAAAATGAAGAAAAAAAATTGATTCATTTTTGGAAATGATTTAACATAATCATCGATCAGCTTAATTGTTAGCAATTAATTTTCAAGGTAATTATCGAAAAAATACCGGTAAATCTTTTCATTTAGGTATTCAAAAGAAAATTGTTTACAAAATTGAATTTATTGTCTGATGTGTTTTGTATAGAATATGAAAACAAAATGGTCATCGAACCATATCACTCTATGGTGAAGGTGAATGAATGGATGGAATGAAAAATCCCCCGTTTTTTTTGAAAACAAAATAACCATTTATCATTACATTAACAATGCAATACAAGGTAAGGTATGGTAGGTAGCCATCATATGAGAGAGAGAGAAAAAAAAGGGTTAAATAACCTGTCTCCTACACATCCATTGGATTTCTTATCATTATACTGTATTGATCGATAATGATCAATGATGTGGTCAATAATAATAATCGATAAACATCATCATTATCAAAACATTGAATACAATCACAACAACAACAACAACAACAAAGACAACTTTTATGTTGATGATCATCATCATTATCATCATATGATGATCACATTGGCCCGAAGAAGTAGGCCAGTAATGTCAATCATCATCATCAACAACAACATAACAACAAGTGTTTTCAATGTGGTTTTCTAAATACCAATGGATGTGTATAGAAAAAAAAGTCAAGTTTCGACTATTATTTAAAAAAGACATTGATTCATTTTGTCGCTGTTTAGGTTTATTATCCATCCAAACAGAAAAAAAATTGTGATGATCAAAATCCTAATCATCATTATCTTTAGCCGAATCAACCGGTAACAACAAAATTATCATTATTTATAATTTTGTAAATATCCTATGAAACTCATCATCATCATAATCATCATCATTATTATGGTTTTTTTTCTGATGATAAAGGCTACAAAGATATATTTGTTGTTTTTTTTTGGTTTCTAGTTCCAAGGGTAATGATAATGAGCTGTTTTTTGTTTGTAAAAAAAATGAAATGATCCATACGATACAACAACAACAAGAAAGAGAGAAAAAAAATATTCATGTAAAATTTTTACATCGAATTTGAACTTCCTTTTCATTCATCCTATCAATCATCATTTATCAAAGTGAATAGAAGAAGAAGAAAAAACACCGGCAAATATTATTTTTTGTTCCAAATTCAATTTTTTTTTCTGTTTGAAAAATGGATTAACAAAACATTATGATGGATCATCATTCCTCTATAGAGGAAAGAAAAAAAAATCAATCCAGATCGATGTGAACATGTTTCATACTGAACTAATGATTTAAATGATGATGATGATGATCATTATGATGATGATGATAAAATAAATCTATGATGAAGGATGATGACATGGATTTAATTTACAAAACTTGATGATGACAAATACACTGTTTTTTGTTTGTTTGTTTGTTCATATTTATAAACATCCGTTTATCGTTTTTTTTTGTTTTTGTTGTTCAACTTGTTCTCTATGTTACCTTGTGATGATGATGATGATGATTCAACCTTTGATTTTTCTTTCTATTGCTCCATATTTTTTTCTACATTTGTCATAACTGTTTTTTTTTTGTTGTTGCAAAAACTGGATTCATTTTGGAAACTAAAATCAATTTGAGAGAAACAAACGAAAAAAAAATACTAACCGAATAACAATGATGATTAATGAATGATAGCAGTGGTCAATTTTTTTTCGTTGTTGTTGCTGTTGTTTTCATCGGTTATTTAGATTTTAAGTTTCATCATCATTATTATTATGGGATGTTTCACAAGATTTGACCAAAAACAACAAAACAAAACAAAAACCAAAGATACACACTTATTACATTATAACATGATTTGTTTGTTGATTGATGTTGATTTTGTTGCCTTCTTTTTTTTTGTTGCTATCAATTTTCATATATTAACCACTAATTTAGATTAGACGAATCTTAAATTAAACCAATCACTAATGATAATGATGATTATAACAATTAGCTAACGGGCTAACTAAACAACGACAACGACAACAACATTTTGTTGTTGTTTTGGATTGGATAAAATTGACAACAAAACATATACAAACAAAAAATTATCATTCACAATCGAATACGACACATGAAATTTTCTTTTCGGTACATTAACATCCTTTTTTCACTATAAATTAGTAGTAGTTTAATTTTGGATAATAATTTGATGTATGTGTCTGTGTATCTCTATATAAGTTTAATCGAATCGATCATTTTTTGTTTGTTGTTGATCATGTTTGATGAATATATAGTGGTAATGTTGATGATCGTGGTTGTGTTGGTGGTGGTGATTATGATGATAATTTTTGGTTTTTTGTGGTGGTAGTCGATGTCGATATTAATGATGATGGCATTGTCGATTTGTTTTTCATTTGTTTGTCGTTTATTTACTCATTTAGTTGAATCAATACAAATATTAATGTAAAATGATTGAAGATAATTTACTGTAGGCAATTGATGCTGCAGTCAACGAAACAAACATAAAACATTGAATGAATTATATCGTAGAATCTGGAAAAGATGTTGAATGATGATTTTCTAATGTTCGGTTACGGATGATTTCGGTTGACAATGACATTTGTCAGGATGATGTTGAATTGGATTTTCATTTGACCATTTTTATTTAACAAAAAAACACAATAAATTGTCGTTGTTGTGGAAGCGAAGAATTCAAAACATTCCAATTCGCATTGCTCGCCGAAAAAAAACACATACCCACAGAAACACACATTTAAATCATTGAACACATTGCCCCACTCCGTACTCAACGATGATAAAGTAAATATAAATGGTGGGGCAAGGTAAATTTTTTTTTCATTCGTATCAACAATACATTATTATGTATGTCTGTATGTTTTAAGTTCGGCTTCAAACGACCGAATGGCTCAAATCGGCTACAACAACAACAACAACAACGACGACGACGATGATGATGATGGCTATGATCAAGTTTTTTGATGGCCAATCCCAATATGTATGTTTTTGTATCTCTCTCTCTCCATGTTGGATATATCTGCAAAAGGATCCATCTACAAACAAACATCACATACACAATATATACACACGCTAATGGAGTAGCATTATCAAAATACAACAGCCGCAGCAAGTTTTTTCAAATCTCTCTTTCTCTTGATTTTTTTCCCTTATTCCATACTGTATATTGAATTCTCTAAAATAAAATTGGATGTAGAGTTTCATTTTCGTATGTGGCATTTTTTTTCTGTTTCTGTTTCGTTGTTGGTTGTTGCATGCTTTCATTTTATTATGATCGACCAACCGATCCGATCGGATCCGATAGGAAATATATACAGATTGTGAAAGAGCAAAATATCAATGATTGAATGAATGAATGAATGAATGTGAGATAAGATGAATGAATATAAGTTAGCTATGAGTTGTTTTATACGAAAGCTAAAAAGGATGCTACCACATTCATTCATTTATCAACATCATCATCATCATCTCTTATAATGTATATAACCAACACTTGAAAGCTAAAATCAAAATGAAAAAAAAATCCCAATGATCACAATGAACTCGTCGATTGCCATTGCTCTTATATATACGGGTATTAGAAAAAAAATTTCATGTGTATCCTATTTAGAGCTAAAATACATCCATCCATCCATATAAACATAAAACAAATCTTTCAATTGGATGCTTTCTCCATCTATTCAATAAGTTATTTTTCTCCTGTTTTAATTACACTACTCCTATTGACCCATTGTTTTTATTGAAATCAAGGAATTTTTGCTTCTTTTCAAAAAAAAAAAAAAAAAACAAGAAGCATAAGATATTATTTCAATATGTTTTAATGAAACCCCGGGAAACCAGATTACAAATGATATCGGCGTAGGTGTTTGTTAATCATTAAGCAATGAAGCACACACACACACACATAAAAAACATGGATGTTAATCATAATTTTAATATTTGATATCATAATTGTTATCTGGCTGCATATCCGATATTTTTTTCCTGCAAAAAAAAATCAATAAAAAAGTTTCGAGGAAACGAAGAAAAAAAATTCCCCAAATACTCCATGGTCAATCCACCACCAACATCGATGTAAAATTTACTTTTTCAATGCAAATTTTTTTTCATCTTTCATGTAAATTGAATACAAACAACAACAACAACAAGCGATAAAAAAAACTACCGTATTTAATCTTTTTCACTTGTGTTCAATAAAACAAATCAAATCAACAGTCAATCAATCAATTTTTGTTCGATTGAATGGATGTTTTATCTTGAAAAAAAATTGTGTATGCATTATAATATGTAAATTTTAGTTTTTCGCTAAAAAAAATATTGTCAATTAATTTAAACAGGGAAACAATTTGTTCATTTATCCGCGGATATTACTACCAAATTCAATTCGTTTAAAGTTAGGAAAATCATGGAATAAAATGGACTATAGTTATCCAAAGTAAATTCATTTATCACTATCTCTACATGATTTTTTTTTGTTTCTAGATTCAATTGCTGGATCTTTATTTCGCACCAGGTTTCCATCATCATCATCATCCTAATCATTGAATTGAAAAACGAAAACATCATTCAACAAGCATCATGTCTGTCAATATTTCCATTCATTGAAAATGTATTTGAAAAAAAATGTATCAAATCATTGTACGTACACAATTACACGCAAAAAAAAACATACCAACGGATCTATTGTTGGAAACATATTCATTTAATAATAACTCTTTACATTTGTGATCAATTGTCATCCGAATAAGTTGTTTTATATTGTTTCAATTTTTTTTTCATTTTGGAAAAAAAAGTAACAGAAATTGAAACAATGAAACAAAACAGGACTATGAAAGTGCTCAAGAAAATTGGTTGAAAATTGATTGTTTCAACAAGAAATTGAATTGAATTTCATTTTATTTGATTTTTGTTTCTAAGATCGATGTTGAGCTCAATGATTATGATGATGAAAGCGAAAAAGAAAATGAAAATAACAAATCAAATATTTTCAATCATGGTGGTCGCATCGAACCTGGATTGATGATGACTATTGATGATGATGGTCAAATTCTACAATTTTCAACAACAACAACAACAATTTTTCCAGTAAAATTAAAATCTAATAATCAAAAAACAAAACATAAAATCATCTGGATCTTGTCATTTTATCGATTTGAAATATGATTTGAATCGAATAGGATACAATATTTGATTCGGAAATGTTTTTGTCGTTGTTCAATTTTTTCTGTTTGATTTTCAAATCAATCATCAAATCAATTTATTTTTTTGATTTCGTCAATTTTTCTTTGATCGTTGAATCCATTCATTGATTGGTTTGATGATCAATTTAATATCATCACTTTCAGTAATATGTCATCGATATCTAATCAAATTTGAATTTATTGAATCAAAATCTTTTTTTATATTCAAACTTTGCTGTTGTGTTTTTAATCAGCCGAAAAAATGAACAATCCCTGTACTTGATATGTTCAATAATGTTCATTATCTTTTTCGATAGTAATTTTCCAAGATGATGTTTTCGGTTGTTGATTGATTAATGATGAATCGAATGTTTGTTTGTTTACAACAAATAATCATCATAAAAAATTGATCGATCATAATCATGAATATGATTGAAAAAAAACTAAATAACTAAACAAATTCTCATCCACAAAAAAAAACTAAATTGATGATGTTGATATAAATCTACCGTTTATTCTAGAATTTATTACCTAATCAATTTCATTTTGTTTTTCATTCATTATATTCAATTATCAGGTCATCATAATAATCATCTTCCTGGTAAATTCCATTAATCTCTCTCTCTATCTCTCTCTTTTTTTGATTGTTCCGGTATAACATGAATCCATCATTCATTGTAATCATTTGTCTAGCCATATCATCTATTGAGAATTAACTTGTTCGATTATGATTACATCATGATGATGACCATCACCATCATCATCATAATCATAATTTTTTAATAATTTTCTTCGGTCATCAAGGTGATTAAAATCATCATCATCATCATCATTATTATTATTATTCGAGAAAATAAATATTTTTAGAGAGAAATTAATGTTTAAAATAAAACCAAAAAAAAAAAACAAAATTTAAACGATAAAAATTAACGACTAGATTGATTTAGAAGGATAAAATTGTTTTAATGGATAATTATGGATGAATCCAATCGAACCGTCGATTATCTTTGAAACTGAAAATAAAAAAATCCCATTGAATCGATTGGCCAAGGAAACCAGGTTTAACATCCAATGTTTTAACTTGTGTATCATTCATCTGATAAATCGTGGGCTTCCTTTCATACAAAACAAAACAATGAAAATAAAAATTCGGGATGGATATCGACATAAGTTATTGTCGATATTCGTCGTTGGTGGCGATAGTTGTGATGTGATGGTCAGAAGCATTTACGAATCAATTTTTCATTCCATATCATCCAACTTGGGTTTGACGCCCAAGTTTTTTTTCGTTTGCTTTCCACTTAATTTTTTCGGACAATTTTCTGTTCTTATTTCTTGGTATCAGATTCGGGTTTTGGAAATTAAAATTTTATTTCCTTGAAAAAAATTGAAATTTTGACAAGAAAAAAACTTGAAATTTTTATTTTACCGGAAATTTCTTTTTCGGAAAACAATAACGTTGAAAAATTCATTGACAAAATGAAAACCTTGTTTCTTTTTGAGAAATGTTGAGAAATTTTGAGCTATAGAAAATTTTTTTTTGAAAACAATTTTTTTAATTAATTTGAAATTATCTGGAATAAATTTGGTGAATGAAAATCGGTTATATAATAAGAAATTCATTCATCATTAGCATGATTTTTTGTTTTTTCTGTTGGCAACTGAAATAATTAATTTACATATTTTTTCCATAATGTTTCACGTGTTTCCACTTTTTTGTTTTCAAATAGAAAAATTCATTACCTTATAATTATGATTATATAATAAGTATCATCATCATCATTATTATATAATCATCATTCATAAGCCAATAATAGACCAAAAAACAAAACACCATTGAATTGATTATATAATTTTATTATTTTTTACCACCATTATCGTTTTTAAAAGAACAACAACAAAAAACTTGGTTTGATCTTTGTTTCTCTTTTGATCATTCATTTGTTCGTTTTTTTCGCTAATGCTCATCATCAATATTGGGATATTGAAGGAGATGAATGAAATTTAAATTCAAAAAAAAAATTGCAGTCAAACTTTTGAATGTTTGCCCTGTTGATGATGTTGATGATGATCTAAAAATATCCATCATCCTAAAAAACACTTGATTTCGAAGGATGTTGATGCGGTGTGTGTGTGTGTGTGTGCAAACACACCACACACAAACATATGTGCAAAACCATCGAAACAGATCATTGGACTTTTTTTTCGACTAAAATGTCGAAAAAAATGAAAAAATTTCTGGAGTATCATCTTCACTTTGGACAACATCTGTGTAGACGAATTTCAATTAGATTATGTTGAAGAAATAATACATACAAATTAGACAACTGGATTGTTGTTTACTTATATAAATAAGTCATAGAATCAGAGATGACACCCAGTAGTCAATCATGTCATTTTGTAATTTCCATATGACATTTGAATGTACGATTTCTTCTCCGAACAGTATTTGATATGTCAAATGTCAGAATTGAAAATTTATGATTTTATTTTTTTTGGTTGTTATTGTCGTTTTCTTTAAATTGTGGATAATGTTTTTTGTTTCCTAAGAAAAAGAAAAAGAAAAATTCCATTCAGTTCATTGATCAACGTGGATAAACATCATCATCCGCATAATATCAACAATAAAGATATCAAATTTGTTACAAGTTTTTTATTTTCAAAAAAAATCAGTTATTAGAAAAAAAATACAAACCCAAAACATTATACAGTTTGACAACAATTTAAATTGATTGAAACTTTGAAAAAAATTTTGTTTCAAAAACTCATCAACTCCATTTGATTAGCAAGGAAAAAATTTTTTTGATGATGATGATTATCGGCTATTTTGGAAACCACATCAAATTTTTTTTTTTGTTGCCTAGCATCATCATGTCATAATGATTGAAAATAGGGTAAATTAGTTCCAGAAACGTATACGGATATATTGATCAATCTTATCGATTTTATTTTGAATTTATTGATAAAAAATCATCATCATAAACATCATTTTTTTAATGATGTAACATGATGAATATTTTATGATTTATTTCAAAAAATTGAGTATGAAATTTTCAATTTTTAAAAAATTTAGCGGAAAAAAATACATCAATTCCCGGTTAATTGTCGATACCATGTTATTGGTTTCATCTTTAATCTTTCTTTCGTTTTTTTTCATCTACTCAATTTTGACCATCATAATCCGCATAGTATCGTCATTAAAATTATCATTATATTCAATTTAATCCGGTGCAAAAATGATGATGATGATTGTTCCGTGTCCAATCAAATAAACGTGTGTTTGTTCGATCATCAGTGTTGAGATTCAATTTGGATTTGATCGATACTGTTATTGATAATGATTTTAGCATGCATGCACGAAAAATTTCCGTTTAAAACCTAAAATATAAAGGAAAATATTTTAGAAATAAAATTTATCAATGATTATTTTGGATGATTTATAAAAAAAAATCTTTCCTTCCATCATCATCATCATCTATTATAATAACCAGGTGAATGGGTTAATAATGTCATCACCTTTTTTTTTGTTTTGTTTAGTAGATTCATCATTCATCAGTCATCATCATGGACAACAATAGAGAAAGAGAATGGTCTACATCATTATCATTATGATGATCGTTTTCCTACCCTATCTACCTGATTACCTATCTAATATATTGTGAGAATATTCATTCAACTGTGAAAAATATCCGACCGAATGAACGGATGAATGAATGAATGAAAGGGTATACAAAAGAGATTCGAGTACATCTTATCAATCGATGTGAAGATGTCCTTGAGACATTTTAATGATAAAACCAGATTGTCTGTGTGTGTGTGCGAAAAATTTCATCAAGGACAATCATTACAAAAGAAATAAAATAGATAAAAAAAACCTTGGCCATGATTATTATCATTATCATTATGATAATCATCGACAACAACAACGACAACGAATAAAAAAAAATCTGCCATGATGTTAATGAAACTTTTTCCTATTCTTTTTATCTCCTCCCCTTATGAATTATATAACCCTTTTTTTTGTTTATGATCAAAAATTTTAAAAAATAAAATGATCAACAAGTTAGTTGTTGTCGTTGTTAAAATGTCGATGTCCTTTTCAAGTTGATGATTATTATAACCATCATCATAATCATCATTTTAGTCATGTTTTTTCATTTTTCCCGTTTGATTCCAGCCAATATTTAATGTTTTGTGTATGTTATTCTTGATTTATTGATAATAATCTGTTTGTTGTTTTACTAAATCATCGTTATCATCAGTACAAAGATGCTGATATTGATGATGATAATAGTTGATGCTTTATCATTTCGAATAGATTAGGATTGTTGTAAATCGTCTAGGAAGCTATGGTGTTTGACACACACACAAACACAAACACATAAACATAACAATTTATTCGAGTGCAAAAATGCGAAATTCTCTTCCTGAATGATTGACATTAGGTGAGTTGAATGGTTGGTTAGTTGGTTGGTTGGTTGGTTGTTCGGCTAGTCTCTCTTTCTCTCTCTCCCTTTTTTTTACCATGAAGTCATTTAATCATCTACACATCATCATTATGTTACAATAACCCCTTCGTCTTCATCGTCGTCGTATAGAAAAATTTTCATTCATTTAAAGCAAAATGTATTATAGTTTGATATTCCTAACCTCATGACTGAGTTTGACTATTTTGAATCTATTCGATTATAATGATGATCATGATGATGAGGTTTTTGCCATGTTTATAATCATTTTCTTTGTTGTTGTTGAAAGAAATTTCATCATTATATAACCGGCAATTACACGGTACCCTCAGTTCCTTCACAACCATACAATCACAAAGTCGAATAACTTGATTATCAAATAGGAAAAAATCTCGTTTTGTTTTTCTTATTCGTCATTCAATTCCGTTCAAATTACATTATTGAATGATGTGGAAAAAAAACTTAAATTCGATTACCGTGACTATCATCACTATTCGATCATTATTATCATTATTATTTGTTATAAGATATAATTGCGTAGATTATATTTGAAAAAATATGGATTTTTTTTTGTTGCAAATATGATGACAAATTTCCGGGGTCATATTCAATCAATAAACATTATTGATGAACAATTCGCAATGAAAAAAGTGGGAGAGAAACAGAAAAAAAACAATAAAAAAACCGCCTACAACAACAATGAATATATTTTTTATAAATAGCTATCTGATAATGATAATCATTCAATTTCATTGCCATTTGTAAATCACCAATTTAATTAATTTGGGAATAAGAAAAAAAAATGAATACTGATGCCACCAAAGAACAAATGACAGAAAACCTTGTCATTTCAAAAAATAACTAATTGTTGTTGTTGTTGAATAATGATGCCTCTTCTATTTGATCAAATGACAATCACAACGTTTATAATGATCATAATAATTTGATGAATGAAAAAAATAATGAATAAATAACTTTTCTGGCATTCAATAAATTTTATTTTATTTTTTGTCTATTTTGGTTGTCTATTTACAAATATAAATCCTTATACAGTAGCATTGTATTGTATTTTGTTTGTTTTGAAATTTTATTTTTCCAAAAATAAAGAATTTATTTTCGTGGTCGATTCATTTAATCAACAAAAAAACAATAAAGATTGATTGATCGTTCGACCGAAATGAACCAATTCAGTGGTTTTTAATTAATTCAATGATGATCAATTATAACGGGGGAAAAAAAGAATTGAGTTCATTTCTTATTATCGATTAAGCAATTTCTATGGAATTTTGAATTTAGTTTAAAAATAACAATGTTCTTTGCAATGAATCATCGATTAAATGAAACAAACAACAATATTTACCGCTATATTGAATGTCAATAAACTCATTATGATGGGGGAAAGAAAATAAAATCCTAATAATCATCATAATTGATTAGTAGCCACAAGAAATAATGATCAATTTGAAACCCGAAAAAACTTCCCGGAATCTAAGCGAAAAAAGAAAAGAAAAAAAAAAGAAATTAACAACTTAATGTGCAAACATCAAAGCTAATCAAAATCATAACAAAGTACCCTATCCTTACATTATTATGTATGATCGATAATTGATGATGGCTATCTGCTTGGCTGTTTCGGCACCAATCAATCAATCGATCAATCTTTTTTTGTTTTGTTTGCATCAACATTGTTGTTTTTTTTCCGTCATTCAAAATTATTCTTTACTTTTTTTAAAGGCAATTTTATCTTGGTTATTTTGTGGTTGAACTGAGAACATCGATTGAAAATTATAAGCACCCAGATTTTTCATTCCATCGCATGATGATAATAATAATGATGATGATGATTATATAAGGTGTTTGTGACGATTGTTCTGTTTCGACCATTTGTTCACATTTACCAGAAAAAAAACGAAAAAAAAATAAATCGATGATCGACAGGAAACAGGAAAAAAATTTGTTCTAGTCTAATTCTTGAGAATGAATTGGTTAATTATATTTGATTCGACGTTAAAAAAATATAATTTGATTCCACATAACTTCAAAAAAAAATCGATTCGATCAATCTTTGGTAAAATTAACTCATCATCATCATCATCGTCGACGTTTATTCGGGTAAAATTGATGAAATATATTCAAACTGTTCACATTTTGTTTTGTTTTTCTCTCTTTTAGTTTTAGCTGTCAATCAAATCGAATCAAATCAACGAAAAAAAACATACAACTTTTTTTCTTCGTTGAAACCAATGTGTTAACAAATACATACTGAACAAAAGAGAACAAGAAGAAGAAGAAGAAAATTCAATCTATCAAACCCGAATTTGTAAAATGGGGAAAAAATTTGAACAACCAAAATGCCAAATCAATGAAGTTAAGTTTTCAACAGGAAAAAAAATGAAATATTCATAAAGTAAAGAGATAATCATCTTGTCATAAAGTTTTGTATGTATATTTTCAAGTGTTTATTAAAAAAGAGAGAGAGAGAGAGAAATAATATCAATAAAGATAATATTCTTAGCTTCTGGTATTTTTTAGAAGCTTTTTGATATCATCATCATCGATCAAAGTTCAATTTAATGATTATTGAATTTTTTTCCAACATCAAGATCTACTTACATTATTTATTATTATTCATCAATTCAAACAAGTAGCTTTTTGTTCAACAATTTGAATTACGTAATAACATCAGCAACAACAAAATTCATTTTCAAACTTCACTTATTTCAAGTTTATTGATTTGAAAGAATAAAAATTTTCAAAAAAAACTTTGATGGTCAAGTTACGCCATTATCAACATCATCGTCATTGATAATGGCTAAGGATAGTCATAAGAATAACATGGAATTCAAAGGTTAAAGTGTGTGTTGGTGGTGGTGGTGGTGGTGGTGGACAATCCTTTGAATGTGTCGATCAATGTCAAATACAATTTATTTGATTGTTCGATTCAAACAACTACAACGACAACAAAATAAATTCAATTTGATTGTCGACAACTTTATTATTATTATTATTGATGATGATGATGATAAAATCATTGAAATCATTATACAATCTTTAATATTGATTTGAATAATTTTTGTTTTCAAGTGGATTTAATCTGTTCATAATGATTATTATTATTATTATTATTATCATCATCATCATTGCATGTTCGAATTTGTTTAACTGATGAACAAATTGTTTGATGATGAATATTACATATAATATATAAATGGATGGCTAAATATAGAAACAAATTCTATTTTAAAATTAAGTATCTTTCTCTTTTTATTTTCGAAACGAAACGAAACGAAAAAATCATTCAATAAAATGATGATGATTTGATTTTATCTGATTGATTGATTCAGAAATCTATTTGAAACCGTTATTTATTTGGGTA
Source organism: Dermatophagoides pteronyssinus (assembly GCF_027571235.1). NCBI lineage: Eukaryota > Metazoa > Arthropoda > Arachnida > Sarcoptiformes > Pyroglyphidae > Dermatophagoides > Dermatophagoides pteronyssinus. The sequence goes on from NW_027461537.1 coordinate 832,760, forward strand.
TTCAATGATTTAAACGTTTAAAATGTTAAATTGACATTAAACAACTTTTTTTTCTACAATACGATTTTGGGATAACAAGTGGCCAAAATGATTGAATTGAAAATGATCGATTGATGATTGATGCCATTTTGGGTTGTTGTTGTTGTTGTTGTTAATATTCCAAATATGTATGTATTCCGTGAAACATTGATGTAGTTTTTTTTATATTGGTTGGTGGTCCATTAATATCTCATCATCATAGATTGATTGATTGATAACTTTCAACATTAATCATTATTGTTGAAAATTTGAAATTAGTATTTTGAGTGTGAGAATTTAATCAAATAAATAAATAAACAGTACGAAAAAAAACATCCTAAACATCTTTTTTCTATCATTCATTTTTGGAGAGAGAACTTAAAATTTTCGTCAAAAACATTAAGATAATCTTGCAATTAATCTGTCTTACAATGACAACTTGTCATTTTCACCCATAATCTTGGTGGTGGTCTAATCATGATTGGCTTACCTACACACAAGCTGAATTCTCTCCTTTTTTTGCTTAATTTTCTCACTTAATTCAAAAAAATTTTAAATAATTAATGAATAAAGTGATTTTTTTCAAAAACAAAAAAAAATTATTCAGGCTAAAATTATTAAAAAAAGAAGCTGATTTAATCATCGTAAATTAGTGTGAATATTTTTTTACTTTGGTTTTACCTAAATATAACTATGGACAAAAATGATGAATTTTCACACCCAAAAGACCTGTACACACCTACATAATTATAATTTTTTTTCTGTGTTTTTGAATAATAATAACGAAGATATTATGAAGGGGAAAATTTTTTCAACAAAAAAAAATGACTTGAATGGCCATCAAAATTTATGTTTATGTTTAAGATTTATTTTCATTTTTTTTCAAATCAAAAATGATTAAAATGATGGCACAAAATGGACAAAAATAGAATGTTGTTGTTGTTGTTGTTTGAATTACGACAATAATTAACACCCGAAAAAAAACATTCATCCATCAGACGATGACGATGATGATACAGCTGAAACTTTCGGGTTTTTGTTGATGATGTTCAGATTTGATTGAATTATGATCATCATCATTGGCGTCACGGATAAATCAATGGTCCTATTAATTTTTGTTGTTGTTTTTCATTATTTGAAGGTCATGTTCATCATGATCATCATCGATTTTGGATGATGATGATGATCATCATCATCAATATCAGAATGAATGATAATTGAACATTCATTTTTTTTCTACAGCAAAAACAAAAAACCTAAATCAAATTCGATTAGCTTGTTGAACTAGATTTTTATTCTAAATATTTTATTTTTTTATTTTCAAAATAGTTAAACAAACAGACAAACATTTGGTTCATCACGGTATACGACAAACCTAGCAATAAGTATACGAAGAATTTAAAAAAAAACATTTAATGTTGATCAAAAATGAACATCGTCATCTGACCCAAATGTGTGAAACATAAACATTTTATTTTATTCATTTTACAAATGAATAAAATGACGAAAGAAACAAAGATTGATTTGTTTGTTGTTGTTGTTGTTCAAGGCGCCAATTCGGACAAGATGATAAACAGAACATAACAGAAAAATCGTTTGACCATCAATTTTTACGGGAAAAAAAACATAGCTGTTGTTTGTTTGTTTGGTTGTTTGTTAACCGATCAATAAACAACAGAAAACCGTACACACAAACACACAGTTGGTGGTTCCATAGAAATGACCTAGAAAAAATTCAAACAAAACAAAACGATATAAATTTACGAACGAAATCATCACAAAACAAAAAATTCAAACAAAAATTGATGGGTTCTTGATTAGAATCTTGAATGACCTTGATGAAATGGATCATATACATTTCATTAGATCGAATACCTTCTCTCTATACCTTATTATTATCGACATTTGAATGAAGCAATGAAATCGCGTGCCTTGAAATTTTCTTCTTCATTAAATTTCTATGTGCTAATTTTTATTTCAACTCATTTACAGTATGAAAAAAAGTTGTAAATCAAAAAAAAAAACAAAACAAAAACAAAAACAATCAAAAAGAATGACTAGGAGATTCTTGATTTTATTATCGTTCAATATAATAAAATAAAATGAAATTATATCAAATAACTAGGAAATCGGACACGAATTTTCCTATTCCGTTTTTGTTCGTTGTTGCTTTTGTTCACTGATTGTTCGGATGCCATAAAACAAAATTATTATTCACTTCCTATCATTTGATGTGAAAAAAAATTATCATAATCAGAATATATGATAAAATGCAATGATAGTAGAGAATTTTTTTCATAGCCTTGACCTTGTTGTTGATTAATGTTGACTGAAAATGTGATTTGTGATAATGTAGGTTTTTAAATCAATCATGATTGTAGTTGATTTTCAAAAGAATTTTTTTTCCTTTTAAATTTCAATAAATCTTTCAGCCATGACAGTATAATATTATTTCATTTGTTTGTAATTATTGTTGCTATGGGTTAATTTATAGCAAATTATGTTCAAAATGAAAATAATAATGTTTATAATGTCTAATCTTTCTCATAAAAAAAACAACATTATCTAAATGTAAGGATTAGATAATTTTGCCGGATCATGTTTTTTTTTGTTGGTTGAATTTATTTTTTGATTTTGATTTATAAATGTTTAAAAGAATTAAAGTTAAAGTTAATTCGAATAATTATCTGACATTTTTTTTCTGGTTAATTATTTTTACCCAATGTGGCTCATCATAATTGAATGGAACCCACACACCAACAAATCCACCTTATCCATCACATTGTCAAGTTTGGTGGTTTTAATATGAATGATGTGCGGTGGATGACCATGGCTAAATTTAAATTTTCATGAAAAATTTTCATTAACTTATTTTTTTTGTAACATTTTTAATGAATGTTATGACCTAATGACTGTATTTCTTTTGGGTTTTCATTATATGAATTTGGTTCATTATCATTCATTGTTATTCATTTATTCATTCATTATTCGGCGAAAAAATGGCAACACAAAAAACGTTTGAAACAAACAGAAAAAAAAGGTTAATCAACTAATTAATTAATTAATCGTATGTTTCGTCTGGTTATTATTTTTTTTTACTTTATCTGTAGGTGCAACATGGTTAATTATTTTAACAGTTTCAAAGAAACGGATGCGTTAAAATGTTTTTCCATCATCATCATCAACAAAATGTTTACAACATTATCTAGATAGAATGAACAAACCAAAAAAACTAATTTTTAATATCCATTTTCATTTGGCTATCAATCAATCTAGACTGTTATTTTTAAAACACACACACACACACTTGTTTAACATTATACATACATTATCATTATCATCATCATCATCATGGACAAAACAAGAATGATGATGATATTTCATTCTCACCTTGAAATTCATTTCGAACATACAAAAAAAAAACAATGAAACAAAAATTTTATTTATATTTTCAATGTTTTTTATGTTTCAGGTATTAAATACCAAATGGAAAATATAAAAAAATGGCCCAATTTTTAAAATGGCTAAATCTGGTTTAAACATGGATTTTCGACAATCAGACAGACTTCGATGGTGTTGTCCAAGTATAATGAATGAGGTGGAAAAAAAATCAAATTCAAGATTCAATTTTGTTTGTTCGTTCACAGATGTATACCATTTAGGATTAGTCGCGACTGTTGAATTTATTATTTGTTCGGGTTGTTATTGATGTCTGTGTGTGTGTGTGGTGTGTTTGGTGTTTGTGATAAAACTAGGCTACACGGAATATAAATCAACGATTTTTTTCGGCTATTTTTTTTTCTTCTTCATCATGGAATTAGTGATGAATGAATGAATTTTGTTGTTGTTGTTATTTCTACTCTATGATATTACTGAAAGATTAGATGCAAAAATAAAAATAAAAAATTACAAGTTCACATCGTGTCACACATTTTTTTTGTTGTTGGTTGGCTTTCCAATTCGTAAGGTGTGAAAGATTTTTATTTCTTATGGATTAAAAGGAAAAAAAATACTTAATCTTTGTGGCAATGAAATTCAATTATATTTTTCAACATATTTCACTTTGTGTATTTTCGATTTTTTTCTTAGATAAAAGGAAATTCTCCTTTGGAAAAGAGAAAGAAAAAGAGAAAAAAAATGAAAATTGCTAGTTGTAGCCATACACCGAAACGCATCAATAACTAAAACATCGTGAGATGTTCATCAAAGTTAATTTTAACCAAATGAAATATGTTTGCGTGTGTTTGAATTCTGAATGAAAATCGTATATTTTTTGATAAGGTGTTTTTTTTGTGAAACTACGTAATTTTAATATCCGTTCAAATCATGTTTTTTTTACGGGAAAGAAAAGGTCATAGATCAAAGTATAACTGAATTGATAATGATAATGTCATTTGTATAATTTAAATTTCTTTTTTTTTCTCTCGAAAACTTTTTGCTTAAAATTAACACAACTAAAAATCCCACTATAAAATTAATGATACATGGGTGATGCAAAAAAAAAAATGCAAATGTATATTCATTTTCCGGTTTAACAAAATTAACTTATTCAAATAAATTAAGAAAATCAGTATGAATGAAAATTTGTTACAAAAAATAAAACTAATCAATCAGTTATTTAAATTTCATCGATTAGATTTTTTTTTTTTTTTTTTTTGGTGATTATATCAATAGACAAAAAAAAATTTGAATCAAATTATCATAATGAAAGAAAGGGAAAAAAACACGTGTTGAACATCATTCATCATAATTTTCTTCTTATCGATTTCTTTTTTGGATCGATTTTGAATAATTTAATTTAGCAATAAAAATTATGCATACATCCATTGCATGTTATGATTTTCTTTTTCCAGTAATAATATTGGTATGGATCATCCATCGAAAGGATATTGATATTAAATAATCATCATCATCATCATCATAAATTATAATATTCAAAATTAATGAACTGTTTTTGTTTATGGCTGGACAAGATGGAATCATTAGTTGCTGTTGTTGCTTTTCTTCATTATTATTATTAATTATTATCAATTTTTCTATATTCACTAGCCGTCTCTATATAATTGATTTGCACCCACTCCAAATCGATTAGTCGTTCAATCCAGTCGACATCAGTTTCTTCAGTTGTCATCGATTTTATTGAGGGGAATAATCTTTTTTTTTTTTGAGGAGAAAAATCACCGATAATGATCGATTATTAATCTCTTGATTAAAAAATAATTTTGATAATCTTTGCACAAAAAAAAACATACCATAAAAGTAGACAAGAGAAAAAAAAAACATTTGACAACAAACAATCCAATATAATCAAAGTGATCGATATTTTATAACCAAAAATCAAGGAAGTAAATGTTGTAAAGATTTATGAATATAATTGTCAATATTTTTCAATGTATAAAAAAAAATTTGATAAAGAAAATCATTGTATTGAATTGAAAAAAAATACAGAGAATCAATTGTTTATTATCATCATCAGTGATTGCAGCATCACCAAAAGATATGAAATCTAACACACAGGTGGTCATCATTCTTTTCTTCTTTACTTTTTTTGTTTTGTTCAAAACATTGTGATCAGTTGATCATTTTGGCGAAAAAAAACAACAACATTACATAACATTATTCATCAACCATGATATTTACAATTGATGTGAAATGATTTCTTGTTTTTCTATTTACAATATTTGGCGCCCATCACTGACCTAAGGTAAATGACATTTACCTTTTCACATATATTTAACATCAAATACCCGTTATTATTATTATTATTATCATCATCATTAACCGTTATTGATGATGATGATGATGATGATGCACTTTGTGAAATGAATCGAATCGGACATTTGCCTCTTTTCTTTTATAAAATAATCAATAGACAAATATGGTAATTCTTCAAAGTTGTTGTTGTTTTTTTTTGCTATTCAAGGATGAGTCATTTCTAATATGAAATAAAATAACCAAACCTTTTCGGATGTGCAAATTGTTAAGAAATTTATCAAATTTCATTTTTAAAACATAAAATCCATAATATCCCGGTATGGTCAAAAATCAAGGCGTTGAAATAAATAATTTGGGTCCCTGTTTACCACTATCACCACCAACACCGCAACAATGAATATTTATTCAAAAATGTGTTCAAACAGTAAAACGAAAGATAATTGTCGGTTTGTTGTTTATTGGATCCAAAAAAAAATTACACGCTCACGCATACACATGACATACATATGGATATTGGGCAGTGCTCGAGAATCTCAACGAAAAAAAAGAAAGAAAAAAGAAATGATCTTTAATTTCTATTTATTTATTGAAATGATGAATTTATATTTGGTGAACGAAAAGAAAAAAAAAGAAAAATTTATTATGTGCTAATTATAATGTCAAATCGAAACAAACACAACAATGTATGCAGGTAATATGGGGAAAAAACGATAACGAAAGCGAAAGCCAATTTCATTAGCGGTTTGTAAAAAAAACAACAACAAACCGTAATTTGATCAAATTACGTTATTTTTTCATTGATCGATAAAAGAAAATTTGTTCAGGATTGTAATCGATACATTCGGTTAGTATTGTTGCCCGGAAGACAAAATTTTTTTTTTCACATTAAATAAACTTTTGTTGGATTTTTTTTTCTAGATATTATCTCATTATAAATAGGAGAATTACATCATCAAATAAAATGAGGAAAATTTTGAATAAAGCTTTTAGCTAATGATTTTTGAATATTTTCGCTACATTTTTCACATAAAAAATCAATATTGGAATTATTTCAAAAAAAAGAATTCATTTCAAATTAGAAACAAAAAGAAAAAAAATTCGAGTATTCTTCAGTTGATAATATGATTTGAAAGGATGACGTGCAAACAACAAAAATGGCGTCATTTATTAACTTTTTTTTCTCAATGAATAACAATCAAAACATTTTTCTCATAAATTCTTTCTTAGCAACAGTAATTGTTGATCGATTGAATCATTATATTGTATCATTAATAATATTGGAAATTATTTTGAATGAATTTCAATATCTATGGCAGAAAAAAATAGAAAAAGTTGGATTTTTTGCTTGGTGATTTTTTTAAAGGGGAAATCAATAGCATTTCTCAATTTTGGCTCAATCAAGCTTTTTGTTTATTTCAAGTAGAAAATCATGGATCGTTTACGTTTGTTAATAGAGAATATTGTTGTTGTTGTCATCTTGAAAATAGCCGATATATTGTGGAAAAATGAAAACGAAAATTTAAATATATCTTATATTCTTGAATCCGGATCATTCCAGAATTTGTTTTCAAGTTTTTGAAGGACAAATCGAATTCAATAGAAACATTCTTCTAACAATACGTTCATCGTATAAATATTGACAATTTCAAAATTTTCCATTATCTTAAATAAATATGGATATTTTATTAGATTTTGAATTGAAGAAAATTTGTCTGAATAAATTGCAGAAAAAATAATTGGATTTGTTGTAATATGATTCTTTAAGGGAAAATCAATAGCATTCAAAATTGTTGGCTCAATCAAGCAAGACATACTTTTTGTTTATATCATGGATCGTCTACGTATGTTAATAGAGAATATTGTTGTTGTTGTCATCTTGAAAATAGCCGATATATTGTGGAAAAATGAAAACGAAAATTTAAATATATCTTATATTCTTGAATCCGGATTAGGATTAGTTCAATATTATGCTCTTCGAATTCAATATTCATTTGAAGAATATCAACAGCACCGAATACCGAGAACATTTAAAAGACTTCGTAAAGCCATTTTAATGTTTTCAAATGGATGTTGGACAGTCATTTTTCTGGTAATATTTGTGTGTACTGAAGAAAGTTCATTGTGGATAAGTACAAAATATTTAGAAAAAATTATTGATTGTGAACGTTTAGACCTATTAATTATTTCGGTTATTATTTTAATAATAATTGGTGAATGGACATTATTCATAGTGTTTATTCAAATACTCAACTATAGATTTTCAATACAAAAAGTACTATATAAAAATTTAAGTTTCGACGATGGACGACTTTCAACAAATAATCGTCGTTATCTAATGATCTATTATCTTTTCATAAAGATTGCTGCCTATGGATTTGCAGGTGGTGTTATAATTGGTATTGCTTTCACATATGTGATGGAAATTTATTTTCTTACCCAATCATATTTGAATAACCAGATAACAGTTTTACAACTAGTATTCTCTATGGTTATTTTTATTCAAATAATACTACACGTTTCAATACTCATTATACTTGCATTAATTGCTACATTCACAGTTGGTTATTTTCTTGAATTTTTTAAAGTAAGAATGAAACAATTGCATTCATTTTTGAAACAAGATGAATTGTCTAAGTATATACCGAAAATGAAATATTCTTGGAATTGTATTCAAAGAGAATATGTTGAACTTTATGATGAAACAGCATCAATAAATAAAACATTAAGTTTGGCATTATACAGTTTGGATACAGTGTCAAAAATTTTATCTATCACATCATGTGTGTTTTATAGTCGTCAAATCAAGATGAATGCTTCTAGTGCGTTAGCATTGTTGGGAATGATGTTAGTATTTATTTATACATCTGCATTATATACACGTTTAGTGTATCCACCAAAATACAATCATCATTATTGTAAATTATTATTAAATCGTTTGGCTAGAAATTCAACAACAAAAAATTTTATTTTCAAGCAAAATAACCGGATAACAAAAACGATTGTCAAATCAAATCTATTCATTCAGATAATGAACAATAATCAATTCGGTTATCACTGCGGTCATGTATTTTTTATAACAAAATTTCAAGTTGTCGAATTGTTCATGATGAATCTACCATTGATTACTTTGTTTTATAAAAAAATTTGCATGCAATAACGTTATAAACAAGTTTGACATTATAAGTTTCAAATATTCCGCACAATTCTAATCACACTATTTTGTGTTATAACCAAATCATCAAAATGCAAAATGTCAAAACTCCTTTTAGACCATTATCTAATCGCAAACAGTAACACTTTTAATCATAATTCTATCGAAAATATTTAAAATGATGTATAATCTCATTATAAATAAGAATTTAATCATTAAATAACAGTTGATTTCAACTATAAATTATTTTTTAAATTTTTCTCATTTTATTCTAAAAAATTATAATTGTAATCATTTCAGAATTTGTTTTCAAATTTCTAAATGACAGATCGAATTCTCATCGATCAATATAAACATTTTTTAGCATTACTAATTGTTCATCGAAGAAATATTTGCAATTTCAAAAGTTTCAAATAATCTTATAGGGGTTTCACACTAGCAGCAATGTGAATGAAATATTTCAAATGCAATATTTCAGTCCATAAGGCTGAAATGTAGTGAAATATTGCATTTGAAATATTTCATTCACATTGCTGCTAGTGTGAACCCCCTATTACATAAATTTGTATTTTTTGGTTGTGTTTTTGGAATTAATGGAAATTTGTTTGAATAAATTGCAATTTTTAATGCAGTAAATCATAATTGACTTTGTTGTGCGAGAATTTTTAAAGGAGATATGGATAGCATTCAAAAATTTTTAGTTCGAATAAGCAAGACGTAATTTTTGTAGAAAATCATGGATCGTTTACGTATGTTAATAGAGAATATTGTTGTTGTTGTCATCTTAAAAATAGCCGATATATTCTGGCCAAAAGAAAATTTGAATACATTTAACATCTTAGATACTGGATTTGGATTGGTTCAATATTTTGCTATACGTATTCAATATACGTGGGACGAATACCAACAGCACCGAATACCGAGAACATTTAAAAGACTTCGTAAAGCTATTTTAATGTTTTCAAATGGATGTTGGACTGTAATATTTTTGGTAATATATATTTGTACTGAAGAAAGTTCATTGTGGATAAGTCCAAAACTTCTAGAAAAAATTATTGATTGTGAACGATTAGATCTTTTAGTCATTTCGATAATAATTTTAATAATAATATGTGAATGGACATTATCCATATTGTTTATTCAAATACTCACATATAGATTATCAATACAAAAAGCACTCTATAAAAATTTGAATTTCGACGATGGACGATTTTCAACAAATAATCGTCGTTTTCTAATAATTTATTATCTATTCATAAAGATTGCAGCCTATGGATTTGCAGGTGGTGTTATAATTGGTGTCATTTTTGCGTATATGATGGAGATTTACTTCCTTACTGGATCATATTTTGATAAACAGATAACATCATTACAACTAATATTCGCAACGTTTATTTTTTCTCCAATAATGATACATGTTTTCATCATCATTGTTCTATTATTGGTTGCTACATTTACAATCGGTTGGTTTCTCGAGTTTTTTAAAGTAAGAATGAAACAATTTTATACATTTTTAAAGCAAGATGAAGCGTCTAAGTATATACCGAAAATGAAATATTCTTGGAATTGTATTCAAAGAGAATATGTTGAACTTTATGATGAAACAGCATCAATAAATAAAACATTAAGTTTAGCATTATACAGTTTGGATACAGCGTCAAAAATTTTATCCATCACATCATGTGTGTTTTATAGTCGTCAAACCAAGATGAATGCGACAAGTACGTTGGCATTGTTGGGAATGATGTTGGCATTTATTTATACATCTGTATTATATACACGTTTAGTATATCCACCAAAATATAATCGTCTTTATTGCAAATTATTATTAAATCTCTTGGCTAGAAATTCAACAACAAAGAATCGTATTTTCAAACAAAATAATCGGGTAACCAAAACTACTGTCAAATCAAATCTATTCATTCAGATAATGAACAATAATCAATTTGGTTTTCATTGTGGTCAGATATTTTTCATAACAAAATTTCAAGTTGTTGAATTGTTCATGATGAATCTGCCATTGATTACATTGTTTTATAAAAAAATTTGCATGCAATAATAAAAAATGTTTAATTTTAGGAATTTGAAAAAAACACACATTCATGCCTAATAATTACTAAACATTCTCAATTCATCAAACGATGATTTCGTAATAATTTCTTGATTACTATTTATATTGTGACTTTTTTTTCTTGAAAAAAATGACTGCAAAATAAACATTAAAAAACAATTTTCTAGACATTTTTCATTATTGATTGAATTTTCATTAAAGTTTTGAAAAATTTCTTATGTAGAAGTAGTATTAATTTCAAGTCAAAAAAACATTTTAAACGGAAAGTAAAAGAAAAAGAATTTAGTTCCAATTTTTGATCTTCTTGATCAATCATATGAAAAAAGAACATCAAATGATTAGAATATTTGAAATTCTCATCTTATACGTATCTGCAAGTGTGATTGCTGTATACAAAATGTGGTCAACAATTCGATCACAATTATCTTCAATAACCAAACGTCAGAATAATATCAATGATATAATGAAACGTGGTTTTATATTGATAAAAATTTTCAGTGCAAGATTATTATATTCACTTGATGATTATGAACATAGAAAAATATCAAGAAATTATCGTTCATTAAAATTAACTATTTGGATTACTGTGAATGCTTGGGCATCACTTTTAACATATTATTTGGTCATTTTTTGTAATGATAATAATGTATTGATTAGCCTAAAATATTTAGAATTGATTTCAAATGCACAAAGATTGGATCTTCTTTTCATAGCAATCATGATCATATTTATCATTATGGAATTAATGTGGTTTGAATTATTTTATAGAATATTCTTCTATCAATCACCATTGAATGATTTTCTTATTGTTTGTTTTCAATATAATGAACAAAAATTATTACAAAAATATCGAAAATTTCTTATTGATTTTTATTATGTTTCAAATTTTGTTGGCATTATTATCTATTCAATGTCTATTTTAATAATTTCACTAATGTCATCCATTTATACTTATTATTTGCTTGATATTTATATTGATGCAAAAATTAATACTATTCAAGCGATTGTTACTTCGATCATTTTCATTCCAGTATTTTTGCATACTGTTTACATTCTTGGACAAATATTTTTGTCCATAAATTTCCTGGTTTTTCTTATTGAATTTCTTACAAAACGTTTTAAACAATTAGCTGACATTACAAATGTTATAAATTTATCATTTATTAACCGACTAGAATATGGAATAATTATGTTCAATCGTTTTCGTCGTGATTATGTACAATTATTTAAAGAAACAAAACATTTCAATGGAACAGTTAGTTTTGTATTATTATATATAGAAATAGGTTCAAAAGCATGGGCAATAATATTCTGTTTATTTCATAGTCAACAAATTCGAATGAATTTTATTATTATAATTAGTGGATTTACATTAATTTCATTGTTTTTCTTCATAATTGGTTTCTATTCACGTTTGGCTAAAATGCCATCAATCAATCAATTTTGTTATCGACGATTAGCATTTTGGATAGCACGACGATCAAAATATCGTTTGAAACCAAAATATTATTGCACTTATCAACAAAATTCAATACGTATTGATATGATCAAATTGAATTTATATCTACAAACAATTGCAAATAATCGTTTTGGTTTCACTTGTGGTCAATTGTTTTTCATTACTAAATTCAAATATATGGAATTATTTTTGTTAAACATTCCTATCATTATGTTATTTTATCGAAAAATCTGTATGATGGAATAGAGTTTATCCATTATTATGGTTAATATCAACAAACAGATTTCATAATTATCCATAAATCAAACCGTCATTCAAACTTTATTCATTCATCTGATCAAAAAGAGTTCAAGGTACCCATTTTTTTCGCAACCCTTTTATTCATTATTACCTGTTTTTTTTTGCAGTTGATTTAACCAGTTTTGTTTCCTACGCAAAGAACAACACACAGGCAATCAAATTGGCTAATTCATTTCATCAATGGCATAATGGCTAACGGACTGATGATTCATAAAATAATATCAATAATGATCTGCCATTATTTCAATCTTAAAAATGATCTGTACGTTTCATTCATTTCCTGATAACATTAATTATACTATAACTAATATAATGATTATAATAATAATAATAAATTTGTTTGATGAATAAATCCAGTTTTTTTTGTTTGAACAGATTCACAGTTCACAATCATAATTTACCGGTGTTTATCTTTTCCAGATTGAAGGCCGTCGCCCATCATTATTTATTTAATTTTTTTTTCTCAAAAATTTTCATCCATATAAGTTTATGAAAGAAAAATTATAACATCTTTTCCGCTTGTACATAATTCAAACAACGAGATTTTCAAAATAAAAAAATTAAATTTTCAACTTTTAAACTTTTTATTGAAAAAATAATGATAGTATAGATTAATTCATTCAACAACAAAAATGACATCCAAATATCTTTATTTCAAATTTTTTTTAAATTGGTTTACGATCGAACACCCGTTTCTTATTAGATTTTATCATCAAAAATTTCAATAATTAATTTTACATTTTTTTGTGTGGTGGTGTTCTTATCAAAGTTGAAAAATCATTAATTTTCGATTCAATAAATGTTTAATATTCATTTCACGCTTATTAGATTTTCCTAATTCGGAATCAAATCGAAAGTATGTTCTCACTCTCTCTTTCATTATCTATCTCTTTTTTTCTGGTGGCAATATTAATTTAAGATGTTGGATTTATTGTCGTCTATCAATAGATTCGATATGGGAGCAATATGATACAATGTAACTGAAATTTCCGTCAAGTTTTCTAATAATATTATCATTATAATCGAATTAACATTCATCAAACAATGATCAATCGTTTGTTTTTTTTGGTTGTTGTTGTTGTTTTGTTATGAAAAAAGCAAAGAAAATGAATCTAAGTTGTTACAAAATCGGATTTAATTCACATAAAATCTTTTTAGCTTAGTTTTTTTTATGTTTTCAGCTTTATATATCCTATGTATGTTTACGAAAAAAAACAAAATTTATTTCGTTTCAAAAGGATTATAGACCAGGTTATAATGCCAAAATGTTTCGAAAATCTTGAATAGATCCTGGATCAGGAAAGAAAGGATGTGATTTTTTTTTCTGGTGTGAATAAGTGAAATGAAAAAAAAAATCACGAGTAAATAACGAAAACAAGATGTGAATGAGAGATTTAAATCATTCGTCAATTTGTCACCTTCTATTTTTTTCACATTTTCACCTGTTCTATTTTGGGTGTGAATCATAAAATTCACAGGTTTTTTACGATCATCATCCTTTTGATGGATTTGAATTAAAGATTTTTTTTCTTTAAATTCAAAATTTTTTTTTTTTTATTTTCAAACGAAAACAACAAAATCCAAAAACCAAAACTTTATCCTACACCTACATACACAAAAATGTTGAACAATTTTTTTCCCGATTTTTTAGTCCAAATCGATCTCTGTTGTATTTTTGCATTTCTTCACCGTTCGTTGTTGTATGATGAGCCTGAGAAAATTTGTTTTTTTCAAGAAAAAGAGCTCATTAAAATGATTTTATTTAAAAAACAACCTTTTTTGATTCCTTCCTTGTTTTGTTTTTCATCATTCAAATGAAAATCCATTTGGTATTTTTTTTTTTTGGTTTGATTGGTTTGCCAGTTTTTTTTATATATTTCCATTTTGTTGTTTATTTATGTTGTTCAATTTTAAAGATAACTAATTTACATTTTGTTTATCTTCATCAGAACAGAACAAAACAAACAAAAATACCAACTTTTAAATTTGAATTTTTAGCCATTATTATTATTTTTTTACACCATTAAAATCTTAATTATTAGGGCTGTTTGTCATTGATTTATCAACAAAATCATGACTTTTTGAAGAAATATATTTCCGTTACAAATCATTAATCATCTGATTGATTGATCAGTTTGGACAAGTTGTATAGATTTATCGATTTCTTCAATTGCCTACGGAAAATATTATTTGTGGCTTTTTTTTTATTTGAAACAAAAATTTTAAAAATTTTTCAAAAAAATTAAAGTCTGTTATTAAAAACGAACAGAACGATATACGATTCTCAAATCATCAGCAAAAAAAACTGTTATCTCTTGAATCTAATTATCATTTTGAAAGTATTTTGTTTTTCTGTTTCAATCGAATACTTTCTTATTAATCATTTTCGTATGTGTTGGTATTTATAATTAATTTTGTTGTTGTTGTTGTTTTGTTTCTGTCGATATGATCTTTGTTGTTAATGTTTACACCGTTTGTGGACGAAAAAAAAGTTGCAGAATGATTCAATAAATGATAAATGTATACCTAATCAATCAATTATTGTAATCGACAATAATTGATTTTGTTTTTGTTTTTTTGAAAACACATCCAATCAATGATAATAATTGAATTAAATTCATAATCGATAATCAATCAGTTAAATTGTTTATCAATTTATTATCCTCAACGATTGATTTTCAATGATTGAATGATGAACACGATTTTTTTTTTTGTATAAAAATTACTACCGTTTGAATTTTTTTTTCAATTTAATTTGAAATTTCATTTTTTTACAAAAAAATAAAAAACTATACACTTTTGTATCATCATCTTTGTCGAATGATAATAATTCTACAATGATAAAATGTTCGTGCAGGAAAACAACTCAACAAACAATTACAATAAACGCCTTAAAGGTTTTGTAAAAGAAAAATGAAAAAAAAATATGTATTTGAAATTGAAATGAATATTATTATTATCATTCGATATTTATTTGTTTCAAATTGATTTCAAATGAAAAGAAAAAAATATCAATTTTCAAATTTTGAATTAAACATTTCACAACAACACAATTATTAGCCGGAAATTTTTCAAAACTTTTTCAAATCATTAATTTTAATTAATAATTTTTTGTTTTTTTTTCATTTCAATTCATCATTTCGACTAACACTTTCTTCTCGGATCCGGATATCAATCATTTTACTATGATAACTCTTTTATTACCTAAATACTAAATATATTCATCATCATTTTGTTGCAGAGATGATAAATTTAGATTGAAGAAAGATTTCATTTTCATTTTTTTTTTTTTTTTTTTGGTTGCTTTAAGACATTTTTCTTTATTTTATTTAGATAAAATTTATCCATCGTAAATCAGCTGCTTGCGAAAATTCCCAAATCAAAAGTTTTTATTGTTGATGTTATCATAAAATATCCGGTGCAACAAAGCATCGTATGAATTCGTTTGATATTATTATCATCTATTTTATTTTGGTTTGTCTGGCCAGAAATACAACCAGAAAATGTAACCGAACTTATTTATAATTATAATAACAATGAAAAAATGGTCATACTTTCATTCATACAAGAACTTACGATGATGTTGACCTGGTAACCAGAAAATTTGCTAACTTCCTGGTTTCTTGTTTTCATCATCGAAAAAAAATAAACAATTTTCAATCTAATCAAATTGGTACGGGTGTTTTACTTTTATTACAGGATTTATTCGCATGAAAAAAACGAATCTTTATGTGTGTAAAAAGAGATGACCAAAACGAATTTATGGACATGTGTTTCAATCATTAAATGATCGTTGTCATAACATCCATATCGAATAACTTGTTGTATAACAACATCTGTGTATGAGTCGATTATGTACATGATGATAATGATGAATACTTTTTGTGTGAAAAAAATTGAAACTTTCTTCTTTTTGATTTGAATATTTGGCCAATCAAAATTCTATTTCATTCGAATGAAAACCGCAAGAAAGAAAGAAAACAAATCAAGAAAATGAAACAGAAAGGATTAATAATGAAAATTGACTAATTAATATTTGCAACAAACAAAAAAAAAAATCATTATCGCCAAATCAAAAAAGAAATAATGATTGATAATAATGAAAATTACAAATTATTCAATGAATCAATTGTTTTGACAACAATAAAATTGATCCAAAAAAAAAAACTGACTAAATGACTTTAATATGTTTGTTAAATAAATAATTACAAACATAATGGACAGATATTATGTCAGTTTTTTATTATTAAAATCGAGATAAATTTATTAGATTTTTAGTTTTGTTTTTTTCGATTCTGTTGTTGTCTGACTGTCTGTCTGTGTGATCCAAATCATTGATTAATTGTTCATTGATTTATTAAATGTAGCACATAATTTTTCATAATAATAATAATAATGATGATGACAATAGATCTGATTGATAAAACAAAAAAAATATTCAGTGTTTTTTGTGTTTGCCAAAATTTCATCCCGAATATATTATTCAAAATGTAATACTTTTATCAAGTTGATTAATATGTCTTCGAATGTTGTAATGTCGACAAATTGATTGGCCTCCAATAAGATTAACGGGATAATTTCCATCCAAAAAAAAGGAAAAAAAGATGAAAAATCGTTGTTGTCTGTTTTACATCCATTTTGTTTATGTTTCCTTGTTGTTGTTGAAAGCGAAACAAAAATGGGGAGAAAAAACATTTACACAATTTTCATTTTTTCGTTTGTTTATTTGGCCATTTCTTTTTGTATGATCATTTTGATCTTAGCAAATTTGATTTGCTTGTTGCTTGTTTTCAATGTTTGAAGCAATGAAGAATAAATTGATCCATTGTAAACAGAATCGATTTTGTTTTCTTCTTCAACTAAAACTTGATATGCAAATAATAATTTTCTGTTTTGTTTTGTTGAATTTCAAATGAAAAAAAAGTCTAGCACAATTTATTTGGGTCGATGAGAATTTCATTTAACATAAAACGATTAATATTGAAATTGTAATGATCAAATCAAGTGAAAAGTTGATTGTTTTTTGTTTTTGTTAAATTAGAAAACAATGGTCATTTATGATAATTGTTCATCGGGCTTTTTAATCCAAATTGGATAACCACAACAATTAAGATCAATGCAACAAATCGAATCATTAATTTAAATATAACTAACCATTGTCAAGGTTTTGTTCAGCAATTAAATGATTGTTTTGTACATTCCAGATCGATTTATCAATTCTCTAGATCATATTTTCGAAAAACATTATTGTTACTGTTGTTGATGATAGTGATGTTTGTTTTGAAATAGTTTCTTTTTATTCAAATCAAATCAAAATGAAATAAAAACATTCAGAAATCTATCACAGATTATCCGTCCATAAGTTTATTTAATCTCTAATGAATGTTATAGCAAAAATCTTATATCGTATATTGAAAACATAAAATTAAATTCAAAATCATATTGTTTGATCAGTAATAAAAAAAATGAAAATGAAAATCCGTTTCTAAATAAATGAGTGTAAACTTTTTTTTTGGGGGAAGATTTTCACAAGTAAAAGTTTTATGTAATGTATGAAATTCAATTTATTTTTTTTAGGACATTTCTCTTATTCAATCATGATATAATTACATTAAAATATCATGCATCATTTTGGACGAAAAAAAATGACCAATATCTTGATTTCTTTTAAAGGATTTAATCTTTATCAATGTTAACACTTTAATCTTCAATCACTATTTATTAGTAATATTTGATTGAGACTATATTGGCCATTATCATTATCTTCAATTTACTTTTGAAATTATCCACGAAAAAAAAGTGTTGATGCGGTCGTCATATTATTTTTTTTTTCTTCTTGATAAAATCCTCTATTCAACATTAATTTTTTTCAAAATCTTACACATTGTATTGATTTATTCAATGAAAAGTTTGGTCAAACAGTGAAAAAAAATCAATCAATCAATCAAACAATTTGATTCAATCTATTCCGATCAATTGAAGTTCAATGGAACATCTCAATCAAACAAACAGCAAAAAAAAATCCAATATTGAAATTGAAATATGAAAAAAAATTACAATCGATAATCAACCATGATAAATTAAAATTGAATGTTGGAAGAAAGAAAAAAAAATCCAATATTGTATCTTTTGGATCTTTACACATTCATCATCGGTCATTTCATGTGATAGAATTCAATTTTCAATGCCTAAAATTGAAACAAATTTTTTGTTTGTTCAAATCATTTTATCGTCATTGAAAATTATTAAGATAATTACATCAAAGTTGTTGTTCGCAAGTAAAATGGATTTAATTTTCTTCTTCATTTTTGTTGTTGTTGCTTGAATTTCAACTAAATCAATTCGTGATTCAATAATGTTAAATGCCGGTTCATATTCATTAAATATGGTTTATGTTCCATAATGATGGATTGCAATCATTATTATAATCATATGGTTATTATATTTTATTAAATGGCGATAATTGTAATGATATTTAATATGAATGAAAGTGGGGGGAGAAAATGAAAACAAACTAATCGACACACGAAGGGCAATCTATGGATATATGATGATTGTCCTACATAATCTTCATCAAAACACACACACACACAAACACATACAGGTGTTATACGATACAATATTGATGATCAAATTGAAAAAAAATATCTTTTCAATGTGTTACATACGGTAAAAATCAAGATTAAAATCATTTCAAAATCAGATATCTTTTTTTTGTTTGTTACCTATATATTTTTCATTTAATAAATTAAAAATCAATCGAATTAGACTTGAAACACACACACACACTTAAATGTCGATTGTGATTTATTGATAAATTAGAACAGAAATGATAAGAAAATAATAATAATTGAAACCGATCTAAATGATAATTCCACACTAAACGATTATCAAATTCATCAATGTTATTTAATGACTCTATTAATCCACAACAACAACAACAACAATCAACAACGAAAATGGTTTGATTAACATTGTAGGATGATAATGTGTTTGTACGTGCACGAACGTTAATTAATCTGTCGGATTTCAGGCCATATTGAAATTATTATCATCATCAATTTTCTGTTATATATATTTGAATCGGTTTCATAAAGATAATGATGATGATAAGAAAAAAAAGAAAGAAATCTTTTCAGATGATTTTCACCTGTATATCATAAATGTATTGTGTATGACAAATGTGTTTACAAACACACGCATTCTTTTTAGATCCGAAAAAAAGATTTATATTTTTTGGATCGTTATCATATTTCTCGTTTTCTTTGTTGATGTTGTTACAAAAAAATATGTTTCTAAATTGATTATTAACAACAGAATACCTTTTATTTTCCAAATAGATATAATTCATAACTGTAACAACAAAAACAACTATGTTTTCATGTCAAAAATCGAAAACAAATTGGATCCATTCATTCCTTCCCCCCAACAACAACAACAAATCTTCCATTTTTATTTCATTTCAATTTCTTTCATATTTCGTTGTTATTATCATATCTCGAAACAACAGGAACAAGGAAAAAAAAAAAAATATTCAAAAATAAACTTATTATCATTCTGGTCGATTGTGAATGTATAGTATGGTCATTGTGATTTCTGGTATCAACGAACAAGAAAATTTTTCATCAGACAATCAACAACACTGTCATCATGAATCATATCGTTTCAAAACACACAAAAAACATTAAAATTTTTAATGAATTTTGTTTTCGTTTTCATTTCAAATTTTCACATGAACTGAAATGAAAATGAAAAGATTTATTGATTTCAAACAAAAACAAAAAATGATTATCTTTATAATTCATTGGAATTTGCTTGCAGGAAAATGTTTGAATTCAAAGATTTTTTCCATTGTTTTTGTAACTTATGAATTAGGAGCATCACTGTGTTGATTCTTTTTTTTCCGTTTGATTTTTCCTCTGATAATTTTTTTTTGTTGATGAATTTCTGTTTTGTTTTCTCCCAAACCACAAATTGAATAATGATCATTTCCGGTATAAACTTTACAAATGATAATGATTTTATAAAATGAACGTTATTTTAATTGAATTAAGTGATTTTTGTTCTCTTTTGGTGATAATGTTTATTTTGATGTTAATATTATTTGATTGAAATGGCACATCATCACATTGGCTAACAAATAAACAATTTCAGATTTGCTATTATGTTAAATTGATGGTCATCATCATCGACTTTGACGACATCCTTTAACATCTTTCACCAAAAAAACAACGTTTTTGTAATTGGTCAATCCCTGTGTTTTTCGGTTATTAATTGGTCTGAAATGAAAAAACAAAACCATCATCAATAATGAAGATGCGGATGTTTTGTGTGTGTGCGTGTATACTGCTCCTAAATGCCCAATTTGAAACAATAAAAGAAAACAACAAAATAGCGGAAAAAAAGACAAAATAAAATCAACGTAAAATAATTTGTTGAAAATTTTTTTGAAAATTAATTGAAAATAAATACTCCAAAAAAGGACCAAATATAAATCAATGATGTTGATGATAATGATGAAAGAAAGAAACCATACCTTTTGAAAACAACGAAAAACCAAGGCAATAAAATAGCCTACAATTGAATCATTTGTATCGATTGAAAACGGAAACAAAATACGAAAATTTTATTTTGTTTACATTGTATAAAATGGTCTGAACAAAGACCATGATGATGATGCGATAATGAACATTTGTTGTTTGGACGAGCGAACGAACGAACGAACGAAAAAATTGCAACATTTTTTCCGGAGATAAAACCACAACAAATAATGAATTCGAGAGAGAGTGAATGAAAGACAAAACAAAACAAAAAAACAAAAATTAAAATTAAAGATGATTAGATAAGACATTATTATAATAATAATGATGATGATGATGATGATGAAAATTAAACAAACATTGTAACCCGAAAAAAAAACGAAATTTCAAATTGAATTTTTCCATTATTTTTTACCTTTTGTTTTCATTCAATTTAGGAGAATGAAAAAAGAAAATTCAATGTATGTTCCATATGGAACACACACACACATGATAATGATGATCATTATTGACAACAACAACAACAACGTAAATAAACAAACACACACACGTGCACGTGAAAAAAAAACATTGAACATCATCAATAATAAAACAAGAAACAATTAATTTTTGTCTAATGAAAAATTTTACCTTTTAATATAAAATTTACTATGGTTTTTTTAATGATTATTTTATTAAAATTAACGATGAAACAAACAAAAAAATTTTCCAACAGAATTAATTTTTGATGTTTGTTTGTTTTGTTTTCTATTTCTTCCTCGATGAATCTTGATCGAATCAGAAATGATGGCAACAAAAAAAAAAAGCCGGCTGCATTTACTGAAAAAAACCATTTGCTTGTTAGTGTTTCAACAAAATTGTTGTTGTTTCCTTTTCATTTTTCATTTATAAAAGAAAAATTAATGATTAAAAAAAATTATCGATCAAACCATGCAATTGAAAATCCATAATGTACTTCAAACAAACAAAAAAAAAAGGATATTTTTGAAAAAATTAGTTTGATTTGCACGAAAATTCATAAATCTCTTCTCGGCTTCTTATCATCATCATTAATTAGGATTTTCGTCTACTTTTTCTTCTTAATAAATGTGTCACTTTTTTCCCTAAAAAAGAAAGTAAAACGGGAAATACAAAAAATGATCAGATGTAGATTAGTGAGAAAAACAAAAAATTTTAATTGGATTTTTTTTACCATTTCAATTTGATTGATGTTTCACATGCATGTGGTAGGTGGAATTATAACATATTTTTTGTGTTTGTTGTTGAATTTTGAAATTTAAATTCAACATTTTGTTTACTCGAAAGGGAAAACTCTAGTTGAACCTTCAAAAAAATGATCCGGAAAAAAAATTTGTTATTTCGATACTATCGATATTTCATTTTTTCGATGAGCACCTGTTGAGGGAAAAAAGGAAAGATTTTATTTTGATGATAACAAACAAAAAATTGATTGATATTTGAATTATCTCTTAAAAAACGATGACATCGGTGATATATTGCAACATATAAATTATGTTGCAAAAAAATAATTGAAAACTGTAAGAAATAACAATAATAATTGTACCGTTAATAATATTCATTTGATTATCTCTTTTGTTGTTGTTATAGATTTGATAACCATTGTTTTTTTTATAATTTCAATTAATTATTGATTCATTTACTGACCTAGACTGGTAATTTATCTTTTTTTTCTTTTATTTTGTTCTGGATACATCGTAAAAGCAATATTTTTTGTTTTTCTTCGTCGATGATAACGATCATGGTGAGATAACCACAGCTAAATGATGGAATAATATAATCAAATCAATCGTTGTTATAATTTTTTTTATTACATTTCATATGTCTAGTCTGGATTTTTTTTTCTCGCCAAAAACAAAATTCAGGTGGTTTTTTTCCCCTTAATGAACGATGTGGCTAAAAAATGATCAATAATAAACGATGTATTGAAAGTGAAACACAAATGAATACCGAAAAAAAGTATGAAATTGCATCCAAGCAACATAAATAGATGAAAAAAATTCAATCAAGCAAAACTAATTCTATTCGAATCCATAGTTCTAATCGATAGATAAATGAAGATGAAGAAAAATTTTGAAAAATATTGCCCTAGAAATGAATTATATCTTGAAAAAGACAAAAAAAACTGAAAAAAACCATTATCAAATTGCTCGAATGGTCAAATAAATGAAATATATGCTCAACAAGTTCGGTTGATCAATCGATCTCATTTTCGTTGTTCGACAATCGATCGATTTATTATTAGACTTTCATTTTTCCATTTCATTCATTCATTTGGTCAAACCAAAATTATCTTCCAAAAAAATAAATTGAAACAAAGAAATCAACCAACCAAAAATGAACAACTTTGTTCACATTGTTTTTTTTCGGTTTGGTGTCGGTCTAAAATTGGTAATTTTTCATTTGTTCACGTTTGAACCGAAACTTTTGTCCGTTACAATTTACACTCCATTTTTAATGTTGAAAAATTTCATTTTTTTTCCTCATTTTCGCCTGTGTTTAATTAACCTAAACACATCCTCATACTGCCGCCATCGCTTGATGAACATCACTATACATTAATCAATCGAACCGAAGCATCTTTTTTTCCAACAACAGCAACAAAAATGAACGAAAAAATTCATAACATAACCGAAACCGAAATGATGATTCCCACTTTCGTTTGATTTTTTTGTTACACAATTCATTCATGCGTAAATGAAAACGAAATGAAATGAACATCAACAACAACGGAAAAAAACTTCATAACAATAAAGCTGCCTATGTATATTTGTCCGGTAATTATTTTCTGGTCGTGTTCCAAAATATGAAACAAAAAACTGAAACAAAAGCTTCAAAAAAACAATAAAAAAGTAAAAATATCAAGAAATCTAAAATGATGATGATGATAATAATAATAATAATATATTAATACGATTCATTCAGTTTTTTTTCATTCCATTTTATCTATAATGAGATAGGTAAAAGGAAAAATAAAAATTTCTATATCACATCGTTATCACATCATAATAACAATAAAGATGGACTACTTTGAAATCATTTTATCAGAAAAAAACAAAAAACAGAAAATTCTAGCTCATTAAAAATATTTATCAGTCATTAAAGGATTCAATTCCGTTTCATTATTTCAAACACTACTTCTGTTATTTTTTGACCAAATGAATTTTTCTGTTTTACTTTTGGACGGACTTTAATGAGTTTTAAAAAAAATTATTGTATTCATAACATATCATATCTGATGCTGTATTTAATTATTGTTTGTTGTTGTTGTTGTTGTTATAACAATAATTTTTAGCCAAATAAGAGAAAAATGTAATGCGAAAAGGAAAAAATTCATTTGCATGGGAATCGAATCATTTATTTTCTCATCATCATTTATTTTCTTTGTTGAATAGATATTTATAAACATTCTGGAATGATGTTAGATTTATTTATCTTTTTCATTTTTAGATATGGTGGATGATGATTCTTATATGACAATGATGATAATGATTCAAAATTTTCCAAAAGAAACAAATCTGAAAGTTTTTTTTTCATTTACATCGGAAATTATTCGGATTAAACTTGAACAAACAAACAAGAAAAAAAATCTAATTAAATTAATCATTCGATGATAATGTCTTCATCACTTCTATTTGCAATGATTAGTTTGTGAAAATATTGTGTGTGTTTTCTCTCTCTCTTGAATTCACGTGTCAAAAAGAATGTATACTGCAAGTGATAATTCAATGATGATGATGATGATGATAATAATAATAATAATGGTGATGGTGATCATCATAATCATTATTATTATTATTATAATGATAATCATTATCTGTAGAAAATGTGATAATTATTTTCACACCATAAATCCTGTCAATTATTATTATTAGACGTTTGTTCCCTTTGTGTGTGCTCATTTGAATGAAATAGCGAATGAAGATTCATTCATTCATGCATCTTCATTGGCCCAACAAAAAGTTTCTCATTCCATTAAATCAATCAATAATTTGATGATATTCGTTATCGATGGATTTTCCTTCGATCATTTGCTAATGCATTGATAATTTTTTTTAATTTCCGTGGCAAACAAAATATTTTTTTTTTCGGTAATTTTATCGCTTCATCATTATCAAATTAGTATTTCTTACCTAAATGTTTACGTTTTTTTTTCTATGAAAATTTATTCATTATCTGTTAATATCCGAACAAATAGAACGTTTAGTTTCATTTTTTTTTCGGAAATTCAGATACGCTTTTGATACGTGTTTGATCGTGTCATCATAATCTCACACACACGAGGTATTCATCAATTGTAACATTTTGGTTGGAAAAAAAACGATTCAAACTAATTTCATTGATTAAAGTCATAGTCGTGTATTATGATCAAATTATACATTCAATCTCATTATATCAATCAAATCCACGAATCACAATATTGTATTTGAAATTTCTACTTCGTTGGTTTGTTTGTTTGTTTGTTCGGTAGAATTATCAATGAAATAAACAAACAAACAAACATTCATCATAAACACACAGCACAATCATCATCAAATGATAATTTTTTTCGGAAAAAAACGTCTTTTTTTCTGAAAATTGAATTCGTGTAAAGAAAAAAAAACAACAACAAACGGAAAAATCTTCTTCATTTTTTTCACATCCCATAAATTCTAATGAAAACAATTTACGAATTTCGTGATCCGACACACAAACACTTATTAACCACACGATCAACAATACAGAAAAATCAGCCATTTGTCATTGTTTTTGTTCACACATAAACACAAATTTGTTGGCCAAAGAAAAGAAATAATTTCCATTCATTGTATGATTTATTTATTTTTCAATGAAAATTGTTTTTCCTATTCTGTGTGTGTGTGTGTGTGTATTTGGGTTAGAATGTACGAGTTGGGGGAAAAAAAAGAAAACTATTGACAAATTGAATTTGTGAATAAATGAATTTTGTATTCAACTTTTGAATTATTTAAATTTTGTGTTTTTCTTTTCTTTTCTTTTCATTGAAAATCCATTGGATAATTATTATGATTAAATGATGATGATGATGAAACCAAATTGTTTGTTTGTTTGATTTCGTGAACAAATACAATTGGTAATCGATAACATTCTCAAATGTACGATAAGTGTTTTACCATAAATGATAATTTATCATCATCATCATCACGATGGTCAAATGGAACATGATTTTTTCCCCTTGCATTTATTTATGCAAGTGTGTGTGTGTGTGTTTGATGTGTTAATGTGTGAATCCTTTGATCAATGAATGAATACAAAGTGAAATTTATTTTTCATTCATTCAATCATTCAATTTCATTTGAAAATGATCAAAAAAATCTGTTTTTATTTTTTCATTCACAATCATTTCATCATCAATTGTTTGTTTGTTTTTTCGATTTTAACAACACAATTCAATCATACGAGAAAAATTGAAAAAATTTTCTATGAATTTATTTTGGAAATCTTAGATTTAAGAAAATGTGATAATTGTTTTTCGAATAAATTTTCATCCAGGTATACATCTCAATTGTATTTCATTGATTCATTCATTTACCAAAATAAAACACAAAATTCAATGAATGAATGAATCATTTTTCATTTAGGATTTCATTCATTTTATCAAGAAAAAAAAAGATGTCTTTTCAATCCAAATTGTTATGATTAATTATTATTATTTACTGGTTTTTTACTATGAATGCATTTTTGTTGTTGATGTTTTCTACCTACACATTTTTATCATTTTGGGGATAAAGAAAAGATAATTTGTCAACATGTTCAAACTTTTACCTGAATTAAATATATTGATTCAAATGTTGAACTATTAAATTCTATTGAATTTTCTTTTGTTGTTTAAAAAGGTAAAAATGATCGATTATCAATAAATTCAATGTATTATTTTCTTTTTTCAAAAAAAAGCAATCATAATCGCAAAGGTGGTTGATAATCTATTTAGTTTTTGTTTTGTTTTCAATTGTCATTTGTTTCTTGTTGTTGTTGTTGTTGTCGATATTAATCAAATAGAAATTTTCGAAAAAAATGGATCATATTAAATTGTAATACAGAATTTTTATTATTATTATGATGATGATGGGTGTGGGAGGACATTCGAAATATAAAATGGGCGACAATAAGAAACAAAAAGGATTGACAAATTATAAAATGCTTGCAGGATAAATTACAAATGTTGATACAAATATTGAATAGAATTAAGACATACACATAGTTTTGTTTTTTTCCCCAGACTGATTCCAACATACATTTGTTTGATTGTTTGTTTGCGTTGGTGGGCAAATGGTGTTTTGATGTTGAGATAATCTTTGATTTTATTTATTTATTTTCTCCTTTTTCTCAATGATGATCCTTCATATTGATAATGTTTGATGTTGATAAAATGATGATGATGATGATAAATTCTTTACCTTGATGACGAAAAAAAAGTTTTCAAATTTTCAATGTTGACCTTGTTTGTTTGACAATATTATTTTGGATGATTCAATCGAAATGTCAGCCAAAAAAAAAGAAGAAAAAAAAACACTTTTTTAAAAGTGTATATCTTTTTAATTTCATTTTCTGTGTTCTTGTTTAATTTTGATCTCATATCAGTGTAGAAAAAGTATTTATTTTCTTTAAAATTTGACCTACGCATTTCAAAAAAACAAAAATTGATATGAAATGATATTGATTTTCAGGTCATCCATTAACATTTAACATTTTTTTTTGTTTTGATAATCTAGTTTTGATTTCCAGCGGTTTGCCCGCCATGTATGGGAAACAAATACCATAAACATTGACAAATGGCCATCAGGTTGACCACTAATCAATCGATATTTTGAAACAAACATTTTTCCAAATTGTTATTGTTTCGAATCAAGAAAAAAACAAACAGATCTGAAAAAAATGAAACAAATTTCATTTTGTCATTCTAATTTTTTTCCCAAAGTTATTTTTATCCAAAATATAAAAAAACAAATTTGAATTTAAATTAGAATATTTAAAGTTTTTTCAAGATCATAAAAATCTTCGGATTCATCGTTTTATCCTTGAATTAATTGTGATAAAATAATGTTGAAATACCACGCGATCAAAACATTTTTTTTCTGGATTTCTTTTCTTGGTTATGAAGATCAAGATTACCATAACGAATATTATGATGATGTGTGAGATCCTTTTTTTTGGTTTGTTTGTGTATGTAAGAGATTGTCCAGAAAAAAATCACCATTTTATCATCATCATCATTTGACATTCATCATCGATTTGTTTGTTACTAAATTTAGAAAGAAAAAAAATTTCACATTTTCCTTTTCCATCAAATATCAACAGGTGAAATGTAGTAAAGGTTTCCGTGCTTATTGTTAATTGTGAATTGCAATGATTTTTTTTTCATCTTGGTGCAACCACACACACAGTTCAACAGTTTGAACTGAATAATTTTTCGATGACAAATCAAAATGGAAAAAGAAAAAGAAAAAAAATTCAAAATTAGAAGTAAGGAAAAACGGTAAACACTATTTATACACAAAATGGTAAAAATATTACATCATCAAACAAAATCGAATCAATATATGAATTTCACATCAATATAATGAACAAAATGAACATGGTGAATGAGAAAAAAAATAAAAATAAAAATAAAATGATTTCACCATAAACATTATCATTGTTGTTCAATATTCACAATCACCAGTTTGCTGTTCTAGTTTGTTTTTTTTCATTTGTTGCCATTATCTGTTGTGTATTGGCCTGAAAATTATCATTATAAAAATAAAATTCATAATCATTTACAATCATAAATGAAATCAAATGAAATGAATGATCAATATAAATGTTGATGTTGAACAAAAAACAAAAAAATATCAACAAATATTTACCATTTGGGTAAAACTATATTGAAGAAGGTTAATTTGTTTCGATAAATCGATTTGTTGCTGTACAAAAAACAGAAAACAAAAACAAGGAATACATCCGAGTGTCAAAGAGCAAAGTTATTTTGTTTTGATGATGTTTAAATGTGGAAATTGTTGTTGTTGAATTTCCATTTTCATTCGGGTTTGTTTGTTTATTTTGTATACCATTTCCTTTTCATTTATCTTTGAAATGAATCTTTTTTTTTGTTTTGTTTTGTTTGCCGAAATGAATATAAATTTTTTTGTTTTCGTTATTATTATCGTGTTTGGGTGGTTAATGTAATTACAGAATTGTAAAGAACAAGAAGGACAAAATGTAATCTACAATGTTATTGTTTGTTTGTTTTATTCTGTATTTTTTCCCAACATTGTATAAATAGTTGATTCACTTTGTCTGGATAGTTGTTTGTTTATTTTCTTGTTTTTTGTTTTTGTTTTCTGTATCCTCATCCAAACTCTATATGATTGTTCAACAACAACAACATTCAACGTGATTCTATTCCGTTCAAGATAAAATAAATAAAAAGTTATTGCTCGAATAATTCGGTTCTGTTTATTTAATAGTTTTACCGTTTAGACAAAATAAACAACGGTAGCTATGACTACAATTCATATTATCAATCATGAAATTGAAAATAGCCATTTTTTTCCTATTTCTTTTGGATATTTTGTTTTGTTCTATTCATTTGATTTTATGTTTGTTATTCCCGGTAAACGATGATGATAATGAGAATTCAAATCGAATGGACAATCCCATCGTGAATACAAAGCAAAACAAAAATCTTTTATTTAGTCACGCAAATTGATCTTTTCAACGAATTCGAATTCTTCAACTATATCTTTTGGCATCGCCATCTTTTGGCGATTTTCGATAACTGATATCGACAATTCTCAATAATAGATGTCGCTATTTAAAAAGTTAATTTAAAATTCTTTATTTTACAACAAAAACAAAAAAAGAGTGAACATAATTATATAATAATGATAATGAATAACAATATCATGAATTAAATTAATAATAATAATGAACAAGATAATTTGATAAATTCTTTAAATCACAAGGTTAATGTATGTGGTTCATTTTTCATTCTATTTTTGAAGGATTCGTCAATTCTGATGGAATATTTATCGATGAATCTTGTTGAGTTAATGTAGGTTGTTTTGATTGTTGAAGCTCATAATGTGAACCTGATTGTGAATTTTGTGATCGTATTTCGGAATATGATGATATATCACCAGTATCCAGTACACGTATACAATCCAATTCGGAACATGTTTCGACATCTGAAGTCGATTCATTTAGATGATTATTTTTTTTCATACCCTGTAACCAATAGGTAGTCATTTTACCCTTTCCTTTAACATCGATTTCACCACGAAGAACAAGATCAAATTCAACAAATTTATCCAACAAGGCTTTTGTATTTGAACTGACATGTATCTTGAGAGCTAGAAAAAAATAGAAATTAACGAATCAATATGTTTCATTGACAAAAAAAAATACAATAAATAATACCTTGTCCGGTCGATTCCATTCGTGATGCTGTATTGACAGTATCACCAAATAAACAATATCTAGGCATTTTTAAACCGACAACACCTGCGGCACAAGATCCGGTATGTATACCGATTCTTAACATTAATTGTTCACCGGGACGATGTCGAATTTTAAATGATCGTACAGCATGTAATAATGCTAATGACATTCGTGCAATTTCACGTCCATGACGTTCACCATTTCGTACTGGAACACCTGATACAACCATATAAGCATCACCAATTGTTTCCACTTTATATACATCAAAATTTTCCAAAATCGAATCAAAACATGTATAAAGATCATTAAGAAGATTAACAACTTGCATTGGTGTACTTTGTGCCGATATATTAGTAAAACCGACAATATCAGAAAAATAAATTGTTACTGAATCATATGCTTCAGCACGAACTGATTCACCACTAATCAATTGACTGGCTACCGATCTATGAAAGCACAAAAAAAAGAATCAATGATTTAATTGAATTCTTTATTTTTAAAACTTACTTTGGTAATAATTGATAAAGTAAATCTTCAGCTTTACGTTTTTCTTCAAGATAATCGGCTGTACGTTCTTGTACTAATGATTCTAAATTAGTAGCATATTGTTCCATACGTTTAAGTAGATTGTCCAATATGTTTGAACTTTCATTTTCTCTGTTGTAAACAAATGAAAATATAAAATAACGTTAAAATTACAGAATCTTCTAGTACAAATTAAATGAAATCATATATAATTTATTTTCTTTTAAATTATTCCTTCAAAATCATAAACAATTAATATCAGATGAAAATTTGTGTATCAATTTTCATTCTGCTTTTTCTTTGATTATTGAAAACACGAATCCTTTGAATCAGTTCAATTTGAATCACAAATTTAATGAAAATCGATCAATCATTCTCAATGTTCCCATTCGATACAGATTTTGCATTATTAGAAAAGACATTTAAATAGACATTTTTATTTCGAATGTTTTGAGGCTATCAAAGATTCTTGATTCTATTTAGCCGAATTTGTTAGGATTCTTTTTCTTATTTGTTTGTTGGAATTTGTCGTGATTGCATCTAATTAAGTATGGTAGATATTTATCCGAAATACTCAAGAGTCCTTATTTCATTCATCACCATTATCACTCTTTTACGTCAAAGAAAAGCAGAAAAACATTATCATTCAATCCTTTTTTCAACTATTTTCCATATGTAAACAAATCAGTTTTGAATTATTTTCAAGGAAGAATTAGAAAAAAAACGAATTAAAATTCCAGGGAAAAGAATGAAAATGAGAATTTTTTTTTCAGTGAAAGTTTTCTCTTCTCAACATTAAAATTGATCGGTTTTTTTCAATTGGAAAATTACAGCTAAATTATTCGATAAAAATACAGTAAACGATAATAATTTTTTTCTTCTTCAACTAAATAAACAATAACCGGATCAATCGAGAAAAAAATCGATTTTCAATATGATCAATATAATTTCGATCGATTATTTAGGTGTTTGTTTTAATTTATGAAAATCAAAACAAATAAATGTAAAAAGAAAATTTTTTCCTAACCAAATTTCATTCGGAAATCACGCTAGAATTGAAGATTTAATCCGGGTTGTAACCAAATTTTTTTTTCAACGAAAAATTTTGATTTTGCTTTGGTTACACCCGAAAATAAGCAAATATTCGTGATCACAATTTATTGGTTCATTATATGATATGTCATTAATGTTTCTAGTTAAAATCAAATCAAATTATTATCATAAATCTAAACAACAAATGATTATCTTGTTATGAATAAAATGAATTTCTGTTAATAATGAAAGATTAAAAAACGAAAACAAAATATGTATTTAAATATATACTTATTAATACGTCGAATGATTGATTGTAATGTGACAAAATCTGGCCGTTCATTTGGATCTTCATGCCAACATCGTCGTACCATTTGTAATACTGCTTCATCGGCCATATGTTCTTCCAATAATGGTCGTAAATGTTCACCATTATTATTATTATTATTATTATTATTTTCATCATCATAATTGGCAAGTTGATAGATAATATCTGTGTTGAAACAAAAAACAAATGAAAAAAAAACATTAAATATCATTTTGAAATCGTTTATAATATTTTTTCAAAAGAATTTTCTTACCTCTTGGACTTTTTTTATCATCTTCACCCAAATAGAATACACCTTGTCGAAGAATAATTTCATGTAAAATGATTGCAAAACTATAAACATCGCCTGAAGATCAAGAATTGGAATTTGATGAGAGAAAAGAAAAATCGATTCACAATCGCAATCATTCGAAAAAAACAAAAAACAAATGAACCATAAAACCAAAATCAATCAATCAGAACGCCAAAAAAAAAATAAAATAAAGAAACGAAAATGAAAATCGAATGAATGAATGAATAATTTATTGGTCATACCTTTTTGTGTACCATGAATAAATTGTGAATGAAGTTGTTGTATTTGTTTGTTACCATTACATTCGGATGATTTTAGCCACAATCGTAATAGTTCAGGTGCTGTCCATAATTTTTCTATTTACAATTTCAAATAATAATAACAACAACAGCAACATTAAAAACATTATTATTATTCTGATAGAATTGAATGATAAACAACGGTAAAATGGAAAACAAAAACAAATTATTATTATAATGATGATGATCATTCATTCAAAATCATTGAATAAATGAATGAATGAATGAATAAAATCAGAAAATAAAAAAATTTACATAATAAAAGTTTTTTTTTTCGATTTCAAAAGACATTATCATCATCATCATCCAAAATAATTATAGTTTTTTTCTTATACTTTTTTTTACATTCAAAATAAGATATTCATTGCATTCCATCTTTTCAAAAATGATTGAATTTTTTGCATTTTTTTAAAAAGGAATTTTCATTTTCTTCGTTGCATATTTTTTTTTGTTCTCCACGTTTATTGAATACGTTTGGGATAATTCTTGGGAACAAAAAATAAACTTTTCGTAAAGATAATGATCCGTAAAATAGATTTGTGAAAAACATTGACAGTAACAACAAATATTATTATGGTCATCAAGTTTTGAAAAGACATTTCGTTGAAGATTGTTTTTTTTCTGGATAATGTTACTGGATTCTCTAGTTTCTTTTCATATCAAAGATGCCAAAATATAAGTATTTTGAATAAATGAGACGATGAAGAATCAATCGAATCATCATATATCGATCAATATTGAGAATGGGAAAAAAATACCCTGATAAGCATAATAAAAAGGAGTGAGATAAAGGAAAAAAAACTTTCTTTTTTTTTTTGTTGCACAAATCAAAACAAATGTTTGAAAATATAACAACAGAATGTGTATTGTAAATATTCATAGACAGATCAACAACAAAAACCAAACAATAACGAAAGATTTGGCGAATTCTTTCAATAAATACAAGTTTCGATTGAAAAAAAAACAAGAAATGATCGATTATTTTTGATATAAACATGTGATCCAGAATAGGATATTGATACGGAAAAACAACAACAACAAAAAAAGTTTTATCCCGAATTGTATAATGCATTGATTTTGTTTGCTAAAATGATAATGAAATACAATTCGATTCCTTGTTTATATATGAAGATAACACACCTTGTCAACGTATATATGGAAATATACATTGTCAGAAATAATTGACAAAAGAAATAATATGTTTATATATTCCTTGATCTTATTTGCCGCTTTTAGATGAAATGAATATAATCTAATAATAATAATAATATAAACGAGAAAAGTAAACAAAAGTGAATAACTTACTTCTCCAATATGCATAATGTGTATCGTCAACATTATGAGGTAACATTGGTGATCGATTGGTTGGTGTATAATCTTGTTGTCGTAATGAATGTAGACCAAAATCGGTTATTTTCAATACAAAACGACTATCAACAACACAATTTGTTGATTTAAGATTACCATGTACGTGCATTTCACTGGAATGTAGATATGCCATACCTTTTATAATATCATGCATCAATGAATAACGAAACATCCAATCTAATTTTATTTCATCATTTTCAAGTATATCTTGTAACGATCCTTTAGGACAATATTCAGTTACAAGAAATGTTGCATGTGGTTGATCTATACAAGCTCCAATAAATGTTACTAAATGATTATGTTGCAAATTTTTCATCTAAAATCAAAATGAAAAAATGATAAAAGCAATAAAAGGATAGAGAAGAATGAAAAATCTAATTGAAATTCATTCAGGCAAAACAACAATAAGGAATTCTTTCAAGTTTTTGTTTTTTGTTTTTCATGTCATATGTTTGTTGTCTTTTTTTTATTATATTTCTTGTCATATCATCTTACATTTTTTAATTCAATCAATAATGATCGTGTTAGTTCAATTCGTTGTTTTTCTATGGGTTTTAATGCAACCAAAACACCACGATAAATTCCATTCCTTGGAAATGAATTTTGACCACAGATAGTTTTTGTTCCATTCATCAATGGCATTGTATCGGATGATAATGAGGTCTGAAAAAGATTGCAATTTATTGATTTTATAAAGAATTTTTTTTGCAAGAAAAAAAACAAAATATCCAATACGAACCCTAGCTAGACTCATACGTGAACCAATTTTAGCCATGTACATCATATCTGAACTTGGCATAACAATATCATCGCAACGAATTTTCCATGTCATCGATGCAAGTTCGGCTTCCAATCGATAATGTCGATAAACAAGAATGAATACAACGAATAAAAACAATAATAAAAATGATAAAACAATGGCAGTGATAATCAATACTAATTGTGATCGTAATTCAGCTTCAGCTAGACAAAGTTCGCCTTCAAATCCACATGGTGGTGTATCTGGTGGTGGACCTTCACGATTATTTGGCCAATGAATTTTTTTTCCTTCAACTTCAAAAAATTGTTGTGCCAATGAATCGAAAATCATTACAGCTTCAAAATCACCCGTTATTGGATTCATATCAAACAATGTATAATCAACTAATCGATCACCATTCGAATCAATTGTTACATTGCCAGCAATTCCGGTGAATGTTCGATTCCAGATTTTTCTTGTTATCATTGTACCATTAATAACATGATGACCTTCGGATAGTGTATCATTTAATCCAAGTGCATAAACATGAACAGCTTCATGAAATGCTGTAACATAAGTGCTGACCTTTAGCGATTTGAAAATGAAAAAAATTATCATTATTTTGATTTTGATGGCAAAAGATGAAAATGAAAAAAAACTAACCTCTTCACGGCCATAATTTATATTGAATTCATCGCGAGCAATTTTCTGTACAGATTCTAAAAATGAATTAATTGTCGATGTTTGAGGCATTTTTGGTGTTACACGTATCAATGCTGTATAAGCTTCTTTTGCAATTGAATTATTTTCTGGTGTATCATCTTCACGTTCCCAAGGACGTTGTGCAGCATCCAAACTATAAAAATGGTCAAATTATTTGTTTTTTTTAAAAAAATGATGAAAAACATTAAATTTTTGTGGTTAGAAATAGTGTTTTCAACATTATTTTCATCTTCTACATTGCTATCATTAATGGGAAGAAAAAAAAATTCCATTTTAGTTCATGTTTAAAACATGAATTCCATCATCATCATCATCAACGAATAGAAAAAGTTTTTTGCTAATCGTTTTTGTATGAGTTTATCGGAAGTTGATGATTGTTTTTTTTTGTTGAAGAAAATGGACAAGAACCAGAAAAAAAAGGGAAAAATATTATTACTTACCCTGTAGTCAATTCAACATTGATGAATACATATTCACCAGTTTGAATCATTTGTAGTCGATAGGCAGCAATCATTATTTTTCGGACGGTCTCTTTTTTGGCACACATTATGATTACTGGTAATTGTTTTTTTTTCATTTGTTTATCAAGAAAAACAATTTTTCAAGTTTTTTTTGCAGAAAAAAGTGATGAAGATTGAAGGGGAAAAAAGAACCAAAAAAAAAAAGAGTAATTAGAATCGAAAATATACGGCAATATTCGTTCGTAAAAGCACATGCGTAATTTGCTTTTGGTGAAATTTTTTGAATATGAGAAAAAACAAGAAGAAGAATCTTAAGTGATTCAAGTTTTGGATGTTCAATAATAATTGAATGAACAAAAAAAACTGTATAAAACTGAATTTCATTTGAAATTTATCTTTATTTGTTCGTACAAATATAGATAAATAATTGTTATTGAAAAAAAAGTAATTTTCACTTTCTATATTTGTTTGCGAACCGAATTTTTCATAGAGTTTATTATTCTGAATTGACAAGAAAAAAAAAGAAAAATTCTAGGAAATTTGAGCTGAAATAGTTTTTTTTGTTCTTTTGTTCTCGGATAGAGCCAAGAAAAATTTTGTGCCAATCAAAAAAAAAAGGTTGCGTAAAGTAAAGAATTATTAATTTCTGTCCAACACGAAACAAAACAGAGAAAAAAGGTTAAGTATTTTTGCCAGGTGCGTGTGCTTTTATTAATTTGGTGCCTTCTTTTTTTTGTATGTTAATTGTATCATGTTTCATAAAGAATTTTAGACAAAAGTGAAAGAAAAATGAGTTTTTTATTCCAAAAAAGCAAAAAAAAAATCTATTTATTTATTTAGTTATCATTTTTGGTGTACACTTACTTCGTGATTTCATTGATGCATCCTGTAAATAATCTTCATAGGCGTATTCTTGTTCTTCATCAAAACTACGTTTTAATTCTACAGCTTTTGGTCCCATTGACATGAAAACTGATGCTAATGAAAAATAACAAAGTGAATGACCTTTTGAACGATCATTATGATCTGTATAAAGAAAAAATACTGTTTTCCAATTGAAACGTTGTAGAATCTAATGAAAACAAACAAAAAATTAGATAATAAAGAAAAGAAATTGGTTAAAGTAAAATAAAATAAAATTGCCAGTAGAAAAAAAGTAAAGAAAATCAAAACAATTATCGTAAAGAATTTTTCTTTATTTTTTGTTTTCTCGAAATTCTCTCAACAAAATTGTTTTTGGATCAATATTTCAGAATCAAAACGGAAAAAAAATTCGTGAATGTGGGTCTGATTGAAATCAATTTTGGTGATAAAAAGTAATTAAATTTTTTACTTCAATGAACTTTCGATACGCGAAACAAAACCAAAAAAGAAAAAAAAAACGAAAAGATCCGTTTAATTATTGATTATCAGCAACAATTTCGGTTTTTTTTCTCATTTCATTTTCTATCGAAAAAAAAGATAATAATAATATTGAAAACAAAAGAGCTTTCTTTTGTTTGGTTTGTTTCAACTTACAGGAAAAAGTTAATGAAATTTATCACCAATCGAGTAAAAAATAAATATGAGATAATGCAAACACACACACACACACACACCTACCTACCTACACATCAAATGTACTGAGTTAATAATAATAATAATAATGTATCACATTATTAAATACTGTTAATTTTTTTTCGATACTATAGATTCCGACAATGATTCGGAAGTGAGTTTTTTTTTGTTTTACATTGTGAATGCCTGGAAAAAAAAGAATAAAACATCTAATCTATTTCATTTGGATACTGTCATTAAAATCAAAGTGAATTTAACGAAGAAAATTTAATGGAAATATTTTCCAATTAAAAAGAATAGAAATTCTATTCATTTTCAAGTATCCGATTCGTTGCATTTCATTTAAAATTATTATAAATTTAGAAAATAATTTGACCGAAATGAATTTTTTGTTTTGCAAAATATAATTCATAGGATTCATAGGATTTATTATTGATGCTAATTTTTGTTTTTTTTTGAAAAAAATTTCGCTTAGCAACTTTAATTAGTTATAGTTTAGTTATTCCTGTTTTTTTTACCCGTTGATGAATATACAATGAAGAATTTTTCAATATGCATGAATGAATGAATGAATGGTTATACTGTTTTTTTCCATTGTATTTTATCAGATTAATTCCTAAACATTCTGTAGGTGCGTGATACAGTGAAGGATTCAAATTCTAGTTTATATAAAATCTAATTACTATTATATAATTTAATTTTTTATTCTGTATATCAATATTGTTGTTGTTTTTTTTGTTTTTTTTGTTATTCGTTGCCCACAACATATTTTATTTGAAATTTTTCATTATTCTGTTTTGTGATTATTATCATTATTTTTTTCGATTTTAAACATTGTTATTTGGGTTGTGTAAATTCTATTTATAATTAATTTTCCCATTCAGTTTCTTTGTATTGAAATTAAAAATCATTGATGTGTATTGATGGGAAATTTGATTGAGTTAATTCTCTCAAAATAATAAAAAAATAATTGGAAAAATTTATCAAACAAACCAAACCAAACAAACAAACCTGATTGAAAAATTGTCCCATACGTGAAAATGAACCATTCATACGTGTTAATATACGAAATGTACTATTTTTATCATCAAACATTGATACTTGTCCGGATGATGTTAAATGTGGTATATCCCAATAGCTTGTATAACGGGCAACCGGTGCTAATACATATGGACAAACTGGACCAAGGAAGACATCAACTTTACTACGTATATAATAATAAAAAGCAGCCAATGGACCAATAGCTGATGAACATTGTGTATCAACAAAATATATTTCTGCACCATGTTCCCAGCCAAGATATTTATATTTATTTATTTTAGTTTCATCTTCAATCGATTTTACTGCTGCTATAATTGCCGGCATAATTTTATCCAATGAATATTGTTCATCACTACCGTATGGTGCTAAAACAACAAATCTTATTGGACGTGAATTTTTCGTACCTAATAAATCTTGATTATTATTATTATTATTATCATTCGTAATGGTTGTTTTTGTTGTTGTTAATGATGGAACAAACGGAAATGTATCATTTAAATGTGGATGTGGATGTCGGCCAGGATGCCAACGCATTAAATAGCTTGTATCAAGAAAATCAACATCTTTTACTAAGGTCCATTTAAAGGCATCAACAATACCGGTTTCAAATAAATTCGTTAGAATAATAAAAAATAGAAAAAAAGAATTTGTTCGGGTGGAAAACGATTGAATCGATGAAGATGATAATGATAATGATAATAATAATAACAATAAAAATGATGATGATGATGATGATGATATTGATGTTGATAATAATAATGATTCAGATGATGATGATGATAATATCAATAATAATGATGATATTAATAGAAATATTAAGCTTATACGATGAAAATAATGTTTAGAAATTGGCAAGATTATCACTGATTTTATAGATGATAATAATGATGATGATGATGATGAAGTTTTGGACTTGATTTTTTGATTTGAAATATTATCGATTCTATGATCATAATGATGATATTGATGAGGGTTGAAAAAATGATTGTTATTATTTTTATGATGATGATTATGGTTATAGTAAGGCTTCGATAATAACGTTGATGATGATCGATTACTATGAATGATATATGACAGTTCAATTTGATTATTATTTTTTTGCCAAATAATTTTGGAACATGATTCTGATTCATTCATTGTTGATGGCCATTTTATTTCAACTATTTCTTCTTTTTGAATATTTTCATCATCTTCTTCTTCGTCATCTTCATCATCATCATCGTTGGTTAAATTCTTAAGAAATCTATATTCGAATTGATGTTTCAATTTCATTGTAAGTTCCTTTATTGTTATTTTTATTATTAATATATTAATAATATTGTTTAGCTTGTGATTGTTGTTGTTGTTGTGAAACTTTGTTCTTTATACACTTTTCAGTGTGTTTTAGAATTTTATGTAATTTTTCTTTTTCGTCGTGATAGAATGGTGATAAGAATAAAGTTTTTCGTTTTTCTATTATTATCACTTTAGAATTTTAAATTGTTGAAAATTTTGTTGTTCATCGTGGCCATTATCATTGGTTCATTCGGATACAAAAAGCATATTCAGGAAATCTGTCAAACAATAAAGAATAGAAAAAAAAGAATTTTTTTAAAAAAATGATTTTCAATCTAAATACAAGCGTAAAAAAATGTTAAAAGAAAATTAATTTGCAATAAAAACCTAATTCTGTGAAAGAAGAACAAAAAAAAAAATAAATCTTATCAGAAAATTAGTCACCATCCATCAATCAATCTAAATGATAATATTTTGGTATTGCCAACGACAAAATAATCAACATCATCAAATCAAGATAATTTGGATATTTGATTCTTTTGCCGAAAGAAAACGGAAAAAAAACGAAAACAAAATATGAATTGCGAAAAAATAATAACTTTTTTTTTGTTTGTTTGTTCGTCACAATAATGAACGAACGATGCATTAAGAAGTGAATTAATTTTAATAATAATAATATTGAAATTCAATTACACTTTCTTCCCTTACCCATACAAATGAAAATTTGTATTTGAATTTGAAACAATAACCAAAAATAGATTCTAGTTTGTATTTTTGTGGTCGGAAATTCAATTTATGACGAAGAATACCGAATGAATTAAAACTTGGCAATCTGTAATCATCATCATGACAGAAAGTTTATCACGAATAACCAAACTACCGGAACTTGATCGGAATGATAAAACAAAACAAAAAATGAAAATTCTGACGTTTTTCAAATATATGCAGCATAATGAAAGAAATGTTAATACTTTGTTGTTCTTTTTTTTTGAAAAAAAAACAGAATATTATCATCAGGTAATTATCATTTGATATAATTATTCGGGGTAAAAAATGAATAATTAACAAAACATTGAAATTTTTTTTGAACTACTAGATATTTTTATTCTATCTTCTTCTTTTTTTTGTGGCTAAAAATAAAAATCATTGAAAATGAGCGGAACTTTCATCGATTCTTGCATAGGTCACGATTTGTTTCTGCTTTTTTCAAAAAATGGCTATCGTAAAAATGTATAAAGAATCGGTGAAAATAATTATACCGAAGAAAAAAAATAAATGGCACCTTTGTGTCAAAAATGAATATTTTAAAAAATGAAGGAAACAAGAATGAATTACCGTTGACTGCCAGAAAAAAAAACAAAGCTAAATAATGATGAACGGTAATGATTCATATGTCCGACATATATGATGATGATGATCATAAAGTCGATTAATTATCATTGTGGTCATTAAAAAAAATGAAAAATTTTCAATAACAACAAAGCCCAAATACCGAAATGTTTGTTCAACTTTTCCATTCTGTTTTGATTTATTAAAATTTCAACGAAAAAAAATGATTTTAATGAATAAAAAAGAAAACGATTAATTTTTGGCTGAAATTCTCGACCAGACAAAACAAAACAAAAAAATCCATTTTTCTTTCCAAAAAATCACATAGATGATGTATGTGTGAATGATTGATGAATGTTGGTTAGAGAACCGAAAACAAATGACAAATGCAATTGTATCAAAACAAAAATGATATCATTTTTTTTGGGTATCTTGATTTGAGACCAATCATTATTTGTACAATGAGAACAACAACAAAAAATTTACAGCAAAAGAATTCGTTTGAATAAATGAATAAATATGAAGATAAATTATCATGATTATCACCTTTGACGACCGAACGATTTTGTAGCATTCAAAATAACTAAAATAATCATTATCACTATCATCATTATCATCATCTACAAGGCATCATGTTTATTACTATGAATTTTCCTTTCTTTTTGTTTGTGAATAGAATGAATCCAAGTTATCGAATAACAATTTTTTGTTTTCTTGCTAATGGAATTTGTAATTTTTTTCTATTTAATGTGAAACTTTTATGTTATTTACATTCTGCGTTTGGATTCTAGTTTTTATTTTTTTCATTAGTTCCGGATTTACAAATGAGAAATGGGTAACCGAAAAAAAAGTCAAAATCATTGTATTTTTATGCAAAGAAAATAATTATGTTTTTGGGTAAATAGTTTTTTTTCTATTTCAAAACATAAAATAACAACAAACTTTTCTGTTTTTTTTGTTTTGTTTGTTGTTTTACATTCAGAATATTTCTAATGATAAATTAATGACCAGAATTGGCAAAATGATAAAGATACAGAAAAAAATAATAACAGAAACAAGTGACAAACAAATTTCCCTGATAAAATAGATAACTATTCGGTGATTCTTTTGTTCATGTAACCAGATTCTAAGATACGTAAATCTTGTTTCCTCTATATTCAAGTGTGTGTGTAGAATATGTACATTTCCTTTGCCGTTTTATGAAATGAATAATTTCTGTTTTATTCGCGGTCGATCGATTATTGAACAATCTTTTTGTTGTTGTTGTTGTTGT
Source organism: Dermatophagoides pteronyssinus (assembly GCF_027571235.1). Classification (NCBI taxonomy): domain Eukaryota; kingdom Metazoa; phylum Arthropoda; class Arachnida; order Sarcoptiformes; family Pyroglyphidae; genus Dermatophagoides; species Dermatophagoides pteronyssinus. The sequence goes on from NW_027461537.1 coordinate 875,712, forward strand.
CGTTGTTCATTCATTTCGATAAATATTATCAATATGTTGGTGTTGTTTGTCCTGGGAAGTATGATATTACATAATAAATATAAAGTGAGAGAGAGATAAGCAACATACAGATATTCTTTCTGTTTTTTTTGGTTACAATTTTTATTCCAAACATATATCATTTTCGATCGAAAAAAATCGAAATTCAAACAATAACAACAACATAGATGAAGAAACCGAAACAAATTCTATCTTCGGGGGAAAAAACATATATTTATCAACACAGGAAATTAATTCTCTCTCGTTTCGAAATTATTATTTTGAACGGGATATGAAATGTATTTTTCAACGGTATTTTATCAATATTATTTTTTTCACTGATGATGTTAAATAACAATAGATTCTGTCATGTTTCTCAGCAACAACAAAATTATTTCCTATTATCCGATTCAGTTTAATTCTTTTATTTTCATTGATCATCATAATGGTCATCGCTTTTGTGGAGATTCTTTCAAAATAAAAATTTTCAAGTCATTCATCATCATCGTCATAATTGTTGTACAATGAAAATCATAAGGAATTCTATATTTGTCAAATGGAAAATAAAATTTCTAAAGAAAAATAGAAAATACTTTGTTCATTCATTGGAAAAAAAATATTATAAAAGATGTTTGACAATTGATCAGGAAAGAATAGTTAGTTGATTGAGTTTTGTCATTTCAGATCGGTGTAGTTGTGTTTTATTTTCATTTTTTTTGCTAATTGTTTCATTGAATACAAATGAAGAATTACTTGAACAGAAAAGAAAAAACACAATTCAAGAAAATGATGTAATCTGATAAACTAAATATAAATCAAGTAGAAAGAGTGAGAGAGAAATGTTATCTATGCATAATGAATATGCTAAATCATATTTACCGTATCACTGATGTGAATACTAATCAAGATAATTTTTTTTTTGCTTGCTGCGGCTATAGCTTTGAAAAATGGAAAAGGATTTTTTTTAGCATTCCGAAACAAATCTATCGTAATTGAAAATAATCCAAAGTCATTTTGATTTGAAAAAATTTAGAAATTTTCAATTTATTTCTTTCGAGATTTTTATTTCTGTGAACAAATTCCAACAAAATGATAAAGATTGATTAAGAGTAATGAAAAATATATTGTTTCATCATTTGATAATAACTATATACACCATTTTATAGATAGTTACAATTCTGGAAATGATTTGATACATTTTTTTTTGTCTGGCTTTTGTTTTTCTATTCACGTTAAATAGCCTGAAACAATAATAATGGTTAGTGTGAAAAAAAAATTTGAAACAAATCAAAAAAAAAAAAAAAAAAGATAGAGAGAAACAAAGAGAAAACAATTCGTTTCGATATCGATGAACAAATATATCGATTATATCGATTTGTTGTCATTATCTGAAACGACATTTACACATCCTATATATTATTATTATTCTGTTTTGTTCAAGTATCTCATTTTACATCCTAACTCATCGTTTCATCTTTCTCTCTTTGGTCTCCCTTTGGCGGTTTTTTCCTTTATAGTTATTTCCTTCAATTGTCAAGTGTTTACATGTGTGTGTGTGTTCCAATAAATGTAAGTTTTGAAATACGTTTATCACTTCTTACGTGAATAGAAATGATTTTCTATGAAACCAATATTCTCATCATCATCAATGTCATTCAATGAAAGAAAAAAATATAAGAAAGATGAAACGATCAAAATAAAAGGTTATTATTGTTTCGATGAAAAGAAATGAAAATCCAAAAATTCAATATATTTTTTTCTGCTATAAAAACTTTATTGAAAAAAACGAAACAAAATGAATCAATTTGATCGGTAACCAAATGAAAAAATTTGAGCCCTTTTATCACAATATAAAGTTGTTTTTTTAAACCACCGCCAATCCAAAAATATATTGTTTTTTTTTTCGTTGATATTCACGAAAAACAAAACATTCTGAAACATTAATCAAACATTAATCTATTTTCGAATAGCTTCAATATTCAATGTTTGGTTTTTGTTTTTTTTTGTTCCAATATTCTCAATCGGTAGTGTTATGCCCAAAAATAATGATGATGAAAAAAAAATGAATATCAGGAAACAGAAAGAGAAAATCCAATTTACCAATCCAATACAATATCAAATCATTGGTTACTATATGCACTTTTTTTGCACTTATTCATTGTTCTGATTATTATATGAATGAAATGATCATAAATGTGGTTGTTTGATCTATCCATATTTTTTTTATCAACATCATTATTCAAGTTCATGATATTTTTTTTGCCTCTAGAAATTAATTCCATAGCGAAATGAGTTCAAACAGAATTTTTTTCACTTCATTTATTCATTCATTCACATTATCATAATCATCAATAACAATAACATTCCTATATTTTCATTATCATTTTCCAAATCGTGTCTCTCCAAATCATCAAATAATTGAGAGAAAAAAAAATTTTATTTCCAGAATCGAAATTTCTTGATTCAAATCAAATGAAATAAGAACTGAAATCATTATTAATACTTATTTCTTTCATCATCTTCTTTTGATGATAATAAATCACGTTTTTTTCATGAAAAAAAGACGCATTCATAATTTAGAAATAAGAATTATAAAATTCATTCAATTCATTTGTGAAAGTTTCAAATAAATTATCTGAATTCTGAATTTACTTTTTTTATTTTTAAAAAATAATGATCATCACCTCGTTAAACACCTGTCTGTAAAAATGTATTAAAAGTGAATTTGTTTAAAGAGAATCACACACAAAAAAAAAGCCAAATAAGAAGTTAATAAATACTATTATAAGAATGAGTCCTTTTCTTTTTTCGTGCATACATGAGCATTTATTTTCATATTTTGGATCGAGTAAAAACAAAATCATAATGCAAAATGTTGACATATCATTTTTCATTATTTATTTTGTACATTAATTCATCATCATTTCTGTTTTTTTTCTCTGTTATCATCAATTGTTTTCTCGGGATGTTTCTTTTTCTCATTCCTTCCTTTTTTTAGTCACTGAACACAAACATGAATTGAATTGAATTGAATGAATTGCCGAAAAAACAAAATTGCAAACATTGCAATTCAAATAAAATTATTTGTTTTTTCGAAATTGATGATCGAAGCTAGTGTTGGGGATGAGAAAGAATCGCTTGTTTTTTCGAATAATGATGGTGTTTTCACACAAAACAATAACAACAACAAAAATGTAAACAAAAAATGCATGTTTCAAATGAAATAATAATAATAATTTTATCGAATTACTAAATGAATTTTACCAGCAACAACAACAATCAATTATAAACATTATTTTTATTATTAATCATCAACATTGGATTGTTTTATTTGCCAATTACCAAATATTAGCAAATAAATTATCATCATTATCGAAAAAAAAACAGAAAGTTATTACTGCTTATCTTCACAGGTTTCTGAATCCGTGAAAAAATCGATTAACGATGCAATGATTTGTATTGATAGATTGAAAAGAAATGATGTTTCAACCTAAAAAATATGGTGAAATCAATATCGCCGATTCTTTGCAAAATACTGGTGGTGGTGAGGTCATTCAGCATTTCAATCTTCTTGATAAATTCTATTTCATAATAAAAATCTATAGAGTTGCAGCCAAAATAAAACTAATCAAAATCATTTCGATTATATGATTATAAAATTATAATCATTAGAATCCAAGTCATTTTGATACTAAAAAAAAAGAATACTAGAATTATAACCAATCATACTGGAGTGAATGAACATGTTTTCAATGAAACTGAAAAAAAATTCATTGCCTTAAGTGTATGTTGTTTGATCCATAGTATTTGGTTCATTTTACATTCATTCGAGTTACAAATTATCAATCAAGTAAATTTATTATTTGGATCCAGAAATAGTAATCATCATTATCTCTATCTCTTTCTCAAGCTTTTCCTCTAAAATTTCAAATAGCAATGATTAAATCGATTGAATTAGATCCGAAAAAAGAATTGCAAATTGAAAGTCAATTTTTTTTATTTGGTCCACTTATTGGAAAGTTTATGACATTTACTAACAAAACAACAACAATAACAATTTTGGCTATCAAATCAAATTAAATTAAATTTTATTAACGTTTTCATTTTCGTTGGCTGGGGATGTTTAAAAAAAATCATGACCAAATAAAATTGAAACATAGTATACATACGGATTCTTGTTGTGATCGGATAAAACATGAAAAAAATCGTATCTAATTTACGACTAAAATGATAATAATAAAATGGATAGAAATTTCAAGCATGGAATAAATATTATCTTTACTAGAATCCATCTTCTTTATGATCACAGTTTGTGTTGTTATCAAACAAATCAAAAAATATTACGTAAATGTTGCCCGCAGATCAACAAATATATAATTATCATTATCATCATCATTGATGTAATTTCAATTTTCTTTCTATCTCTTCATTGAAGTATGTGGATACAAACACATATATTTTCGAATACAAATGTTTGTTCGTTTGTTTGTTTGTTTTTACTTGTCAACAATTCTTGATTGATAATCGAAAATTGAGAAATTCGTAAAATTAATGATTTTGTTTGATGATGATAACACACACACACACACACACACACACACATAATTGTGAATTCAAAATGGATTCTATGGAAATAACGATATTTACACATTGTATTCATTGTTTGACACTATTAATGTTAAAATAGAATCAAGAAAATTCTTAAGAATCATTTGTGCTAAGTTCATTAAGTGAAATGAATTTGAATTGATTCGCTTTTCTTTGCTTTTCTTTTCATTTCAATTTAATCTTATTTCTTTTTTTTCGAAAAAAATGACAAAACTTTAATTCTTGATTAATTTGTTGGATTTTTTTGCTTTGTTTTGTTTGATATTCATTCATTTTTGAATTAAAATTTCGTTAATGAAGTTAAAAAATTTTAATGATAATGAAATGAATTAGCAGAAAATAGAAAAATTCAATGGAATTTTCAATGGTTGCAAAACTAAACAATGAATAAAAAAAATAAAAATGAATTTATCATTCACCGGTATTTATTATTGTATCAAATATTGCGTAGGAGGAATTATTTTAACGAATTTTTTTTTATAAAATTCATTTCAAGATTCATCGGAAATCTTGTTAGCTAGAAATTCGTTGAAAAAGTTTGTTCTAAAAATCCAAAATTTGTTGTCTAAAATTGCAATAAATTTTTGAATCACTTAGTAGTTGAATTTTGAAAAAAATATCCATATTAACCTGTTCAAACTATAAAGGTTAAAACTGTAACATAACACTTTGAATTCAAAACTAACGAAGAGCTATTTATGAAATTTGGATGACATTATTGAATTTTTTTTCCGGAATGTCAATAAACAATTTTTTTTTGTTTTATTACTTTAGCAACATCAATAACGACCATTATTGAAATTAAATTTGAAAAAAAATTTGTTTGGTTATGGATAAAAACCATGTCAACTTTTCGAATGGAAAAACAAACAAACAAAAAAAGTAGAAAATAAATCTAAAAATTTCAAATTTATTCATTTTTTTTGAGTTGCCATTAAAATTATGGAGTTTTTTATCTCATAGAAACGAAAATTCCAAGTAAAATTCTATAATTCAATCGTATTGTTTTACGTTATTATTGATTGTATACAGGAAAGTTTTTTTTTGGAAAAATCGGGAAAAAATTAAATGTAATATGAAGGTTGAATTATGGTTTTCAATACTTTTAATGGTAATATCATTTTTGTTTCACCGACCTGTTTAATGGTGAAAAAATATTTTTCAAGTTTTTGATATTGAAAATCCCAAAATAGCTAAAATTGCATTTTGGAACATTAATATTCAAACAGTAACAAATGTTATGGAATGATGATTTGTAATTAGCTAAATAAGAATGATAACATTTTTTTCGCATTCACATTTGACAAATTCATTGGAAATTTGAAACGAGAAAAAAACAAATTTCATAGAAATTTGATTGTCTTACTGTTGTGTATCATGCCAATGAATGAATGTTGAATTCATACAAATTCTGTCAAACAATCATCGATTTTTTTTTCATTCGTCGAATTTGACCAATGTGAATTGACTTTTGGCTAGAAGCATTCTTTTTTTTTATACAAAAAAAAATGTCAAACATTCCTGGTTTATCAAAAAAACCTGATAGAAAAAATGTCAATTCCATTGAGATTTATGAAACTTTTTTTTCCACAACTCATTTTATTTTCATATTTTTTTTTATCAAGAAAAAACAAACACATGCATTTAATTTCGATAATAACAAGAAATTTATTTGCTGTTATCACAACATTTATTATCATTGCATCCAAACATTTCCAACAACTTCATTGCACAATAATGTGAAAGAAAAAAACATTCAATTAGTTTATCAATTCGAATGCATTTCTATTTTTGATCAAAAAATTCTTCAATACGACAATAAACAAAGCAAACAAATCAAAATGAATTTGAAAAGTTAACCTAAAAACAACCTATTGGTATTGATTTTAAAAAATTCTTTATTTCTTTTTTATTGTCATTATTCAAAATGACACGTACACTATATAAACATCGTCAAATTGTTTTTGCCATGCATACATTATGAATCAAAATGAAAATTTTTTACTTTCAACTTTTCAAGTGAACAGATGATAAATCGATTCTGATGATCTCTGGTTTTGATGTTCATAATTTTTTTCATTCTCTCCATCTTTCCTCATTAATAAAGATTCCATATTAAGGAAAAAAGAAAGAAAAAAAAATCATAACGCCTAACAAAATTTGACTTCAAACACCACACACAGAGATATTCAAAAGTTAGAAAGTTAATACAAGATGTTTAAAACAAAAATATTAAAAAAAATCAAGATGTGAATACGGAAAAAAAAGTTTTCGACATAGAATTCTTGGGTTAAAGTTTGCCGCCAATAATAACAAAAAAGTAGATCATAATATTCATCATTTATTAAAGTATGGGGAAATTTTTCATTCATCTAAATGATTCATGAAAAATATATTTTGAATAATTAGGGAAAAAATTAATTGAAAACAAAAGATTTTTTTTTGTTGAATCCATTAAGTATTGCCTGTTTTTGTCAATCTATGTTTTGTTTGAATATTGCCGATGATGAATAAATGTATCGTGATTAAGCTAACATCGATGATATATGTTAGTTTGTAGCCAAAGACAAATACGCATTACATCGATGATACTTATTATAACTATTAATAATCTTGTTATTTTGCTTTCTTGCTGAAAGAAAGAATTCTTTTTTCATTGCTCAAGATATGGGAAAAAAAATTATAAAAACTGATCAAAACGGTAAAAGATGCAAATAGACAACAACATTATTATGATTAATGAATCTAACAGAAAAAAATTTCAATATTTTATGAAATCATAATGTTTAATATACTATCATCAATTCGATAATGTTATTTCGAGGATTTTTTGTTTTCTTTACATATGATAACCAAATTGTTGTTGTCAACATCATTATCGGACTAATCGCACAAATCGGTTAAGAAGGTTTCGAGCCGTTTGTTTGACATCATCATTATGTTTTCAGTTTTCTTCGTTTTATCATTTTGTTGAATTTAATCGTTGAAAAATCAACGCCATAATCCTTATATAATTACAGATGCGAACATGTGAAAAAGTGAAGAAAATTCAACAATAATTTCTAAATGATTAAATGAAATCGAAAATGAATATTTTTGCTGCATTCAATACGAAAATTGTAACAAGAAATCAAATGTTTGAATAAAGTTTTTGTTTTTAAATTCTTTTTTTCGAAAAAAAACTTATTGATACAATTTTTACATTTGAATTTTTATTTACCCAGGGTTTGTTTTTTTTGAATTTGGAAGTGAAAATATTTTTCAATACACATTTTCTTTCGAAATGAAGATAATAATATTTGATGTTTGTTACAGAATAGCAGAATAGTAGTACAGTAGTAGTAGTAGTCCCAAATGGCTTTTTGTTACATCATTTGACTTTTTTTTCTTTATTTTTTTGCCATTTATTTCAATGAATTTTTACATTTATTTATTTTTATATCATCGTTTATTAGAGAAAGATTTTCTCTTATGGATAGCAAATAGGAAAAAAAGCCCTAGAACCAATATAGTTGTCACTGGCGATTTTTTTTTATTCTTTTTTTCAGTTGTTGATGTTTTTTACAGAATGATGTTTAGGTGTGTATTGGTGAATAGGTTTATTTGCTTCAAGGAAGATGAATCAAATGTTAAATTATTGATAATAGACCAGGAAAATAGAATGAGAAAAAAAAACAAAAGTGCATATGTAATATTAGATGATAATGTTCAGTATGATGATGACGATAATGATAATGATTATTTTCATTGTACTTAATTATGAAATATTTCCGTCTAAAAAAAATTCAAAGATTTTCGCTATCATTATTGAATTTACCTGAAACGATTTTCTTCTTTTTTTTGACTATAAATTCCTCGGTGTTTTTTGTTTGATTTTCTTTTCTTATATGCAAATATTGTTTTTTCACAAATGTTTCCGTTTATTCTTTTATGAAAACTATATCAATCTTGACTTGATTCTTGTTTTTGTTGACTATCTAATAGTATCTGTGTTTGTAGGTATGTTTTTTGGTGTTTACACAATCAATGCTTTGTAATAATAATTTCAATTTCTTTTTCTTTTTTTATTTACCAATTCTTGTTTTTCAAACTTTTAAAATCAAAATTTATTTATTTGTTTTTAAATAAAATCATGAAAATCTTTGACAAAAAGAAAATATAAAATTTTTAGATTTAAATGATAATGTTGATGGTAATGATGTTGATGATGATGATTGTTTCAATAAGAAATGAATAAGATCAAAATAATCAAAGAAAAATTATACTTTCAAAATGAATAAATAAATTATAATGTTTGTTTTGTCTTGTTTTGTTTGTTTGAAACAAAACAAAACAAAACGAAAGATAAATTCTGTGATCAAAACAACCAAAAAGAATGAATGAATGAAAATTTTGATGATGATGATGATGGAATTCAATGTAATAGAGATGTAAAAGCCGGAAGAGGTGATATCTTTCTTTCTTTCTTTCTTTTTTTGTGCACACACACACACAAACCGTCAACTGTCAATTCTTCTTTTCAAAAACATTTGTAAAAAAAATAACATCATTATAATACAAATACAACCATTTTTTCGAAAGAATTTTGCAATGAGAAAGAGAGAGAGAGAGAGAGAAAGAGAAAATTCCATCATTTTGACATTACTCAGTTTAAATTTATTCATCAAAAAAAAAATTCGGATGCTATTTCTATGAATGGTAGAATTTTTTTTTGGAAAATGATGATAAAAAAGAAAAAGAAAAGCAAAATTTGTAATGAAATTCTACTGAAAACTATTCAACAACTACAAGCAAGTAAAAAAAACATTGATTATACGAATAATAATCTTATATACACCAACAACAACAACAACAACATCAAAAATGAATGATCGACAATTGAATGTATGCTGTCATAGTCGTTGTTGTTGATGTATTTCTCAATTCTCAAATTTCAAATGTTTTTGAAATTGTCAATTATTGTTGTTGTTGTTATTGTGTGATTTGTTTATAAAAAAATTCTACTTTTACTCCTTTTTCAATTTCTTCCATACATTTCATTCTTTATTCAACAGAATATAGTGATGAAATGGATGCAGAACAAAAAAAATCAAATCAAATTTTTATTCAGATAAAATCAATCAATCGTATCAATCAAATTGATGACAAATGAATGAAAGGAACAAGGGAAAAAAATGAAAAAATCTATAAATTGAAAAAGCTGTACTTGTCCTTATGGATCTTTCCATCATTTGTCATTGATGATGATAATAAAATAGATATTATCTTATGAATAATGGATAAAATGAAATGAAATGATTAGATAAACAAACGAGAGAAGAAAAAAAATCTGTTTGAATGTTTGTTTTTTTTGAAGATTCTGAAAGATTATATGGATATAAATGTCTTAATCTATTCAGTATTGATTCATGCAAAAATGAATTCTTTGGCTGAAAAGCCCCCAAAAAAATTTTTTTGATTGGGATTTTAAAACTATTTATGGATTGTTTAAACAGACAGTGGAGAAAGCATTCTGTTTAGCATTTTTAGCCCAATAAAATTAAAAATCAGAAATTGAGAAATGGGATGAGAACAAATCAAAATGATTTTTTCTTTTTTCTTTTGGCCACAAACCATTAAGTGCTGTTATTTGTTTCGACGACGATGATGTTGAATCAAAAAATGTTTCCTATGATGGTCGTAACCATAATTGTTGTGAACATAACATCCATTTATTTGTTGTATAAATCAATAATCATTGATGATGATGATGGGATGTGTCTGGCATAAAGAATTTCAAGTCAAATCATTTTCAATTTTGAAAAAAATATATGAAAAAAACCTCCCAAACAAAACAAAAAAACAAACAAACATTGATAATCATAAATGTAACAGAATGTTGAAGCAGAATTTCGAGAAAAAAAAACATAAAACTATTGTATATGATGAGCATATAAAACAATCGATTTAATTCAGAATTCTGTTGATTGAGAGAAAGAAAAAAAAGCAAATCATCAAAATGTTTAACCCAAATAAAAAACCAGTAAGGAAAAAAATCAATCGATTAAATTCTCGTAAACAGATGATGATGAAATCTGTTTTTTGTTTATTGGCCATTTCATCATTTAGTTTTTTGGAACCACCAACAAGCGGATGACCAATAAGAACAAGAATTTCATTTGTTTTTCTGTGTCCATAATTACAAAATAATCAAATCTTTTTTTTGAATTCAATGAAATTCAGCATCTGGTAAGAAAAATGTCTTATTTTTTCGCTATCACTAAAATGGAATTTCAATTTACAATTGATGAATCCACTGGAATTCCTAGATATACAAGAAAACTCCTATATAAAAAACCCGGAAAAAACGGTAATTAAAATAACAACATTCAATAATGACATCCTTTTATAGAAGAAAATGTTCACGATTTCCTAATGTATATTTCAATTATCAGGCCATTCGAAATAACAATCGAGAAATGAAAAACAACCAGAAAAAAGAAATGATTAGGAAGGCAGAAAAAACCCACTTTTCATTATAATAAAACAAATGAAAGTTAATTATTTCAATTACAATGAAAACCAAAAGATTCACATTAAATAAATGTAAACCGGAATCTAGATTTCATTTTTTATATCAGAAAACAGCAACGAATACTCTTTTTTTAAGTCAGCTAGATAATGGAAATACATTCAATCATTTCATCCTTTTTCTTTTGGTTGATTCTAGTCGATGAGAGTACTTTTTTTTACCAAATAAACATTTCTATCTGAACAATCTTTAATTAAAAGTCCATATGAATCCATTACAATTCGATTCAATGTTGATTAGCATTATATAATGTTTTTTCGTTTTGTTTTGTTTGTTATTTTTTACATTTTACTTGAAATGTATTTGAAATGTAAAAGTCATTGGTTGTTAGTACATGTTAATTTTCAATTGTCATCATCGTCATTATCATTATCGACCTTCATTGATCGAATCATCATTATAATGACCATCATCTATTTTCATTCAAAAAAACGGAAGACGAAATCATTTTGTTTAGTTTTCGTTATTTTAACAAATCCCTTTTTTTTGTAAGAAAATGTCTACAAACCTACACACACACAAATTCTTCAAAGAATTCCTTTCTTTTTACTTAGATATTTTTATTTATAAGAATAAACATTAGTCAAACAAAAAGCCGCTTTTCTCTTCCCGGTTGAAAAACAAAAATATTCAAAAAATTTATTCAGTTCAACAGAAAATAAAATTCCTGGTTCATCATTAAATTTGGAATAGAAATAGGGAAAAAAACAGAAACAAATAAAACAATGATTTCATTTTTCTGTTCACAACAAATTCAACAAACCCTTGCCAAATACATTATTGTAATCATTGATAAATGTTATGTTTTTATTGATGATTAGAAAAATTGAAATGAAAAGTTCTAAATCATCCAAATTCACATGATTTTCCGGGCAATAATTCATTGTAATAATGAAGATTATGCGAGGATTTATGATTTTTGATCAATTCAAATTTTGTTTCAAATAAAATAATAATAATCCATTTTTTGTCTTGTTTTTTGATGATAATCTTTGTTGTTTTTAGTTGAATTTGACATTTTTCAATGAAACTTTACTCTTTTTTGAATTTTGGCTTTGTCACAAGATTAGGATTTTTCAGGTTTTTTTTCCACTTTCCACCCTCACAAATAAATAAAAAACACTGTCATTCAAGGATTTTTTTTTTGAATTCTCCTTTGTATCCATCAAACAACTTCAATGTCAAAATAATAGGAGAAAAAAATATGAATATTCAAGATCGGTATAAAGGATAAACCGATATAATATATGTTATATTGTCATTTTGTTTTGTTGTGGTCATCAATATTTGATTAAATTTTTTCATTCTTTTGAAAAAAATATAATAATAAATAATCAGATAATCAGATCAACAACAAAAAAATTGGAATATATTCTACTATATAATCGAAATTTGTTCGTTTCCCTTGTTGTTTCTGAAAAATTCTTATCTAATGATAATGATTTCTAATGGTCAATATTATGAACAGAATACAATGATTTATTCGAAGCAAAGAATACGACAACGACGATAACAAAAATGCAGAATCCCAAACAAACATTAAGAAATTATTTATATAACAAAGGTTAGGGCGTTAGAGATTATGGTTATGAAAATAATATTGATGATGATGATGATTTAAAAGTAAAAAAAACAAACAAACACAAACTTTTCATTTAATTCAATGTATATTATGTTTGTTTGTTTGTTTGTTTGGTTTGCCTGCTGGTGCTGCTAAAATTTTTTTTCCTCTTTTCATCTTACAGACACACACAAACACCAATTCTTTATTATTATCGGATAAATTATTGATTGCAGCAAGAAAAAAATTTCATATAAAATGTGTTTGTGTGTGAAAAATACAATTTTCCCCGTATTATTACAAAGAAGAAATGATAATATTTTTTTTCTTTCATTCATTCATTCGTTCATCCATGAAAAAAATGAAATAAAACGAAGAGATATGAAGATGATAGAAACGTATCTACGACCAACAAACAAACGAGAGAAAAAAAACCAGATTCATATCTATATTTTTTTTAAGAATATTATTATTAGTATAATCATAATGTTATTTAATACCATATGGTTTTCATTTCGATTATAACAACAACACAGGGTGTATGTGTGTTATTTCCATTGAATTTATTTTTTTTCCACCGATTCTACCATTTCATTTGATTCAATGCAACGAAAAGAAGAAAAACTGGGCTAATGACTTTTGAAACATTCTGTATATCGAGAAAAAGAAAAACAGATCTTATATTTACAATTCTAAGGATTTTTTTTCAATAAAAAAATTCGATAATCATATTTTTTTTTCTTCAATTCTCGTTATCAAACCAAAGAAAAAAAAACATATAAAGACTTTGGCCATTATAATAAATAACTTTTTCTGTTTGTTTGTTTGTTTGATGATGATTTTTTTTTCTATAAATATCAATAATATGTTTATGATTTAATTTTTTTTTCGCTTGTGAGAATCATCATCTCGTATTGGACACAAATAATAATTGTTATCCGAAATAGAAATCACCCATTATTGAATGATTATTACAATTATGAATCATTTTCTCTTTTCTTTTTTTTTTGTGAAAACTAAACAGGCTAACAATGTTATTATTCAATTGGAATTATAACATTGTCACTAATTTATATAAACATCTAAATGATTTATAAAGGTTATATTAATAGATAATTATTAATAATTTATTAAAATCAAACTATCTATATATATTTCACGAATTCAATATCAGATGTATGTTTGAATGAAACATATTTTTTGCTGTTATGGCTATATTATAACTTTGTATTTTTAGTTAGTAAGTTTGTTTGTTTGCTTGTTTGTTATTTATAAATGTAACTGTAGGTGTGCATGCTTCAAATGAAACATTATATTTAAAAAAAAAATATGATATTATCATAACAATAATCATAATCATAATTTAGTTTATGCTGCTGTTTTTTTACTGTTATTATATGTTACGCATGAAACGTTAATATAAAATTTATCAGCAAACAGATAAATTGGTAAGTAAAATGAACAAATGAAACTCTAATTCGATTTTTTTTTCGTTATCAACTTGTTTTTTTTATGAAACACACAATGATGATTCTCCAAAATGATAATGGAAGTCCATTATTATGATTATGATATTTTTTTTCAAATGAACTACAACTACCGTTATTGGTGTTAATAATCGAATAGAAGGAAAAATATCAGGAAAATGTTTTTGTTTTTGGTTTTAAGTGATGATCATGATTATTTTTAGATCAACGAATTCAATATTGATCAATATTTTGATTATAAAAATTTTTCATGATAAAGAATTTGATTCAGTATATAGCCGGAAAATAGTGAGAAAAACAAATTCTTCTTCATAAATTTTGATTGGAATAATGAAAAAAAAAATTTGTTTTCCATTGAAAAAATATTTCAGAAATCATCATATGATCAATACCATACCATACCAAATATCAAGTGTGTTTGATTATATGATTATTTCAAATTATGTTAAAATGAATTTTAGCGTTAGGTGTATGTGTGAACTTGTGAATGTTTGTACAAGAAAGAATGAAAAAAAGAAAAAAACTCCAGGAATTCTTTTTTGTTTCCTCAATAAAGACGTCATGTAAATTCTGTTTTGGTTTTTCTATCCAAAATGGTTGTTCATTTTTATCATCATCATCATCATCATCATTATTGCCTTTCATTATGATTTGCATAAATTTCATTTAATATGAGAATTATATATGCATGTAAAGTTTATTTACTGATAAAATTAATCATAAACAACAACAACAACCACTTATGTTGAACACACACACACACACTAATTTAATCAGAATATTTATTTATTTGTTTTATCTTTTTCACAAAAAAAAATTGTTTGATAAGCCAGATTGAAAAGGTCTTTTATTTTTCATTGATCACCTTTTTTCAACAAAAAAAAAAAACATTAGTTTTTTTTCTATTTTTATTCTCAAGAAACATGAACCTGTAAAACCAGATAAATAATTGAAAACAACCAAGAATTTTCAGTTTCAATTTTCATTTCATTGCTATTATTACAATTTTTCTTTTTCTTTTTGTTTCAATTGAATTTAGTGAATAACAGTAAATTTCATCATCAACAACAACAACAACAAAAACTGATGAAATTTTCATTTTTTTTGTTGTAACATTATTATCATTAACACATCAACAACAACAAAGAAAAACTTTGCCGGTATCAATAAATGAACATCTGCAGAATTTAAATCAAAAAAAAATAAAATGAAATAAAAAAGAAGAAAACCAACATTATTATTCTATTCAATATTATTTTACCATTCACAATCTGTGTTATTCAAATCTACAAATAACATCGTTTATCAATTTCATTCATTCATTCATTCATATTTTAGTTTTATTATTAAATTGAAATGAAAATTTGATGAACAACGAATATGATGATAATGAAATTTTTTTTTGATGATTTGAATTTATTTGAAGAAAAAAAATAACTAAAATAAATGAATTCAATGTTTAATACAGAATACAGAATTGGAATATAAATAACGACAACAGACTTCATTAATGGGATATATCAACATAAAAATTTTGTTTTTGGTTTCTTTTTTTTCCGTTTCTTTTGATTGAAAATATTTCTACCAAGTAAATTATGTTCAATCAACTGCAAAAAAATGTATTGAGCAAATTGAAACGAATACGATTTGCAAAAATATGATTTGCAAAAAAAAAGATTTGTTCAAATCAACGCAAAATAAGCAGGGAAAAATTTTCTTGAATATTTAGATTTTTTTTCGTAAATTTTTCTTTTTTTTCAATATTTTTCTGGATTCATTAAAATTCTAAACATTGAAACTCCAATTATTCTGTTTTATGATTTTTTCATTTTGATTTGAATTTTCATATTTTATTTTTGATTATAGACAACAAAATGACGAGAGCGAAAAAAAAACTGTCGAAACTTTTTTCTTGAGTAGACTGATTTCTGATAATTCAAGATTTCAAGCCTTGATAAAGATGAGATTTCGTTCCAAAAAAAAACAAATTTCTATCCATCATTTTTTTCTGCCTTCTTCGGTACAGTTTATCGCATTGATATTATTCAACATGCATGCATGCAAAAAAGAAAACCGCCAAGTCAACATTCTGCTTAGTGTTTTTGAGGAAAATTATCATTATTTTTATTACGATTATATTGTCTATTAACGATCCAAAGAGAAAAAAAAATGTAAGTTAGAAATATGTACCATAAAAAAAAATTATTACTGCTAATAATAATTTCTCCTTTCTCTCTCTCTCTCTCTCTCTCTCTCTGTCACTGTTAGGATAATCAAAAAAACAAACTTTTATATATATGATGGATAGAATGGATCATGTTTCGATGGATTTTTATTCTAGTTTGAGGTTTTTTTTCTTTCCGGCCAACAAATCTATTGGAAGGGAAAATTGATTGAATGATTTTGGCTGGTTGGTTGGTTGAATGACAATAAAACATTGAATAATTTGATGTATCATCATCTTTTTTTTGCCACCCATTCAATAATGATGATGATGATGATGATGAAATTTTTATCCGTTAACAAAGAAGATTTTTGAATTATTATTTTTTTCTTTTCTTTGATAAGATTTATAGAATTTAAATCAAAGATCATCAATCACATTCAACTTTGAACATCCGAATCGGATCTTTTTTTCTTTTGTTTTGTTTTGTTGATTTTTTTGTTTATTGGATAAAAATTTTTAATAGGCCTAAAAAATTCTGTCAAAAACGTTGATCTTGATTTTTTTTTACAAAAAAAAAGGATTTTTTTTCCTGATTAAATTTGCCATTCTTTTAACTAAATTAAAAGATTTTAAGTTTTTTTTTTCTTTACAGCTTTCAAATCGGATCAAATTCATATAAGATAACAGAGAAAAAATAATGGAAAAGGGGAAATGAACAAAAAAAAAAGCCAATGGGGTTGGCAAAAATTTCCGAAAACATAGTGAAAAAAATCAGAAAATTTTCTGGAAAAGAGAAGACAAAATGAAGCTATAACTTACCTTTTCCGAAAGAGAAAAGAAAATAAGTAATATTCTTTCGACGAAAACAAAAACAAAAAAAAAAAAAGATAAAGATAATGTTATTCTTGAACACGCAACATATATTTTATGAATAAACTATAATTTTGTTTTTCACTTAAAAACCAGAATAAATAAATAGAGAGAGAAAAGAAATGAAATATGAAAATGAACTTCACTTTAGTTTAATTGCAACAATTAAGATTAATGCTTTTTTTCTTATGTTGAAACATGTGCGTGTTTTATCAATTTACGTATGAGTTCTAATAAAGTCAATGAAAAAACACCGTTATCTTGAGAATTTTTCTGAATTCTGTTTTTTCAAAAAAAACGAACCAAAAGAAATTTCGAAACATAAAAGTTAAAGTAGTTTTCGGGAAAAAAAAATATGATGTAAAATTCTTTTTGCTGGTCAACACATTTAGCTTTTTTTTTTGGGTTGTGTGTTGTTTGATAATCTGTTTTTAATGTTGACAATTAATTTTCTTTGTTTTTTTTCACTTGGTTGTTCTGGTAATTTTGTTGTTGCCGCCATACACATATAGTTGTTTGGTTTGGTTTGTTTTAAATGGAATTTTTTTTTGTCCAGAAATTCTGTAGCCGCTTGATGATAATGATGATGATTGTTTTTTGTTCTGTTTGTTTTCATTTATATAAAGATAAATAAAATAAATAAATATAATTCTGACATACGTATAAAATGAATGAATGAATGAATAAAATTTATTCCATCAACAATCATGGACAGCAAACAAACAAACAAACAGAAAAAAAATGATGATAACTTATGATGATCAAGACAAGAATGACATTGAAATGTTTTGTTTCACTTAAATTATTTGTTTTGTTTTATTTTTCATTGAATGAAATATGATGATGTTGTTGATGATGATTCTGACGATAGTGATGATGACGATGATGATGATGGTAGAATCGAAATAGTAAGATGGAATTTTATTTCATTTCTTTTCTGTTTTTTTTTGTCAACAAGATTTCTATTTTTACCAACACACACACAAAATAATCCGAAAATATATTAACCGATGAACCGAAGAAAACGGACATTAAACAACAACAAAAACTAGATTGACAATCTTAAAAATGATGATGATGATGACAAGATATATTATGTAATATATTAGATGGATTTGTTGAAAAAAGATTGAAAAAGCGGGAAGAAAGTAATTGATCAACTGAGTAGTCGATGATGATGATGATGATGATTGTTTTGATTTTGCCAATGAGAAACAAATGAAATGGAACAAACAAACAAACAAAAGTATTAAATAACAGAGACATGAGAGAGAAGGAACATTTCTTTGCTTTCAAATTTCTATTTTGGATCAGAAATTTTTCTTTTCTTTTTTCTTTTTTTTGTTTCTGGTTGTTGTTTTTGGTTTATTATTTTGTTCATCATTCATCCGAAATAGTAACATGAAACATTAACAGAATGTGATTCAGTGAGGAATAGAGGATGGAATAACAACAACTAATTTTTTTCCTGTTTTCATTGTTGTTGTTGTTGTTGTTGTTGTTGGATCGATGTAATGAGAAAATAATTTTCAAATTTCTCAAGAATTCTAATTAATTTTTCCAATAGATTTTGTTGTTGATTGCAAACAATTTTAACACATAGAGAAAACAAAAGGAAACCATAGTAAAAAGCTCAAAATAAAACGGAAATCAATGTGGGTATGGCGGTATCTCGATTGTCTTTTTTTTTGTTGTTGTTGAATGAATCCAGGTATCCTCGAATGGTTCAAACAAAATGGAAAACTATATATTTTCTTGATGAAATTAATTTGTTCAAAAATGAAAATGATTCTGATGTGAATACATAAACAGTAAATTTAAAAAAAACTACCAAAACAACAACAAAATTTGAAAAGTTGTTTGGTTCTGTTTTATTTTTGTTGTTGTTCTGTTTTGGTTGTTAACCTGTCAAAAACACTAAATGTGTGAAACATCACTGAAAAAGATTCGAAAAAAAGTTTGTTGGTTCTTGTTGTTTTGGCAATTAAAAAAAATGATATAAGTGAAGAATTTAAATTTATTTTTTGTATTCTGGTTGTCATAAACAAACTAATTTTTTCACACAAACAAAAATTTCAAAAAAAAAAAAAAAATATATATCATTTAACATTTGAAGCGAAAACGGATTAAATAATCAAATTTTAAAAGATTATTTCACAAGATATTTCAATGTTTTTTTTTTGTCACTTATCATCATTGCCATCGTGGAAAAGGAATCAATCAAATTTTGCAAAAATCTTGAAAGATTTTCGAATGTTGAAATATTGAACCGAATAAAAATCCTTGTGTATGATCCAAAAAAAAACGACAAATGAACAAATGAAAGAATTCTGCCAAATGAATTCATTTTCAAAACTTTTTATATGCGTGATGATGATCAGAATGGATGAATGAATTGGATTCTGTGTAATAACGGCATTGTCTTATTGGAACAACTGGAAAAACATCTATATAATGGATTTTTTCGTTTTTCATAAATATCCGTATTTAACGTTAACCGTACACACACACACATGCACACAACACCAAGAAGAACCTAAGAACCACATGGTCTGAATCGGATAAATATCTTTTTGAGAGAAAAAAAAATGATGTAAAGATAATCGATTCAGACAGGATTCTCTTCGTTTTTTTGCTGTTGTTGTTGTTGCTGTATATAATATATCAATATGATCCATTTTTTCCTCTTTTCTTGGGATATCACGTCATCATTATCGATCTCGATATGATTTCAAACGGAATATTTTTTGTTCAGACATTGCTATTGGAAAAGACTTATGGAATATTTTGCATAGTTTTATTGATCTCATATAGATAACTATAAATGATTATCTAAATGTTATTGATCATTTTCATAATAATCTCATATTGTTTTAATTAGGAAACCTTAGGAAAACAATAAAATAAGTAAAAAAAATTATGTATAAATCGATTTATTTAGTGTGTGTGCGTGCGTGTGGAAAACAAATTTTCTTGATTATTCTTGATTATTTGATTTTGTTTCTTTTTTCTCTTGTTTAAATCCACACAGACATTTTTTTTATTGTAGAATCAATATGATAAATATGAATATGAATAAGGATAAATGAATGAATTGTGAATCACATAAAAAAAAGAAATTTCTCGATTATCAAACAAATATTACTTTTTTTTCAAAAAAAAAAAACAAAAACAAATGAAATAAAATATTCTCTCGGTTCTGTTGATTATGTATGTGTGTGTGTGTGTGGTGTAATGTCTTGTGATTGCAAATTTACATTTTGAAAATATTATTTTTTTTTTGTTCATTTTCAACATTAATTACAACTTTTTTTTTGTATCTAATTTTTATTTGCAGCTTTTCGATTGAGAAATAATTGCCATAATGAAAAGGCAAATGATCCAAGATAGATTATACCGGCTACATAACATGTTTTTGCCGCTTCATCATAACGTTCACTAGCTTTATGTAAAAATTCATCAGTTGTATTGAATTCAATATCTTCAACAAGATCTTCGGCAAATGTTAATGAATGTTTTGATAATAAAACGCCCATTATTGGTAACATGATAAAACCCCAAACAGATATCAATGTACAACAAAGCGAAAAATTTGGTCCACAAACACGTAATGATACCATGATGAAAAAATAATGACTGATTTGACTTGACCAATTCAAAGATTAATCGATAAAAATAGAATCAATTTTCAAAATATCCTCGACCTAATGAATTGTATGTTAGTAATTAATAACAAAATAATAATAATAATTCAAACTCACCTTTTTTACAATTGAATAGAAAATTGTTTGTAATGAAAATTTTTATCAAAAATTTCTAATGCGAACAAAAAAAAACATCAAAAATAGAACCAGAACCAACGTCGAGTCAACAACAAATTATAATAACTCACAAATGCAAAAAACGAAAACAATATTTGATCATTTTTGGATGAGGCGTTTATACGATCAACAGATGGTATTGAAAAAAAATGAATGCATCAACATCATCATTATCATGATAAAGCAAACAACAGATGGCGCTAATTGAATCCGAAAAAAAATTTACCTTTTTTTCAATCATAATTATATAATTCTGATCGAATCATCAACTGATAACATTATCCAATTAGTATTTCAAATAGTTTTGAAAAAAAATTAACTCATTTCGACATGACCATTATCAGTGAATAAAGATTTAGTTTTGATTTCTCTTTTAAAATTCTATAAGAATAATACATTGTTGTTGTTGATCTTGAAGAATTGATTTTAATTCAATTATCATCATCAACATCAACATTATCATGGTCATCATGGTTCAACACAGGAAACCAAAAAAAGAATCATTCATCTTTAGTTGACCACATTTTATTTTGTGCACTGTCTCTGTTATCGTTGGTTTGTTTGTTTGATAGGATCTGAAATTATTTTTTCTAAATTGAATCTGACAGATTCCTAGAATGATAACTCATTGATTTGGAAACAAAATTTGCTAAAAATCTAATGTTTTTCTTTTCAAACTAAAACAACAACAACAACAACAAAATACATTTCTGGATCAAACGAAAATCTTTTTCCTTTTTTTTTATTTTTGTTTTGATGCCTAGAGTTACATTTTATATTTATTTTTGAACATTTGATTGAATAAAATATAAATGATTGGTTCGGAATTCTTACGAAAATCCAAAAAAAATAATTATTTTGTTTTTTTCATGGTACTAAAAAAACTAATTCATTTCCGGCCACTATTTTGATATCGATAATGATGGAAAATGAGTGGGAAAAGAATTTGAATTATTATCCAATTGGATAATGTATACCATTCATGACTAATGATGAATTGAGAAAAAAAAACGGGAAATTTGACATAAAATGAAGCCAAGAAAATGAAAATAAAAACAAATTCCATTCACAAAATCCATTTGGATTCAATAAAATAATATTCCATTTTACCGATATTCTGTTTATTCATTCAACATACATGATATAACAACAGCCTGGCAGCTATCAATATAAATGTTCACACATGTTTGCTTGTCAGACAAATATGTTGAATGAATTGCATTTTTTTTCATTAATATCATTGACAAAAATGAGTACATTTTCATGGATCTATTGAATCAATTAATTTAATAAATTCTATTGGATAGAATGATCTGGAACCATGGAATCATGGAACCAATAATGACATTTGAAAGTGTTAAATAGTGATGAAAAGGGGAAGGAGGTAACTAGAGAAACAAAAAAAAAAAAATTTGCATATTAATTGCAATTGGAGTGTTTTTGTTTTATCTTTTCCTATTATAATGATGGTCACGATTTATTGATGGACATTCACATAATCGATTGATTGTGTTTTTTGTTTTTTCATTTTTTCAATTTTAATTGAATTAATAATTTTTCCTGTTAACGATTATTTCAATAATAAAAATCCATTTTGGATTTTAGCAACAACTACTGGCTATTTATGGCACTTGAAATTCAAATTTATACTCATTTTTCAATTTAGTCTGATGGATGATCAAAACCAATGAAATAGTTGTCAAAATTAATGATTGATGATAGTGAAAAAAAGAAGAAGAAGAAATAGTATATACATAGTGTCAGATACTGAAACTCTTGACCTTTGATGAACAAAATCCAAGTGTTATCGATTTCCATTTTTATTATTATTATTATGAAAAAGATAATATCATTGATTGTAATGCGATTATTATTTGTGGTTTTTAAATAATTTATTTTTTCTAATTCTATTGTTTTCTCTTACAACATGCTTGCATCGTATTATTAGATTGAATTCCAGGATTTTTTTTGCCATCATCCGGTTAAAAGAATGAATCATTTTTCTCAAAGAAAGAATATACACAAAGAATTAATAATGGCAAATCTAATTTTTGATATTCGAACAATGTTTTCAGAATTTATTATTTTTGAATTGTTTAATTTCAAATTTTCAATGTTTTGGATCAAAAATATTATCACCATACGATTTATATTTATGTTCAAATATTCTAGTTAGCCATTTGATCATATCAATCATTTGATTATTGATTTGATTAAGAACGAAAAAAAATTTGTTCAGTATTTTTAGCATCAACAATCTATCAAATTATCCCATTCAAAATTTTTAAAGGCGAAATATTATCCATAGTAGTAGTAGGAAAAACCAAAAAATACAAATGAAAATTGATCAATCAATCAATCATAATGATGAAGGATGATGATGATGATTGTATTTACATTTTCGGATTAATTCAACGATTACAACAAATCAATTTACATTTGACCCATTTATATATATACGAATTCCAGTTGTTCTGTTTTTTCAATCAAAAGTAAAAAAAAAGATATTATTATTGAATTGTAAACTTTCAAAATTTTACACGAGAATTTTTTTTAATCTTTTTAATTTTATCGATCTTTATTGATGATTTTTGATCGATTGAATTTTTTTTTACTTTACTTTACTCTTTGTATTTCGATCAATATTTTGAATCCTGAAAGCTTGGTAGCAAAAAATGCAAAATTCACTGGTTTGATGTACACTGTTGTTCGGTTGTCGATCGAATCGATTCTTTACTTTCTTTATTTTATTTTTTTTTTTTTTGGTTCAAATCAATCGATCGATTTTTACCATCATTAAATCTACAATATTCCATTTTTTTCCATGATTTATTATGATTTATGATTTTCAACAAAATTCAAACATCAAAACAGAAAGTATTCAGAAAAATATTTGAAACAAAATTTCTTCATTATAATCGATATGTGTGGGCGGATGTGGATGATGATAAAAGAAAAAAATTTTCGAAACAAAAAAACCAAACCAAATAAATTAGAAAATTAGCATCCGGAATAAAAAAAACAGAACAATAAAAGTGAAAATTCTGAAAATTTTATCATTTTTTTTTCTTAGATTCATTTCATTTCATTAATTTAATGTTTTTTTTTCATTGAATCAACTTTGGATAAAAGATCAAAACAAAACAAAACAAAAAAAAAAACATTATCATTATGCTAATTTGATGAATGAAATCAAAGTGTTACACAGAATAATTTATAACGATGTTAAATGGGAAGACATTCATTTATCTATGGCAAATGAAAAACAACAACAAAGAATTTGAGTAGATTTATAAATGAATGAATTTCGAAAAAAAATGATATAAATTTCATGATGTTCATGATAAAACTTGAGAATTTTGGACTTGTCAATTCAAAACAACAGCCAAAAAATAAAAACCTAATTTTATAAATGTGAATCATTTTTTCATTTTTGAAAATAAACATTGATATTCTTGGCAGAATAAAAAACACTAGGAAAATTACCGTAAACATTGAATTTCATTTCTTAATGAAAATCATCATCATTATACAGAATTCTTATGAAACAAACAAAGAAGAATTTTTTTCCACATTAACATCATCATTAAGACTAACAAAATAAGAATAATCCAAATGAAAATGTTATTATCAAAATAAGTTTTATATTTCGGTCATTTTGTTTACTCTTTTTTTCTTCATTTTTCTACATTTTCAATTTTAATTTCCAAAAACAAATGGTTTAGAAACTTTGAACATTAAATTAACAAAAAAAACTCTAATAACTGTACTCTGGATAGCTTATTATAATGAAAAACATGTGTATAATATAAACATATAAAGATTAATACGTCAGTAATTACCGAACAGAAACAACAACAACAACAAAAAAGTTTTTACAAATTTCAAAATATTGAATCAAGAATTTCAGGAATATTTTTTTCCGTTGTCGTTGTTGTTGCTATTATTAGTAATTTTTCAGAGAAAAAAATCAACAAAATCAATGTTATTAATCCAAAAGAATCGGTCATCGGAAATGATAAAAGTAAAAAAAAATTATCCGATACATTTAAGATTTCGAAAAAATAATGATTAATTTAAGAAATTTAAGAAAATATTCTAGACATTTTAATGATTATTTTCAATGGAATCATTATCATTTATTTCTGTTGATTAATTATTAATCATTTATATGTTGAAATAGAAAAACGAAAATGTTTTAAAATGTTTCAAATTTCAATTCAACGATTATCGTTTCCTTCCTATCTTTCTTTGGTTTAATCACAAGAAAAAATGATGATCGATCAGATAAGGCAGAGATGATTTTCGATATTCTTTTTTTTTTGATTTCAAGTGATAATAAATGATCATTTTTGGTTTACCATTTTTTATTTATCCATGAAAACCTGTCGATGATATAATTTTTTTTTTTGAAAATCGAAACAATAAGCTAGGCAACAGAAACAAAAAAAACTATTATTAGACAAACAAATGAACTCATTTTCATTAACTATTCCTATTGAATTTTTTTTTGAGATGAAAATTGTTTTTGTTCATTAAGTTTTGAACAGAGAAATCGAATTTGTTTTAGTTTATTTTCTTGTCTATTTTCAATCATATAATGATGATGATGGTCATGATAATCAAATCTACTTGCGAAAAAAAAATTATCCATTGCTCAATGTCATTCCTTGGATTGGTTGGTTGTCTTTGAATTTTTTTGTTTTGTTTTCAATTTTAGCCGAAAAAAAACAAAACATAATTTCAACTGATAACTTCATTATCATTGTTTAGTTTGACATGAAACTCTATTGTCTTCATTGAACGGGATTTTACTGTTCAATAATCAATCAAAAAAACCATGATGATGATGATTAACCATTGAGAATAACGAAAAAAAAAGAAAGAAACCGTTGGTCAAAATAATGATGATGATGTGAATAATTGCCACACGACTTATTCAATTCGTCATTATCATCTTTGGTTTTTTATTTTGACTAAAACAAAATTCCAGTAGGTCATTTCTAAGTTCTTTATCTTGTCATTATCCTCATCATCATCATTAGCATGGACAAAAGTAGAACAAAAAAAGAAAAAAAAATTCAGCCCATAAAGGTGGTAAACACTTTTCAAATCAATTCAATTCAATGAAAATTTCAGTTTCAATAATTTTCCAATACTTTTTTTAGACTAAATTTTGACATTTATCATACAAAAAAAAACGAAATTGATGTTTAGTTGTTTTTTTTTCAATTCATTTTTCAAAAAGTGATGATGATAACCTGATTTCTTTCTTTTTTGTTGAAATTTCAAACGAAAAACAAAACAAAAAAAAAATGTTTTCCACAGACCAGGTTAATGGACAAAACCAAAATTCCATCATCGATAATTTCTAAAGTGAATGAAAATGGTTCATATGATTTTTATAAATTGTCAATCAATTTGTCAGGCCAAAAATCCTATATGATTTTAAATGTAATTGTAATTATCAAATAGTTTTTAAACATTGCGTTATTTTTATTAATAATTCTTTCATGAAAATATTACTTTTATTACAAAAAAATAAAATAAAATTTCCCATCCATATAGCCTTAATATTATAAATATATCGGCAATCATCAAGAAAAGAAAAAAAACATCATTTTAAGAAAAAGTATTTAATCAAACATTTTCATCGATTGTTTTTTGTTTTTTTTCTCGGTTGGTTTTAAAAAAGTTCAAACATACCCAACATTTGAACCAAGCTTACTATCTCTTTCTCTTTTTTTTTTGTTTCGTTATGTTATTTAGATAATTTCTCTATGAAGTAATCTCACTCTTTAGATATTCACTTTTCTCTTACTCTCATTAAAACCATCATCAACAAATTTTTTTTTCTTTGACCATTTTATTATTTACTTTCGTTTCAATGTTTTTTTTGTCCATTACGCACCATACCATATCGACAAACCAATTTTTGTTGTTGTTGTTGCAAGCAAACCAAAATGTTTTCGATTTCAATTTCAAGAAAAATTTTGAACATAATTTTTATCAATCATAAAAAATGATGTTTTTAAGTGAAATTTTTGATGATTTTTGATGATTTTTGAAATAACTTTATTAAAAAAAAGTGAAATTAAATTCTATCATCAACAACAACAACATTTTTATTTGATTGCCAAATTTCGTAGATCTCTTCAACAGTATTTTTTCATTTTACAGAATAGTTGAATCTAATTTGAAACAAACATGAATTTATCATCATTTATTCTTGTATTTACAATAATTATTACGTTTTGTCCACAATTAGATTGTGCACAATTATTATTATTATCAGTAAAAAATTCTTCAAATTCTTTAATGGCCAATAATTATAATAATAATAATAATGCATTATCATCGATTTTATCTACAAACAATATCGATCATAAAGATCAAAATAAATTGTCAATAAAACGAATTCAACAAAATAATTTAAACGAAATGATGATGAAAAATGGTTTAAAACGTATGTTTATGGTTTCATTTTCTTTCTAAATTTAATTGGCTAAAATTGAAATTTGAATCGTATATTCTCTGATAAATGTTTTTTTTGTCTGTTCATTAGGAACAACATCAATGATATCATTACCAACACCAGGAAAATGGGAACCAATATGGAATGAATTATTTCCTCGTTCCAAAAGTATTTCATCCGTACGTTTTTATTTATACAGTCGTTTGAATCCAGATATTGGTCAAGAACTTTGTATCAATGATCAATCATCCATACATCAATCAAATTATAATCCAAATAAACGTACAGTATTTCTTATTAATGGTTGGCAAGATAATCGATTATTTGCTAAATGGGTACGAGATGCTATACATTTATTGCTTATACGTGATGATCAAAATGTTATATTTGTTGGTTGGCGAAGTATAAATGAATTATTTGTTGCTGCTATGATTATACAAAGTTATTCATTATATTTATCAAGATTTATCAATTTTCTTAAGGTATTCAATCTTTTTATTTGTTAAAAGAAAATAATGTAAAAATTCTTTTTTGCTTTCAAATTCTTTTTTATATAATTTACAAAAATGATAGTCAAAATATCATTTGAATGGTGAACAGATTCATTGTATTGGACATAGTTTAGGCGGTTTTATGTGTGGATTTGCTGGCGATCTCACCTATATTGGCCGTGTTACAGTAATGGATGCTGGTCCACGGCCATATTTTCAGCGACGACCACCACAACAACGTTTAAATCGTTTTCAAGCAGGATTTATGGATGTTATACATTCAGATTTTCATCCAACATTTTCATTAGGATTAACCATACCATATGGTGATATTGATTTTTTTCCAAATTCCGGTACAGTTCAACCGGGCTGTTGGCAAGATAAATTTTCTAAACCACTTGAAGAATTAACAAATGGTGATGGACCATTAACAAGTTTACTACAATTTCCACGTTATCTATTATTCTGTTCACATTATCGTTCACATGAATGGTTTTTTGAATCATTATGGAATCAACAATGTCAATTTATTGGTGTATTATGTCCAAATTATCAGATGTTTATTAATGGTGAATGTGGATGTGAAGATTTATTGGTAAATGGTCATGGTGAAACAACATGTGCATTGATGGGTTATGATGCTGAATATGCTATATTAAAGCAAGGTTTGACAAAATTTTCACCACAAGGTAAATGGTATCTAAAAACATCGGATTTTTATTCACAAACTAAACGTCATTGTCAATATCAATATCAATTGATAGTAAAATTAGGACAATTTATACCTCATAATATTGGTAATGTAACTGTTTCCGTAACGATTGTTACAAAAAATGATCAAAATAATAAATTATCTAATCAAATTATATTGAATGAAAAACTTTATCCAAAACATTATCCACAATTACGACCAAATCATCGTCTTAGTAAATTAATTTTACAACCAAATTCATTATCATTTAAACGAATAGCATATATTTTAGTTACATTACAACCATCATTAAATGATAATAATGAAATTATTAGATTAAAATCAACAGAATTATTTATTACAATATCATGGATAAAATTAGCACCTATACATGTTGTACATAATGAACCATTATTTTTTTGTCATATTGATCATTATGTATGGCCGGGTAAAAGTAACATGATGAAACGTTGTATAACACATTGATATTTTTTTTTCTTCATTTTGATTTATTTAAAAATTTCTTTACACTTTTTTTTTAATTTAATTTATTTTTATTATTTGTAAATATATTTCATTTTTTCTTTTTTTTTTTTTTTGAATAAATTCAATCAAATAAAAAAAAATTGATTTAAATTTTTATTTTTATTCATTCATTTTGTTTCTTGGCTTGATCATTTTGTTTCGAAGAAGATTTGATCATTGGCATCCGTTCACCGCCATCAATTTGTTTTTGTTGTCGTCGTTGATTCATTTCATCACATTTTTCACGTAATTCACGACGAAATGGACTTGATTTAAATGGCTGTTTCAATACTTTAGTAGCGTTAATTGTTTTTTCACTTAGAATAGCTAAACCTTCTTCATTGTTGATATAAAAACATAAATTAGGTTTTGTTAATCAAATTAAAGCAAACATTCAACTTACTTGTCATCATCTGACCCATTATTTACAAATATTCACTTGTGATTATTACGCAATTTGATTTCAAAAAAAAAAAATTACGCATGAATATCAACCGAAAATTTTCCTTTACGCAAGCAAACGCTTATTTGGAACCAATTTTTATTTAAAAATCACAGGAAATTTAATCATTATAACAAAAACTTTTAATTTTTTTCTAAATTAAATTTCAATTGTATTAATTTTATTATATAAAATTCAATAATTTATTCAATAAGAAGCCATTTTCTCCCGGAAGAATAATATTTTTATTCAATTCTAAATATTGAAAAAATTCGGAAATTGACTTTAAAAACTGTAATGAATTTATTGGATTGTTTGGTACGAATAATTCACCCTATCACATGTTTGATCTTTGAAAAGGGAGTTAACCTTTACCCGAATAGTATTCAGTAATAAATACTATTCGAAATCAAAGATGGTTGATGTATTTTGGCAATCGGTATCGGCTGATTTGCAATCAAAATACATTTAGAATCGTTATCAAGAGATTCTGAACTCATAATTTTTGCAACAAGTGGAGTATAGCTGCTTCGATTTCGAAGAATTAAGCGCTCCACAAATTTAATTAAAAAACGAAAACTTTCAATTTTATTAGGCTTTTTTAAAACGTTTCAATTTGGCCGGTTCTTTATAAACATTCAATGGTAAACGAAAACAGGCAACTTTTTGTGTCAATCCGGTTAACGATCGTGAATTTTCAATATGACAACCAATCAATTCAAAAATTCTACGTAAATGTGACATTTTAACTGAACAATATTTTTGTATCTTATCCAAATCGATTGGTCGATATTTGTTTAAAATAATGATCAATATGAATACATGGATTAGAATACGATCTTTGTTTTGATCAGTCAATACATATTGCTGTTGTCTACTTGAAACATTTTTTGTCGATGTATAACGATCAAATACATATTTTTTAATATCACCAACAATCAATGGTAATGGATCGGCTTTACGCATCTGAAATGCGGATAATGAAAGTAATTGCAACAATACATCAGCATAGATGGCCATCACACGATATTTTTGATCATTATTTTTTGCGCACAATTCTTTTAGATAATCATTTTTGATTTTTTCCAATAATTCACGTTCATATTCAATTATTGCTTGTTCTTCTGATTCTAAAATTATATCATTTAATTTATAAACTTCAGATACGTCTTTAGCCGTTTCATTTCTTTCCGGCATGATTGTCGACTTTGCCGATTGTGTTGAATCGTTGTTGATTTGATTTTGGTCAGTTTTTTCATCATTATTTTCGGAGAAAATATTGTTATTTAAAGTTGGCAAATTTTCTGCATCACCTTCACCAAAATGAATTTCATATTTTCGTTTACTCGCTAAGAAAAACATTTTAAAAACAAAATTAATATCCAATTCGCTGATGGAAAAAAAGTGAACCCACCTAAATCTCTTTGTGTTTTTTTCGAACCAAATTTTCCTTTCAATTCATCCATTTGTTCACGTTTAGTGAGACGTATACTTTCATCTGCATTTTCAGCATCAAGTAAATTTACATAATTCGGTAACATTCTATATAGTTTAGCTGGTTTACAAACTAAACGTCCAGAATTATTAGGATCAATAGTGGCAGCAAAATAATTAAAATCATCATTAGTATTATCATTGAATGATTCAAATAAAATTGTATCTTTGGCCAATAATTTTGTACGATTTTGAAATTTTTCAAATTTAAATTCAGGATTAGGTGGTGGCTGCGATGCAGGCCAATAAACAAAATTTTCACAATTTTCCGGTTTTGATGTATCGATTGCGGTAATAAAATTTAATTTAACTTTATTTAAAGTATCCATATTTTTTTTCTTTATTGATCCAGAAAAATTTTTAGCCACGAGAATTTCAGAATTGAAAATAATAAACACGCGGCCAGTGACATTCATAGAATACGGATTCGAACAAATGTATACGGAAAATAAGAAATGAGTTTATCCATTCAATCGTTGATATGATCGAAAAAATGCGCGCAAAATTACAAGTATCGCTTACATTCGTTTGTTGAATTCATTTTAGATTCGAAAAAATGCCCGATCAAAATATGGATTTATCTTGCCATATTGGCGCCTATTATACCCATCTTTTTCCTTATAGCCTATTCTATCAATGGTTATCATATTCAAATGGTAAAAAAAATGTTCAGATATTTTTTAAATATTTTAAACATTTTTTTTTCTTTTTACAAAATAGTCGAACCAGATTATTTCGCTCGTAGAGAATTTTCATTCACCCTTAATGGTGATATTTATCTTCGATTTAATTCATTCGAATCATTAGCTGAAATGCGTAAATGTATACTGTCTCGACAACCTATCAAAATCGATATTGGAGCTGTCTATAATATGCGACCTTGTGAATCTCGTAAAATCAAATTGATGTCATTTCAGCCACAATCTCGAGAATTAGTATTCGATATCGATATGACCGACTATGATGATGTACGTACATGTTGTAAAGGTGCAGAAATCTGTGAAAAATGTTGGATGTTCATGGTGATTGCCGCTCGTATTCTTGAGGCATATCTACGTGAAGATTTTGGCTTCAAAAATATTCTTTGGGTTTATTCCGGTCGTCGTGGTATTCATTGTTGGGTAGCTGATGAACGTGCTCGACGTTTAGGATCGGATGGTCGTGATGCAATCGCAAATTTCATAAACATTTTTGATGGTGGTCAATTCAAAGCGAAAAAAGTAGAAATCGATGGACTAAAAGGTTGTCATCCATCATTAATTCGTTCGATTCGAATTATCGATGAATATTTTGAAGAATTAATGATAAATAGACAGGATTTTCTTGCGACTAAAGAACAGATTAAGATGATAGCAAATCTTTGTCTCGATAAACCATTACGTGAAGAAATTTTAGAAACATTATTGAATCCGAATGAAACGAAATTGAAAACTTCTTTAGATCGATGGAGAATGATTTGTTCCTTGTCAATAAAATTCTATTCATCAAAGGGTCCTAATCAATTACTTAATCGTAATCAACATCGACATAAATATTTTCTGGAAGAAATCAAACTTCAACTTTGTTATCCACGTTTAGATATCAATGTGACACGTGGTCTTAATCATTTACTTAAAGTTCCATTCTCAGTGCATCCTAAAACCGGACGTATATGTGTTCCAATTGATTTTGAAAAATTGGATCAATTTGATCCATTCAAAGTACCAACCCTTCTGACTTTGATTAAAGAAATGGATGAAATTTCAACACCACAAGAATCAGAAAAATTAACGGATGGAACAATTAGCCTAGCATATCAAACATCATTAGCATCATCATTGAATTTGTTTCGAAAATTTATCCAAAATATCGAACGTAATTTGCGGCCGATAAAATTAGCCGAACAAGATGATCGGTCCACAATTGATTTTTAAATTAATTAAATTTTAAAAAAACAAATTAATAAAATTGAAAAAAACAGCCAATAATATTTTTAAGAAAATCCAATTTTTCTAAAAATTTTGCCATAAAATAACTGCATTGGTTGCCGATGTGGAAGGTGGATAATTGCATTGTTGTTGTTGTTCATCACCAACAACATAAAGCAAGATTTACTTCAATAGAATCCATTTTTATTTCATTATATTTCTAATGAATATTTTGACTATTTTTCCGAATTATAACAATGTTTCAAATCCTGAAAACAAAAAAAAACATTTATAAAATGAAATTAGCCAAATTTTTTGATAAACCAGAAAAAATATCCGAGAAAATATTCTCTAAATATCGGCCGTTAAAATCAATGAGATATTTACGGGAAATTTTCCTTACGAGCAGACAATCTCGATTTGTGGATATATGAATGACAATTATTGACTCGTCGATCAAGTTGTTTTGTGTGAGAAAATTATGATAATAATAAGTGTTTGTTAAAAGAGAAACTCGATCGTGGCAAATTGCAATTGGAACAAATATATATATTTTTTAAATTGTCTCTTTTAAGCCAATATTTAATTGAAACATAATTTATTTTCATATATCTCTGAATCGAAATCCAATCAATATCTCAATGTTATTTCATCGTTGTTAACCAAAAACGTTTTTAACGATCAATAAAGTTATTTGTAAATCAAATGATTGATTGATTTTTTTTATAAATTATGTCCATTATTATCTAAAAATTTCGACAAGTTTACTCATATATTGGTTTCCATTTCATAAATTTATTCTTCGCTCAATCTCTTGTGATCGTTTATTGTTTGCTTTTGCAAAAAAAATGCAACCATTTGATTTTATTCTAACAAAATCAAACAGAAGCTTAAAAAACAAGCTAATTTGAATTTCAAATGGATCAATGGACATGGTTTGTCTCTTATGATCAAGGTAATCGATTCGAATCATATCAACAAAAACAATAGCAAAATGTTTCATTCATCTTATCCTTTACAATCAAATTTAACATCGCCGTCTACAATTGTTTCATCAGCTACAACAACAACGACGACAACCACAACAATCAATACGTTGTCCCCGTTAACCACTGGTATTAATCATTCATTACAATCTTCATCAACATGTTCTACATTTACGACATCAACAATATCAACCATTTCTTCCATTAGCAATAATGGACATCAATCATTGTCTTATAGTCCATCATCGTCTTCATCATTATATCGAAATAATAATAAACAACATTCACAAACGCCACTATCAATATCCACTGATTCACATCATCAACATACTTTGATACCAATCACAACACAAACATCGTTGTTGTCATCATCATCCTCATCTACTACGACATCAGCAGCCATATCTCAACAACAGGCTCCAATGTCATCGATTCTGGAAAATCATCATGATGGGCAACAGGTGGTGATATCATCTCATCCTAACTCTTCTACACCATTTTCGATCAGTTCAATGATCAATATGAACAATCCAACATCATCATTAATGATGGATTATTCATCATCATCGAATGGTTTGAATATTTATCATCACAATCATAATCATGCACAGCAAAACAATGTTTCTAAAGTAAAATTAGCTTCACCATTGCAGCCATCAACATCAACGACAACATTATTGATACATTCCCCTGCACAATCATCTTGTCCGTCATTAGATGTATATCATCTAGGAACAACAGTTCCGGCTACAACGGCCACGTCAATCATGGTGATAAAGGACATATTTCAAGCATGTAGAATTGGTGATCTAAATCGATTAAAAAAATTGATAAATTTGAATAATGTTAATGTTCGTGATCCATCGGGTGGTGGACGATCAACGGTTAGTTGTTAATTAATTTTGTTCTTTCAATTGATAAATTGTATTAATTTTTTTTTAAATAGCCGCTACATTTTGCATCTGGTTTTGGCCGTTTGGATGTTGTTGATTTTCTCATACAACAAGGCGCAAATATTCATGCCAAAGATGATGGTGGCCTAGGTATAATCGATTCGTTTTTTTTAATGAATTTCTAATAAATTTTCCAATTTATAGTACCTTTACACAATGCCTGTAGTTTTGGCCATATTGAAGTGGTTAAATTATTATTGAAAAATGGAGCTGATCCGAATGTCAAAGATAATTGGCATTTCACACCATTGATGGAAGCTGCCATCAAAGGTAAACTCGAAGTTTGTCTTTATCTATTACAAAAAGGAGCCGATGCCCGTTTAACGAATTCAGAGGGGAAAAATGCGTTGGAATTAGCCTCACCATTAGTCAAACCCGTATTAACAGGTGATTTTCGTAAACATGAACTTCTTGAAGCTGCCCGTAATGGTTATGAAGAAAAAGTATTATCATTATTGACACCTTTAAATGTTAATTGTCATGCATCTGATGGACGACGTTCAACACCGCTTCATTTGGCTGCCGGATATAACCGTCTAAAAATTGTTCAAATTTTACTTAAAAGTGGTGGTAATGTTCATGCTAAAGATAAAGGTGGTCTAGTACCGTTACATAATGCTTGTAGTTATGGACATTTTGAAGTCTGTGAACTACTAATCAAGCATGGTGCAGAAGTGAATGCATCGGATCATTGGCAATTTACACCGTTACATGAAGCTGCCGCCAAAATGCGAATTGAAGTTTGTTCTTTATTGTTAGCCCATGGTGCCGATCCTACATTGGTCAATTGTCATAATAAATCTGTGTTGGACATTTGTCCTACACCAGATCTTCAGGACCATATTATGAAAGAATATCGAGGTCATCAATTTTTGGATGCAATTATAAGTGCTACTGATATTTCAAAATTGAAAAAATTTATCAATGCTGAAACTATTCAATTTAAACATCCTTTCACTGGCAATACAGCATTACATATAGCCGTATCGCTCAATTGTTCAATCACTAATCCACAAATGACACCAAAACTTCGCAAACAAATTATCGATCTACTCATACGTAAATCACCCGGAATGGTTAATGAAAAAAATGGACAATTTTTAACTCCATTGCATTTGGCTTCAGATCGTGGCCATACTGATCTAATGGAAGTGTTATTGAAACATGGTGCCAAAATTAATGCTGTCGATTCATTAGGACAAACAGCTTTACATCGTGCTTCGCGAAATGGACAGCTTAGTTCGGTACAGACATTACTATCATATGGAGCTGATTTAATGTTGGTCAATATACATGGTTTAACTGCTGAACAAATGGCCGCTACTGAACAGGTACAGAAATTGATCGCTTCACATAGGTTGACATCTCGTGGCAACCCTGAACATCAACTACTTGAAGCAGCGCGACAAGGAGAATTAGATTTAGTACGAACAATACTTTCAAAATATCCGCATCTGGTTAATTGTCGTGATATTGATGGTCGACAATCAACTCCGTTACATTTTGCTGCAGGTTATAATCGAATTGATGTTGTTGAATATCTTCTTGAACATGGTGCAAATGTTCGAGCCAAAGATAAAGGTGGTCTTGTACCATTGCATAATGCATGTAGTTATGGACACTTTGAAGTTGCTGAATTATTACTGAAAAAAGGTGCCAATGTTAATGCTACCGATTTATGGAAATATACAGCCCTACATGAAGCTGCATCGAAAGGAAAGATTGACATTGTCAAATTATTATTGAGACATGGCGCCGATGTAACAAAGAAAAATCGTGATGGCGACACTCCATTAGATTTAGTCAAGCCGGATGATGTAGAAATTTCCGATCTCTTATTAGGCAATGTTGCCATTTTGGATGCAGCTAAAAAAGGTGAATTAGGACGATTGATGCGATTAGTTTCGGCTGAAAATGTAAACTGTCGTGATAGTCAAGGTAGAAATTCAACACCATTACATTTAGCCGCTGGTTATAATAATTTTGAAGTCACCGAATTTCTATTGGATAAAGGTGCCGATGTGAATGCGCCTGATAAAGGTGGATTAATTCCATTACATAATGCAGCAAGCTATGGTCATTTAGATATCGCTGCTTTATTGATCAAACATGATACTAACGTTAATGCTACTGATAGATGGGGATTTACCCCATTACATGAAGCAGCACAAAAAGGTCGTACGCAACTTTGTGCACTTTTATTGGCTCACGGTGCTGATCCTACGATGAAGAATTATGAGGGTCAAACAGCGTTAGATCTAGCATCAGCAGAAGATGTCAAATGTTTATTAATGGATGCTCAACTCGAACCACCAATGTATTCAACATCATCGGGAATTGCTACAGCCAATTCTTCTAGTAATACAATAACTTCGACAACGAATCAAATTTCAACGACATCTCAACCATCATCTGAGCAACAGATAACAACAGGAACAATCATAAGTACTACCGATCAGAACCAATCCATTGCGAATCATCAATCACAAACAGAATCTTCTTCGTCGACAATTCAGCAACCAGATTTAATGCAACAATTAATTCGACAGATTATGATAATTGTTGGCAATAATCCAAATGTGATCAATTCTTCTGGTGATACTGTGACCAGTACTATTAACGACCCTCTTTCTTCGCTATCTATTCAATCAAACGAATCATTTATAGATGGGTCATTACAATTATTACAGTCTTCAATATCAGCTGAATCATCATCAAAACAAACAATTCAATTGAATAATGAATCCGTTCCGTCATCACTTGCGTTGCTTCTTTCGCAACGAAATGCCGATAATGTGAATGGAAATCGGTGTCCTGAAAATGTTCTTGCAAACAATAATACTGATAATGATAAAACTATTGATTATAAATCGATTATCGATGATACTTCTGCCGATAATATATCGAAAATAAATCCACAACCTGGTGATGGTTCATCTGATGTCACTCAAACGATTCAAACAAATTCATCACAATCAATTAACCAACATTCAACTCATTCAACGATTTTAGCTAATAACAGCGATAACGTTTCTGTATCAAATAATAATGGCAACAATAATAATAAGCTAACAAATTATTTGCCGGTTTCAAACATACCATCTAGTGTAACTGTGCCAATGTTTTTATCAACATTGGGTTTAGATTTTATAACTCCAATATTGATGCGTGAACATATTACGATGGATATTTTAGCTGAAATGGGTCATGAAGAATTGAAAGCAATCGGTGTATCTGCTTATGGCCATCGACATCGTATATTGAAAGGTATCGAAAAATTATTGATTTCATCATCAACATTATACGATACGATCGATGGTTCCGGATTGGTTGTACGTGCCAATAATCAACTAGAACCATTGAAACAAGCATTAAATGGCAATCAATTTTTAGGAACTACCATTACAAATGCTAATGCTATAACTGTGATGACATCAACTGGAGCTGTTGTACCATTACCATCAGCACCATCATTCGCTACTACAAATAATAGTTTTCAATCATTTTTGAGTAGTAAAAGTTCAGGTTCATTATCATTATCTTCCACACCGGGAATATCAATGATTCATACGACAACATTTTTGATTCAATTATCATCGGATGATCGTGAATATCGTGCCGTTGAAGATGAAATGCAATTAACTATTCGAGAACATAAAGATGGTGGTCAAGCTGGGGGTGTATTTACTCGTTATCGAATTATTCGTATACAGAAAATGATCAATCTTAAATTATGGCAACGGTATCTTCATCGTCGTCAAGAAATTCTTGAAGAAAATCACGGATTTGCCAATGAAAGAATGCTGTTCCATGGATCTCCATTCATTAATTCTATAGTACAAAAAGGATTCGATGAACGTCATGCCTACATTGGGGGAATGTTTGGTGCTGGAATTTATTTTGCTGAAAATAGTTCTAAATCTAATCAATATGTTTACGGTATTTGTGGTGGCAGTGGATGCCCAATGCACAAAGATCGTTCCTGTTATCAATGTAAACGGCAGATGCTATTGTGCCGTACAGCATTAGGAAAATCATTTTTTCAATTCAGTGCATTGAAAATGGCACATGCACCGCCTGGACATCATTCAATTATCGGTATGTTTACAATTTCAATTATAAGATTTAAAATTTCAGCTTTTCATTTAAATTTTCATTATCATGAATATTTTAGGACGTCCAAGTGGCGGTGGTCTATCATTTCCAGAATATGTCATTTATCGTGGCGAACAAGCATATCCAGGTAACAATGATTTGAAGTTTTTCTCAATAATTCTAGTAACTTTTCCCCTTCATATTTGATAGAATACATCAT
Source organism: Dermatophagoides pteronyssinus (assembly GCF_027571235.1). Classification (NCBI taxonomy): domain Eukaryota; kingdom Metazoa; phylum Arthropoda; class Arachnida; order Sarcoptiformes; family Pyroglyphidae; genus Dermatophagoides; species Dermatophagoides pteronyssinus. The sequence continues at coordinate 915,094 of NW_027461537.1, forward strand.
CACTTATCAGATCATAAAACCGGGATCATCTTCAAGCACATCTGACTGAAATTATAATTTTATCAATGACATTGTTCTTCAATAGGTTCTTCAACAAACCTATTTTTAAATGGAATTAAACAGGATTTTATTATGCAAAATTTATTGAATTATTTTATTATTAATCGACATTGTTATAAACAAGCGGATATTTTACTGTCACCAACAGTTCTTTTTCTTTGATCTTTCCTTGACCAGATTTGTTAAATCCAATAAAACGATATAATGGAAGAATTGTGATCATCACCATAAAAAACAACGTTTTTCTGGATTCATTGGCGATCCAATCGAACAATTGAAACTTTCTGCAAATTTATCAAAGTTTTGCAAACATACATTGACACGAGATTCGGGTGGTGAATGTGGATCATCGATGAACCAATCATTTAATTCAGCTTGAGTGATATGCCTGCAATGAATCTATTTCATACGAGAATTGTTTGATCTTAATGAAAAAATATTTTTGATATTTAGGAAAATATGATTTTTACCTGGGCTAATGATAAGAAAAATATTTGTTCAATTGTCATTTTTTTGTCAACTAATCGTGGCAATAATTGTGGTTGTTTTCCACCATTTTGAATACGTTTCAATTCATCTTGATATGCCATATATGCAAGACGTAAACCGCCATTATCAGCAACATCTTCACCTACTGTAGAATTATCTTGCAAGAGACCATATGAATGTTCAGTGTAATTTCTATATTGTTCAATAAAACATTGTGTACTATCTTCGAAATTTTTCAGTGATTTTTTTGTCGAAAATTTTTGTTGTCCATTCTTATCTAATTTAATATCACTCTCATTAAAACAATGCGTAATTTCATGACCAATTATATAACCCATTTTTGCGTAATTCACATAAAACGGCAGTTCTGCATCAAAAATTGGCAACCTAAGTAATGTTGGTTTAATTTCTAAAGATATTGAGAAAATTTGTTCAATTTTATTTATTTCGAAAATGAATAAGGTATTTACCGATGCTTTTTACAAATTTGTTATACATAGCATTAAACATTAATGGTGAAAAATTAGTAAATCTGAAAAAAATAAACATGTATTAAACCAAGTACAGTTGTTTAAAATCATTCATTCTTACTCTCGAAAACTGAAATCATCATTTTTCATCAATCGAAACATTAGATATTTATAGTAGCTTAACAGTTTAGCATATGATTCGCAAAAATTATCAGCAATAAAATGATTAATCGAACCATGAAGTCCATAAAATTCATCAAGATGCTCTTCAACAATAAACAACTCCGGCAAACCGATAATATCAATGATGTCACGAAGTTTTTCAATAACTCTTTCACGTGTCTCATTATCAAATAATGTATTCTGTTTCATCGATTCAATAGCCGATTGTTTCAACTGGTTGACCATATGAATAGCTTTCAATTTCGAGCCAGGTTTCAAAGAATAATCAACATATAAGCGTGCGATTGCAAAGTTTAATGGAAATTGATCAAAATAGAAAAAATCGAGGCAAATTTCTCGATTTTTAGTATGATCTTCAGTTAACAAATATGTTATTGCTTTTAACCAAAAATAATTAAAAACAATATGTTTGGGAATGTTTTGAATGACTTTGAAAGAATTAACAAGTGGATCACCGGGTTCAACAGAAATTAATTCATCACCTCGAAATTGAATAGAATTTTTCACATTCTTTAGGGATTTTCCAGCATTATATGTTATTTGAAAAAAACTTTTCCAATTTAACCCGGTATCCTTCTCAAAATTTGTCAAGTTGTACTTTTTTCCAATAGGTTCAATCATTTCTCTAAAATTTTTTATCTTGTTCTCAAAATCGATGACTTCATCAACAATTTTTTTATATTTTTCTTTACCCATCTTCCCCGTATTGTTTTTCGTCACTAAATTGTACAAAATATGATAATTAGGAGTGTCAATCTCTAAAAAACCAAAATCAATCTGTTGAAGTAAAAAGTTGTAATTATACAGCGTAAATGATGGAGATTTGAAAATAAGAATATAAATGTAAACACACATTGATATAAAAGAAAACATCGAAAATAAAACAAACTCTGAATAATGGTTCATAACCAAATACATTTGAATAGTGTGCATAAAAATCTAGCCAATTAATATTTAACGAGTTGTTATTCGATTCCAATGGCCATGATAATTTTGGTGAAATCGGTAGACTATTCCATAATTTATCGAATAATCGAAAAGCATCATCTGGTTTTGGTCTATGTAAGCATTGTTGATAGATTCGAATCGCCCATTCCACTGCTAACGATTTAGATTTAACTATTTCTCTATTCCTCTCATTTTTTCTTTGATCCCATCCATTCTCTAGGATATATCGGACTTGATCGCGAACTTTTTCTTCCAACTCCTTTGTAAAAATGTCAGGATCGGAATCATTTATATTCCGAATCATTGTTCCACATGCATATTGATAAAAGTTGTCACATGGATCAGCAGAATTATTTATTAATTTAAGTACATTTTCACTATATTTATCACATATATCACTCATGCAAAACATGTCGTTTACTTTTAATGAGGAAAGGAGAATTATTTGGAATCTTAAATTTTGGCATGAAAAAATTCTTACCACTATCATGATCGTAAATATGATACACGATGTTGCTAAACAATAACGTTATCAACAATATTATCGATGAAAAAGATAGAATATGATTGGTTGTTACTTTCATATTTAATAACTTGAAACAAATAATGTTAAAAAAAACTCATGAATAAAAATTTAAACAAATAAATTGAAGCCTAATTTATTTAAAAAATTAATTGAATTATTTTTCAGATTCACATCGTTATAAAAAAACGGCGATTCAGCTGCCACCACGACAAAGTTCTTTTTCTTTGATCGGACTTGATAAATCCAGTGAAACGTTATAATATATTATAAAGTATATATTGTAATAAATACATGATTAATTGACATCATCACCATAAAAAACAACGTTTTTCTGGATTCATTGGCGATCCAATCGAACAATTGAAACTTTCGGCAAATTTATCAAAGTTTTGAAAACATACATTGACACGAGATTCTCTGGGTGAATGTGGATCAATGTTGATCAAATTTTCTAATTGTGTTCGAGTGACAAACTTACAATTAATCTATTTCATACAAGAATTGTTTGATCACTAATTAAATAAAAATATTTTTGATGATATGATTTTTACCTGAGCTAACGATAGGAAAAATATTTGCTCAATTGTCATTTTTTTGTCAACTAATCTTGGTAATAATTGTGGTTGCTTTCCAAGGTTTTGAATACGTTTTAATTCATCTTGATATGTCATATATGCAAGACGTAAACCACCGTTATCAGCAATATCTTCATCCAATGTAGTAATATTCCCCAAAAGACCATATGAATGTTCACTGTAATTTCGATATTGTTCTATAAAACATTGAGCACTTTCCTCAAAGTTTCTCAGAGATTTGTTTGTCCCCCATTTTTCTCCTCCGTTCTTATCAATTTTAAAATCTTTCTTTGTAAAGCAATGCGTAATTTCATGGCCAATTGCAAAACCTAATTTAGCGTAATTCACATAAAACGGCAGTTCTACATCGAATAATGGCAATGTCAATAAGGTTGGTCTAATTTCTATAGATATTGAGAAAATTTGTTTAATTTATTTCGAAAATGAAAAAGGTCTTACCGATATGGTTTGTCGAACGACTATAAAAAGCATTAATCATTAATGGTGAAAAAGGATTAAATCTAAAAAAAATAGAAACGATCATTAAACAAAATAGATTTGCTTATAATCATGGATTCTTACCCTGCAATAATGACATCATTTTTCATCAATCGAAACATTAGATATTTATAGTAGCTTAACAGTTTTGCATATGATTCGCAATAATTATTTCCAATGAAATGATTAATCGAACCATGAACTATATAATACTCATCAAGATATTCATCAACAATAATGAACTCGGGGAAACCGATAATATCAATGATGTTACGAAGTTTTTTTATAACTCTTTCACGTGTCTCATTGTCAAATAATGTATTCTGTTTCATTGATTCGATAGCCGATCGTTTTAATTGGTTGACCATATGAATTACTTTCAATTTCGATCCAGGTTTTAATGAATAATCAACATATAAGCGTGCGATTGCGAAGCTCAATGGGAATTGATCAGATAAGAAGATATTAGGGCATGTTTCTTGATTTTTAGGTTGAAATTCATTCAACAAATATGTTATTCCTTTCAGCCACAAATAATTGAGTACAATATGTTCAGGAGTGTTTTGAATGAATTTGAAAAAATTAACAAGTGGATCACCGGGTTCAAAGGAAATAAATTCATCGCCACTAATACTCGCAGAATTTTTCACATTCCCAAAGGATTTTCCCGCATTATATGTTATTTGGAAAAAACTTATCCAATTTAACCCCGTATCATTGCTAATTTTTTTCAAAGATTTAGAACTTGTTTCAGATTTTTTTGTTTTTTTAAAATTTGTAATTTTGTCCTCAAAATCAATCACTTCATTGACTATTTTTTCATATTTTTCTTTACTCATCTTCCCTGTATTATTTTTGGTCACTAAATCATACAAAATATGATAATTATGAGTATCATTCTCCAAAGAACCAAAATCAATCTGTTAAAGTTAAAATTTGTCGTTATGCAGTGTGAATGGCAGCGAAATGAAAATATTAATATTTCAAAAACACACCTTGATATTTATCTTAAAAAACATCCAAACACCAACTCTGAATAGTGGTTCATAACCAAAAACAATGGAAAAGTGTGCGTAAAAATCCAACCAATCCATATTTATCGAGTTGTTATTCGATTCCAATGGCCATGATAATTCTGGTGAAATCGGTAGACTATTCCATAGTTTATCAAATGATTGCAAAACATCATCTGGTTTTGGTCTATGTAAGCATTGCTGATAGATTCGAATCGCCCATTCCACTGCTAGCGATTTGGATTTAACTATTTTTCTATTCCTCTCATTTTTTCTTTGATCCCATCCATTCTCTAAGATATATCGGACTTGACCGCGAGCTTTTTCTTCCAACTCCTTTGTAAAAATGTCCGGATCGGAATCACTTGTATCCCGAATCATTGTTCCACATGCATATTGATAAAAGTTGTCACATGGATCAGCAGAATTATTCATTAATTTAAGTACATTTTCACTATATTTATCACATGTTTCGCTTATGCAGAACAAGTCATTTGCTTTTAATGAGGAAGAGAATAAAGTGAAGAATTATTTTGAAGCTACAATTTTAGCATGAAAAAATTCTTACCACTATCATGGTCGTAAATATGATGCATAATATTGTTAAATAATAAAGTTACCAACAATATGATCGATGAAAAAGATAGAATTTTAGTGCTTGTTGCCTTCATATTTCTACCAAATAACTTTATTATTAATGAAAACAATGCACTTTTAAATGAAAATTTTTAAAAAATTAAAGGCAAATTTATTAGAAAAATTAATTGAATTATTTTTCGGATACACATTGTTATAAACAAGCGGCGATTTTCCTGCCACCACGACAACATTCTATTTTCTTTGGTCTTGCAATGATCAGAATTGTTAAATCCAATAAAACGATATAATAGTAGAATAGTGATCACCACAATAAAAAACAACGTTTTTCTGGATTCATTGGCGATCCAATCGAACAATTGAAACTTTCTGCAAATTTATCAAAGTTTTGAAAACATACATTTACACGAGATTCTGATGGTGAATGTGGATCTATATTTAACAATTTAAGCAATCGATCTCGTGTAAGTGTCCTACAATATAACTATTTTTCACAAGAATGGTTGTATTACTATTTTGGAAGAAAATATTTTATTTTTACCTGAGCTAATGATAGAAAAAATATTTGATCAATTGTGATTTTTTTAGCAACTAATCGTGGCAATAATTCAGGTTGCTTTCCAAGGTTTTGTATACGTTTCAATTCAGCTTGATATATCATGTATGCAAGCCGCAAACCACCATTATCTGCAATATCTTCATTTAATGTAGAAATATTTCCAAAAAGACCATATGAATGTTCACTGTAATTCCGATATTGTTCAATAAAACATTGTGAACTATTATTAAAATTCATCCTAGTTTTTTCTCCTCCCTTACTTGGAATATCATACTCTTGGAAACAATGTGTAATTTCATGACCAATTACATACCCCATTTTTCCGTAATTAACATAAAACGGCAGTTCTGCATCAAATAATGGCGATCTTATAAATGTTGGTTTTATTTCTATGGATAGAGAAAATTCGTTAAATTTTATTTATTTCGAAAATAAATAAGGTCTTACCGATATGGTTTGTCAAAGGACTATAAAAAGCATTTATCATGAATGGTGAAGAAGTATAAAGTCTAAAAAATTTGAAATGATCTTTTATTAAACAAAATAGATTCGCTTATAATCATATTTTCTTACTCTTCAATATTAATATCATCCTTTTTCATAAATCGAATCTTCAGATATTTATAGTAGCTTAACAGTTTAGCATATGATTCACAATAATTATCGGCAATCAATTGATTAATCGAACCATAAACACCATAATACTTATCAAGATATTCATCAACAATAAACAACTCAGGCAAACCGACGACATCAATGATAGTACGAAGTTTTTTTATAACATTTTTACGTGTCACATTGTCAAATAATGTATTCTGTTTCATCGATTTGATAGCCGATCGTTTTAATTGGTTGACCATATGTATAACTTTTAATTTCGATCCAGGTTTTAATGAATAATCAACATATAAGCGTGCGATTGCAAAGCATAATGGGAATTGTTCGGAAAAAAAAATATCAGAACAAGTTTCGTGATTTTTAGGTTGAAATTCATTTAACAAATATGTTATTCCTTTCAGCCACAAATAATTGAGTACAATATGTTCAGGAGTGTTTTGAATGACTTTGAAAAAATTAACAAGTGGATCACCGGGTTCAACAAAAATTATATCATCACCATTTAAATTCGTAGAATTTTCAATTTTCTCTAATGATTTTCCCACATTATATGTTATTTGAAAAAAACTTATCCAATTCAACCCCGTATCATTGATAATTTTTTTCAAAGTTTCTAAACTTGTTTCAGATTTGTTTGTTTTTTTTAAATTAATAATTTTGTCCTCAAAATCGATCACTTTATTTACGATTCTTTCATATTTTTCTTTACTCATCTTCCCTATATTATTTTTGGTAACTAAATCGTACAAAGTATGATAATCATGAGTATCATTTTCCAAAGAACGAAAATCAATCTGTTGAAGTAAAAATTTGTCGTTATGCAGTGTCAATGATATAGAATTAAAACAATGAATGCATTTATTTCAACACACCATGTTTGCGGGGATAAGTTCCATCATAAAACCAATTCTGAATAAGGGTTCATAACCGAATACAATTGAATAGTGTGCATAAAAGTCTAGCCAATTCATATTTATTGAGTTGTTATTCGATTCCAATGGCCATGATAATTCTGGTGAAATCGGTAGACTTTTCCATAATTTATTAAATGTTTGAAAAGCATCATCTGGTTTTGGTCTATGTAAGCATTGTTGATAGATTCGAATCGTCCATTCCACGGCTAACGATTTGGATTTAACAATTTTTTTATTCGTCCCCTTTTTCCTTTGATCCCATCCATTTTCCAGAATATATCGGACTTGATCATTAACTTTCTCTTTCAATTCATTTGCAAAAAAAGGAATTTTGGAATTATTTGAATCTCGAATCATTGTTCCACATGCATATTGATAAAAGTTGTCACATGGATCAACAGAATTATTTATTAATTTTAGAACTTTTTCACTATATTTGTCACAGGTTTCACTTATGCAGAACAAGTCGTTTGCTTTTTAATGAGGGAGAGGACAAAATGAAGAATTATTCTGAAGCTACAATTTTAGCATGAAAAAATTTCTTACCACTATCATGGTCGTAAATATGATGCACAATATTGTTAAACAATAACGTTATCGACAATATTATCGATGAAAAGGCTAGAATTTTAGTGGTTGTTACTTTCATATTTAATAACTTAAACCAAATAATGTTATAATCAATGAATAGGAATGCAATTTTAAATGAAAATTTTAGAAAAAATTTATAACAAATTTATTCGAATTAATTGAATTATTATTCTGATCGAAATTGTTCAACAGTGATCGTTTTATCAACTAATAATTGGGGATACAGATTTTGAATACGTTTCTATCCATCTCGATATGCCACATATGCGAGACGTAAACCACCATTATCAGCAATATCTTCATTTAATTTAGAATTAATTTGCCAGAGATACGATTCGATGTTCACTGTATTTTTGATATTGTTCAATAAAACATTGTGTTTTTTATTTTCGAATTTTTTTCAAATTTGTCTGTCCACCATTCTTGTAAAACGCAATTCTTATAAAAATTAATGCCAAATTAATCAAAACTATGCATAATTTCATGGCCAATCATATAACCAATTTTTGCGTAATTGACATGAAACGGAAGTTCTGCATCAAAAGATTGCAATCTTAATAAGTTTTGCTTAATTTCTTGAGATGTTGAGAAAAATTTGTCTGATTTTAATCATTTATGAAATGAAAAAGAAAGAATTTGATTAGTTGTTACTATCATATTTATTAGTTTGAAACAAATAATTTTATAATTTTTTGATTAAAATGTTTTATAAATGTGATTATTCAATACCGACATTAACAAATGAACCACTTATCCTTCACCATAAAAAACAACGTTTTTTCGGATTCATTGGCGATCCAATCGAACAATTGAAACTTTCTGCAAATTTATCTAGGTTTTGCAAACATAAATTGACGCGAGATTCTCCGGGTGAATGTGGATCTTGTTGGATCAAAAATTTCAATTCGTTTCGAGTAAAAGACCGACACTGATTCTATGTTATACAAAAATTATTTGATCACTATTTAAATAAAAATATTTATGATGATATGATTTTTACCTGGGCTAATGATAGGAAAAATATTTGTTCAATTGTCATTTTTTTGTCAACTAATCGCGGCAATAATTGTGGTTGCTTTCCAAGATTTAAAATACGTTTCAATTCATCTTGATATGTCATATATGCCAGACTCAAACCACCATTATCAGCAATATCTTCAATCAATGTAGAAATATTTCCCAAAAGACCATATGAATGTTCACTGTAATTTCGATATTGTTCTATAAAACATTGAGCACTATCCTCAAAATTTCTCAGAGTTTTGTTTCTACCCCATTTTTCTCCTCCATTATCAATTTTAATATCATCCTTTTTTAAACAATGTGTAATTTCATGGCCAATTATAGAACCAATTTTTGCGTAATTCACATAAAACGGCAGTTCGGCATCGAATAAAGGAAATCTTAAAAATGTTGGTTTAATTACTATAGATAATGAGAAAAAAAAATTTCAATTTTATTCATTTCGAAAATTAATATAAGGTCTTACCAATTCTGTTAGTCGAATGACTATAAAAAGCATCCAATGATAATGGTGAAAAGTAAATAATACTAAAAAAAATAGAAACGATCATCTATTAACCAAAATATATTCGTTTATAATCATCGATTCTTACTCTTCAATAATGGTATCATTTTTCATCAATCGAAACATTAGATATTTATAGTAGCTTAACAGTTTAGCATATGATTCGCAATAATTATTTCTAATCAAATGACTAATCGAACCATGAAGTCCATAAAATTCATCAAGATGTTCATCAACAATAAACATTTCAGGCAAACTGATTATATCAATGATATTACGAAGTTTTTCAATAATTCTTTCGCGCATCTCATTGTCAAATAATGTATTATGTTTCATTGATTCGATAGCCGATTGTTTCAACTGGTTGACCATATGAATAGCTTTCAATTTCGATCCTGGTTTTAATGAATAATCAACATATAAGCGTGCGATTGCAAAGCTTAATGGAAATTGATCAGATAAGAAGATATTAGGGCATGTTTCTTGATTTTTAGGCTGAAATTCATTCAACAAATATGTTATTGCTTTCAGCCAAAAATAATTAAAAACGATATGTTCGGGAGTGTTTTGAATGACTTTGAAAGAATTTACAAGCCCATCTACTCGTCCAACCCAAATTAATTCATCGCCACTGAAATTCGTAGAATTTTTCCCATTCTTCAATGATTTTCCCACGTTATATGTTATTTCAAAAAAACTTTTCCAATTCAACCCCGAAGCAGATTCAAAAACTTTTAAAAATATTTGACCTGTTCTTTTCCCTTTTTTAAAATTTGTAATCTTGTCCTCAAAATCAATCACTTCATTGACAATTTTTTCATATTTCTCTTTACTCATTTTCCCGGTATTGTTTTTCATCACTAAATTGTACAAAATATGATAATCATGAGTACCATTTTTCGAACCAAAAAAAATCTGTCAAAGTAAAAAGTTGTCGTTATACAGTGTCAATGATGGAGAATTGAAACTAAGAATGTATTAAGGTAAACACACCGTGATTGTAGGATCATTTCCTAAACTAAAACCAACTTTGAATAATGGTTCATAACCGAATACAATTGAAAAGTGTGCATAAAAATCCAACCAATCCATATTTATCGAGTTGTTATTCGATTCCAATGGCCATGATAATTCTGGTGAAATCGGCAGACTATTCCATAGTTTATCAAATGTTTGCAAAACATCATCTGGTTTTGGTCTATGTAAGCATTGTTGATAGATTCGAATCGCCCATTCCACTGCTAACGATTTAGATTTAACAATTTTTCTATTCGTTTCCTTTTTCCTTTGATCCCATCCATTTTCAAGGATATATCTGACTTGATCATTAACTCCGTTTTGCAAATCTTTTGTAAAAAAATGTATTTGGGAATCATTTTGATCCCGAATCATTGTTCCACATGCATATTGATAAAAGTTGTCACATGGATCAACAGAATTATTCATTAATTTAAGTACATTTTCACTATATTTATCGCATGCTTCACTTATGCAGAACAAGTTGTTTGCTTTTTAATAAGGAAGAGAATAAGGTGAAAAATTATTTTGAAGCTATAATTTTTGCATAAAAAATACTTACCACTATCATTGTCGTAAATATGATGAAAAATATTGCTAAATAATAACGTTATCGACAATATGATCGATGAAAAAGATAGAATTTTAGTGGTTGTTGCCTTCATATTTAGTAACTTGGAAACAAATAATGTAAAAATCAAAGAAATGAATGTATTTTAAATGGAAATTTAAAAAAAATTTAAGAAAAATTTTTTCGAAAAATTAATTGAATTATTATGATCGACATTGTTAAAAATCTCAATTTCAATTCAGGAATTTTTTTGATTAAAATGTTTTATAAATTTAATTAATCAATATCGACATTAACAAATGAACCACTTATCCCTCACCATAAAAAACAACGTTTTTTCGGATTCATTGGCGATCCAATCGAACAATTGAAACTTTCTGCGAATTTATCAAAGTTTTGCATACATAAATTGACTCGAGATTCTCCAGGTGAATGTGGATCTTGTTGGATCGAAAATTTCAATTCATTTCGAGTAAAAGACCGACACTGATTCTATGTTATACAAGAATTGTTTGATCACTAATTAAATAAAAATATTTTTAATGATCTGATTTTTACCTGGGCTAATGATAGGAAAAATATTTGTTCAATTGTCATTTTTTTGTCAACTAATCGTGGCAATAATTGTGGTTGCTTTCCAAGATTTAAAATACGTTTCAATTCATCTTGATATGCCATATATGCCAGACTCAAACCACCGTTATCAGCAATATCTTCATTCAATGTAGAAATATTCCCCAAAAGACCATATGAATGTTCACTGTAATTTCGATATTGTTCTATAAAACATTGGGCACTATCTTCAAAATTTCTCAGAGTTTTGTTTGTTCCAAATTTTTCTCCTCCATTCTTATCAATTTTAATATCATCCTTTTTAAAGCAATGTGTAATTTCATGGCCAATTATAGAACCTATTTTGGCGTAATTCACATAAAACGGCAGTTCGGCATCGAATAAAGGAAATCTTAAAAATGTTGGTTTAATTACTATAGATATTGAGAAAAAAATTTTCTAAAGTTTATCAGTTCTAAAATGAATAAAGTCTTACCGATGCTGTTTATTTCAGGAAGATAATGAGCATTTAATTTTAATGGTGAAAAATAAATAATTCTAAAAAAATAGAAACGATCATCTATTAACCAAAATATATTCGTTTATAATCATCGATTCTTACTCTTCAATAATGGTATCATTTTTCATCAATCGAAACATTAGATATTTATAGTAGCTTAACAGTTTAGCATATGATTCGCAAAAATTATTTCTAATCAAATGACTAATCGAGCCATAAAGTCCATAAAATTCATCAAGATGTTCATCAAAAATAAACATTTCAGGCAAACCGATAATATCAATGATATTACGAAGTTTTTTAATAATTTTTTTACGTGTTTCATTGTCAAATAATGTATTCTGTTTCATTGATTCGATAGCCGATTGTTTCAATTGGTTGACCATATGAATTACTTTCAATTTTGATCCAGGTTTTAATGAATAATCAACATATAAGCGTGCGATTGCAAAGCTTAATGGAAATTGATCAGATAAGAAGATATTTAAGCAAGTTTCTTGATTTTTAGGTTGAAATTCATTCAACAAATATGTTATTGCTTTCAGCCAAAAATAATTAAAAACAATATGTTCGGGAGTGTTTTGAATTACTTCGAAACAATTAAAAAGCCCATCTAAGCGGTCAACCCAAATTAATTCATCGCCACTGAAATTCGTTGAATTTTTCCCATTCTCCAATGATTTTCCCACATCATATGTTATTTTGAAAAAACTTTTCCAATTCAACCCCGAAACAGATTCAAAATCTTTTAAAAATAATAGAAATATTGTATTTTTCTTTTTTTTTAAATTTGCAATCTTGTCCTCAAAATCAATCACTTCATTGACAATTTTTTCATATTTCTCTTTACTCATTTTCCCTGTATTGTTTTTCATCACTAAATTGTACAAAATATGATAATCATGAGTACCATATTTCGAAGAACGAAAAACAATCTGCCGAAGTAAAAAGTTGTCGTTATACAGTGTCAATGGCAGAGAAATAAAATTATTAATATTTTAAAAACACACCATGATTGAAGGGTCATATTCGAAATAAAAGCCAACTATGAATAATGGTTCATAACCAAATACATTTGAATAGTGTGCATAAAAATCTAGCCAATTCATATTTAACGAGTTGTTATTCGATTCCAATGGCCATGATAATTCTGGTGAAATTGGCAGACTATTCCATAGTTTATCAAATGTTTGCAAAACATCATCCTGTTTTGGTCTATGTAAGCATTGTTGATAGATTCGAATCGCCCATTCCACTGCTAACGATTTAGATTTAACAATTTTTCTATTTTTCTTTTTTTTCCTTTTATCCCATCCATTTTCAAGGATATATCTGACTTGATCATAAACTCCGTTTTGCAAATCTTTTGTAAAAAAATGTATTTGGGAATCATTTTGATCCCGAATCATTGTTCCACATGCATATTGATAAAAGTTGTCACATGGATCAACCGAATTATTCATTAATTTAAGAACATTTTCACTATATTTATCACAGGTTTCAGTCCTGCAGAACATCGCTTTGTAAGGTGGGAGATAATTAGATGAAAATTATTTTCAAACTGAAATTTTTGCCCGAAAAAATTCTTACCACTATCATGGTAGTAATTATGATGCACAATATTGCTAAATAATAACGTTATCAACAATATGATCGATGAAAAAGATAGAATTTTAGTGGTTGTTGCCTTCATATTTCTACCAAACAACTTTATTATTAATGAAAGCAATGCACTTTTAAATGAAAATTTAAAAAAATTAAAGGCAAATTTATTAGAAAAAATTAATTGAATTATCATTCTGATCGACATTGTTTTAATCAAGCAACAATTTTACAATCTCCAAGTTATAGTTTACAACGTTAAATAAAGTTCATTTTTAAAAAATATTTAAAAATATCAGAAAACATTATGTATACGAAGAACAAAATGTTGAATACAACTTTTTGACAACAATTATTTAACGAAAGTGTTAATAAATTAAGGCTAAGTTTTAAAAAATCTAGATATATATCTATGATCTTCTTATAATTTATTAAAAAATTTATTATCAAGTCAAATATATATTGATTGTTATTTTTTCTGATTCGGATTCACATGTCATCATTTAAACTTTATAATAGTAACAAAAATTACTCTGATAAATGTTCTCATCACCATAAAAGACAACGTTTTTTTGGATTCATTGGTGATCCTATCGAACAATTGAAACTTTCTGCGAATTTTTCAAAGTTTTGCATACATAAATTGACACGAGATTCTGGTGGTGAATGGTAATGTTTGTTTATCAAATCTTTTAATTGAACATTTGTTAGAACCCCACATTCTATCTATTTTATACAAAAAAAAATGTAAAATCATTAGGTTGTGAAAAATTCGTTAAATATGATTTTTACCTGGGCTAATGATAGAAAAAATATTTGATCAACAGTCATTTTTTTGTCAACTAATCTTGGCAATAATTGTGGTTGCTTTCCAAGGTTTGGAACACTTTTTAATTCATTTTGATATGCCATATATGCAAGACGTAAACCACCGTTATCAGCAATATCTTCACTCAATGTTGAATTATTTCGCCAGAGGCCATATGAATGTTCACTGTAATTTCTATATTGTTCAATAAAACATTGTGTTCTATTTTCGAAATTTCGCAATGATTTGTTTGTCCACCATTCTTGGAAAACTCCATTTTTATCATAATTAATACCTTCTTTATCGAAACTATGTGTAATTTCATGCGCAATTATAGAACCTAGTTTGGCATAATTCACATAAAATGGAAGTTCAGCATCAAACAATGGTAATTTTAATAATGTGGGTTCAATTTCTAGTAATGATAAATAAATCAATACAATTTCTATTATTTCAAAAATTAATATAATCTTACCAATACTATTTCTATGACGGTTATAAAAAGCATTAGCCATTAATGGAGAAAAATTGATTCTGGAAAAAAGAATATAACTTTTATGAAAAAATATACATTTGGTTATTAATCATGCATCTTACTCTCGAAAACTGAAATCCTTATTTTTCATTATTCGAAACATTTGATATTTAAAGTATCTCATTAGTCGAATATATGAAATACAATAATGATGTGCAATCAATGAATCAAGAGAACCATGAATTCCATAAAAATCATCAAGATGTTCATCAATAATAAGCCATTCAGGAAAGCCAATAATATCAATGATGTTTCTGAGTTTTTCAATTGCTCGTTGTCGAGTTTTCTCATCTATTATCGTATTTTTTTCCATAGATTCAATGGCTGACCGTTTCAATTGATGGAACATATGAACTAGCTTTGATTTTGAGCCATTTTTCAATGAATAATCAACATATAACCGGTTGATTGCTAATATTAAAGGAAATTCAGCAGAATCGAAAATTCTATAACAACTGTCTTGATTTTTAGGTTGAACTTCATTCCACCAATATGATAAAGCTTTGAACCAAAAATAATTGAAAACAACATGTTTGGATGTTTTTTGTATGACTTCGAGAGTTTTACGAATAGCATCAGAATGGTAAACAAGGATAAAATCATTATCACCGATAATATTAGAATGTTTTAATGATTGTTCAGTATTTAATGTTGAAATTATTTCAAAAAAACTTTTCCAATTCAATCTGATGTGCTTAAGGAATGATTCTACTCTATATGTTACGGTCACCGGTGTTGTTTTTTCCACAATATTGGCTATCTTCTTTTTCAATTCGATCACTTCATCAAAAATTTTTTCATATTTTTCTCTACTCATTCTGTTTTTGTTGTAATTTTTTATCAATTGGTATAAATCAATATCATTATTTTGATCATGAACATCATTCCATGAAAAATGAAAATCTATCTGTCAAAGTTTAGTTAAAGTTGCAGTGTAAATGTGAATATAAAAAATAAAAAAAATATTTAACAGACCTTGATTAGAAGCGTTGTACTTGTTACAAATTGTATTGTGAATAATGGTTCATAACCAAATACATTTGAATAATGTGCATAAAAATCAAGCCAATTCATATGTATCGATTCGTTATTCGATTCTAATGGCCATGATAATTTTGTTGAAATAGGTAGACTGTTCCATAGTTTATTAAATGATTGAATGATATTATTTGTTTTTGGCATATGTAAACATTGTTGATAGATTCGAATTACCCATTCCACGGCTAACGATTTAGATTTCACAATATCACAATTGATTTTATTTTTTCTTCGATCCCATCCACTTTCAAGAATAAATTGGACTTGATCACGAACCTCCTTTTCCATATTATTCATAACACTGACACCATAAGCACCAATGTCTGATATATTTAGATTCCGAATCATTTTTCCACATGCATATTCATAAAAATTATTACAAGGATCAACAGAATGATTCATTAATTTTAATAAATTTTTACTATAATTGTCACAAGTTTCACTCATACAGAACATATCGATCACTTTGTGAGATTTAAAAGAATTAGTTTAAAAAATTGTTTAAATTTTAAAATTCAAAACAAAACCCTCACCATTATCATTGTAATAAATATAGCTTATAATATTACTGAACAATAAAATTAATAAAAAAATGATTGTTAAAAACGATAGAAATTGATTGAATATAGCTTTCATAATTATTAGCTTGAAGCAAGAAAATATTTTCAACAAGAAACGTATTTTTAAATGAAATTTAACTGGAATTCAGTGTAAAAATTTATTGAATTATTATTCATATTGTTAAAAACAAGCGGCGATTCTACTGCCAGCATGTCAAAGTTCATTTTTCTTTCATATTCTATTGACCCGATTTGTTAAATCCAATAAAATTTATAATAGAAGAATTTTGATCATCACAACAAGATAGAATTTTAGTGGTTGTTGCTTTCATATTTATTGACTTGAACCAAATAATGTTGAAATTAATGAAAGGAATGTTCTTTTAAATGAGAATTTGAAAAAATTAAAGACAAATTTATTCGAAAAATTAATTGAATTATTATTCTGATCCACATTGTTATAAATTTCAATTTCCACAAATAAACCACTCAATTCACATCAAAATAAACGACAACGTTTTTCTGGATTCATTGGTGATCCAATCGAACAATTGAAACTTTCTGCAAATTTATCAAAGTTTTGTAAGCATACATTGACACGAGATTCGGGGGGTGAATGTGGATCATGAGTGAACCAATCATTCAATTCAGTTCGAGAAACAAACCTACAATGAAACTATTTTTCTCAAGATTGATTCGATTATTATTTTGGAAAAAATATTCTATGATTTTTACCTGAGCTGTTGCTAGAAAAAAGATTTGTTCAACTGTCATTTTTTTGTCAACTAATTTAGGGAATAATTGCGGTTGCTTTCCAAGGTTTTTAATACGTTTCATTTCATGTTGATATGCCATATATGCTGCACGTAAACCGCCATTATCAGCGACATCTTCACCTACAGTAGAATTATCTTGTGAAAGACCATATGAATGTTCAGTGTAATTTCTATATTGTTCAATAAAACATTGTGTTTTATCATCATATTTTTTTTCAAATTTGTCTGTGGTCCATTCTCGGAAAACTCCACTCTTATCGTATTTAATACCAGTTTTATCAACACAATGAAAAATTTCATGGCCAATTAGATAACCTAATTTAGCGTAATTGACATAAAACGGTAGTTCAGTATCAAATAATGGCAATCTTAATAAGATTGGTTTGATTTCTAAAGATGTTGAGAAAAATTTTCTAAATTTTATCAGTTCTAAAATGAATAAAGTCTTACCGATACTATTAGCCAAAATGTTATAATAAGCATTAAATATTAATGGTGAAAAGGTATTAATTCTAAAAAAAGAAATGAATTTTTTTTAATCCAAAATCATTTGCTTATTTTTTCTTACCCTCGAAGGCTGATAGAATCATTTTCCATCTTTCCAAACATTATATGTTTATAGTGTCTTAACAGTTTTGCATATGATTCATAATAATTATCTCCAATTATTGGATCAATCGAACTTTGAAGTCCATAAAATTCATCAAGTTGTTCATCAATCATAAACTTTTCAGGCAGACCGACAAAATCAATTATGCTCCGAAGTTTTTCAATAGCTTTTTCGCGTGTCTCATCATCAAATAATGTATTCTTTTCTATCGATTCAATCGCCGATTGTTTTAATTGGTTTACCATATGAATAGCTTTCAATTTCGAGCCAGGTTTCAATGAATAATCAACATATAAGCGCGCGATTGCAAAGCTTAATGGGAATCGATCAGAAAAGAAACTAGCTGGAACCGTTTTTATATTGCTAAGAAAATATGCTATCGTTTTCAACCAAAAATAATTAAAAACAATATATTTGGGAGTGTTTTCAATGACTTTGAGAGCATCAAGAAGCGCATCTTCAACAATAATAAGTTCATTATCATAGATAATCGAAGGGTTTTTCTCTTTCCTAAATGGTTTTCCATAATTAAGTGTTATTTGAAAAAAACTTTCCCAATTCAGCCCAGTATCAGATTCAATTTCTTTCAAATGATACAATTTTTTTGGTGCAAATTTTAGCTTAAATTTAGTTAGCTTGACACTAAAATCGATCACTTCATTGCAAATTTTTTCGTATTCTTTTTCACTCTTTTCGTTTGTTTTGTTTGGCATCATATATTTTAACAAAACTTGACAATTGAAAATTTGAAACTCCACAAAGCAAAAATCAATCTATTAAAGTAAAATGTTTTCTTTATGAAATGTGAATAACAGTGAATTGAAACTAATGTATATATTAACAAAAACACACCTGAATATAAAGGTTAATCATCAAATAATACCCAACTCTGAATATTGGCTCATAACCAAATGCATTTGAATAGTGTGCATAAAAATCTAGCCAATTTATATTTATGGAGTTCTTATTCGATTTCAATGGCCATGATGAATTTATTGAAATCGGTAGACCGTTAAATAGTTTATTGATTGCTTCTAAAATTTCTTCTTTTGTTGACATTTTACTTTTTATTCTTGTGCATTGTTGAAAGATTCGAATAGTCAAATCTGTAGCTAGAGACCTAGATTTAACAATTTTTCTATTCGTCTTGTTTTTCTTTTGATCCCATCCTTTTTTAAGTATATATTTCACCTCACCATTAACTTTATTAATCAAATTAGTTATATAACCTGCATCGGAAACATTCCGAATCATTGTTCCACATGCATATTGATAAAAGTTGTCACATGGATCAACTGAATTATTTATTAATTTCAGTACATTTTCACTATAATTATCACAGGTTTCAGTCATGCAGAACATGTCCATCGCTTTATAAGGGGCAAGAGAGTTAAGGAAAAATTCAATTAAAAAAAAGGATTTTAGCATGAAAAAATTTCTTACCACTATCATGGTCGTAAATATGATGCATAATATTGTTAAATAATAAAGTTACCAACAATATGATCGATGAAAAAGATAGAATTTTAGTGGTTGTTACTTTCATATTTCAACCAAATAACTTTATAATTAATGAAAGCAATACACTTTTAAATGAAAATTTTAAAAAAATTAAAGCAAATTTATTCGAAAAATTAATTAAGTTATCATTCTGATCGACATTGTTTTAATCAAGCAACAATTTTACAATCTCCAAGTTATAGTTTACAACGTAAAATTAATTGAATTATAATTCTGATCCACATTGTTCTAAATTTCAATTTCCACAAATAAACCACCCAATTCACATCAAAATAAACGACAACGTTTTTCTGGATTCATTGGTGATCCAATCGAACAATTGAAACTTTCTGCAAATTTATCAAAGTTTTGTAAGCATACATTGACACGAGATTCGGGGGGTGAATGTATATCATGAGTGAACCAATCATTCAATTCAGTTCGAGTAACAAACCTACAATGAAACTATTTTTCCCAAGATTGATTCGATTATTATTTTGGAAAAAATATTTTATGATTTTTACCTGAGCTGTTGCTAGAAAAAAGATTTGTTCAACTGTCATTTTTTTGTCAACTAATTTAGGGAATAATTGCGGTTGCTTTCCAAGGTTTTGAATACGTTTCATTTCATGTTGATATGCCATATATGCTACACGTAAACCGCCATTATCAGCGACATCTTCACCTACAGTAGAATTATCTTGCGAAAGACCATATGAATGTTCAGTGTAATTTCTATATTGTTCAATAAAACATTGTGTTTTATCATCATATTTTTTTTCAAATTTGTCTGTGGTCCATTCTCGGAAAGCTCCACTCTTATCATATTTAATACCAGTTTTATCAACACAATGAAAAATTTCATGGCCAATTATATAACCTAATTTAGCGTAATTGACATAAAACGGTAGTTCAGCATCAAATAATGGCAATCTTAATAAGATTGGTTTGATTTCTAGAGATGTTGAGAAAAATTTTCTAAATTTTATCAGTTCTAAAATGAATAAAGTCTTACCGATACTATTAGCCAACGTGTTATAATGAGCATTAAATATTAATGGTGAAAAGGTATTAATTCTAAAAAAAAGAAATGATTTTTTATTAATCCAAAATCATTTGCTTATTTTTTCTTACCCTCGAAGACTGATAGAATCATTTCCCATCTTTCCAAACATTATATGTTTATAGTGTCTTAACAGTTTTGCATATGATTCATAATAATTATCTCCAATCATCGGATCAATCGAACTTTGAAGTCCATAAAATTCATCAAGTTGTTCATCAGTCATAAACTTTTCAGGAAAACCGACAAAATCAATTATGCTCCGAAGTTTTTCAATAGCTTTTTCGCGTGTTTCATCATCAAATAATGTATTCTTTTCTATTGATTCAATCGCCGATTGTTTTAATTGGTTTACCATATGAATAGCTTTCAATTTCGATCCTGGTTTTAATGAATAATCAACGTATAAGCGTGCGATTGCAAAGCTTAATGGAAATTGATCAGATAAGAAACTATCAGGACAAAATCCGAAAACTGGAATCGACATTATATTGCTAATAAAATATATTATTGTTTTCAGCCAAAAATAATTAAAAACAATATGTTTGGGAGTGTTTTCAATGACTTTGAGAGTATCAAGAAGCGCATCGTCAACAATAATAAGTTTATTATCATAGATAATCGAAGGGTTTTTCTCTTTCCTAAATGATTTTCCATAGTTAAGTGTTATTTGAAAAAAACTTTCCCAATTCAACCCAGTATACGATTCAATAGTTTTCAGATCATACAAATTTTTGTCAGATCCAATTTTTTGCTCAAAATTAGCTACCTTGTCAATAAAATCGATCACTTCATTGCAAATTTTTTCGTATTCTTTACTCTTTTCGTTTGTTTTGTTTAGCATCATAAATTTTAACAAAACTTGACAATCAAATTTTTCGGCCTCAATAAAGCAAAAATCAATCTGTTAAAGTAAGACGTTTTCGTTATGAAATGTGAAAAACAGTGAATTGATATTAATGTATATAATAATAAAAACACACCTGAATATAAAGGTTATTCATCAAATTATACCCAACTCTGAATATTGGCTCATAACCAAAAGCATTTGAATAGTGTGCATAAAAATCTAGCCAATTTAAATTTATGGAGTTCTTATTCGATTCTAATGGCCATGATAATTTTGTTGCAATAGGTAGACTGTTCCATAGTTTATTGATTGGTTTCAAAATATCAATTGGGTTTGATATATCTCCTATATGTGAGCATTGTTGATAGATTCGAATAGCCCATTCCGCAGCTAACGACTTAGATTTAACAAATTTTCTATTTGCCTTGTTTTTGTCTTGATCCCATCCTTTTTCTAAGACATATCCGACCTCTTTACGAACTTTAATAACCATATCCCTTATATAACCAGTATCAGAAACATTCCGAATCATTGTTCCGCATGCATATTGAAAAAAGTTGTCACATGGATCAACTGATTTATTCATTAATTTCAGTACATTTTCACTATAATTATCACAGGTTTCACTTATGCAGAACAAGTCGTTTGCTTTTTAATGAGGGAGTGGACAAAATGAAGAATTATTCTGAAGCTACAATTTTAGCATGAAAAAAATTCTTACCACTATCATGGTCGTAAATATGATGCATAATATTGCTAAATAATAAAGTTACCAACAATATGATCGATGAAAAAGATAGAATTTTTGTGGTTGTTACTTTCATATTTCAACCAAATAACTTTATAATTAATGAAAGCAATGCACTTTTAAATGAAAATTTTAAAAAAATTAAAGACAAATTTATTCGAAAAATTAATTAAGTTATCATTCTGATCCACATTGTTTTAATCAAGCAACAATTTTACAATCTCCAAGTTATAGTTTACAACGTAAAATTAATTGAATTATAATTCTGATCCACATTGTTCTAAATTTCAATTTCCACAAATAAACCACCCAATTCACATCAAAATAAACGACAACGTTTTTCTGGATTCATTGGTGATCCAATCGAACAATTGAAACTTTCTGCAAATTTATCAAAGTTTTGTAAGCATACATTGACACGAGATTCGGGGGGTGAATGTATATCATGAGTGAACCAATCATTCAATTCAGTTCGAGTAACAAACCTACAATGAAACTATTTTTCCCAAGATTGATTCGATTATTATTTTGGAAAAAATATTTTATGATTTTTACCTGAGCTGTTGCTAGAAAAAAGATTTGTTCAACTGTCATTTTTTTGTCAACTAATTTAGGGAATAATTGCGGTTGCTTTCCAAGGTTTTGAATACGTTTCATTTCATATTGATATGCCATATATGCTACACGTAAACCGCCATTATCAGCGACATCTTCACCTACAGTAGAATTATCTTGCGAAAGACCATAGTAATGTTCAGTGTAATTTCTATATTGTTCAATAAAACATTGTGTTTTATCATCATATTTTTTTCAAATTTGTCTGTGGTCCATTCTCGCAAAGCTCCACTCTTATCATATTTAATACCAGTTTTATCAACACAATGAAAAATTTCATGGCCAATTATATAACCTAATTTAGCGTAATTGATATAAAACGGTAGTTCAGTATCAAATAATGGCAATCTTAATAAGATTGGCTTGATTTCTAGAGATGTTGAGAAAAATTTTCTAAATTTTATCAGTTCTAAAAATGAATAAAGTCTTACCGATACTATTAGCCAAAATGCTATAATAACCATTAAATATTAATGGTGAAAAGGAATTAATTCTAAAAAAAGAAATGATTTTTTATTAATCCAAAATCATTTGCTTATTTTTTCTTACCCTTGAAGACTGATAGAATCATTTCCCATCTTTCCAAACATTATATGTTTATAGTGTCTTAACAGTTTAGCATATGATTCATAATAATTATCTCCAATCATTGGATCAATCGAACTTTGAAGTCCATAAAATTCATCAAGTTGTTCATCAATCATAAACTTTTCAGGCAAACCGACAAAATCAATTATGCTCCGAAGTTTTTCAATAGCTTTTTCGCGTGTCTCATCATCAAATAATGTATTCTTTTCTATCGATTCAATTGCCGATTGTTTTAATTGGTTTACCATATGAATAGCTTTTAATTTCGAGCCAGGTTTCAATGAATAATCAACATATAAGCGTGCGATTGCAAAGCTTAATGGGAATCGATCAGAATAGAAACTATAAGGACAAAATCCAATCGATGGAATCGCTAATATATTGCTAAGAAAATATGCTATCGTTTTCAACCAAAAATAATTAAAAACAATATGTTTGGGAGTGTTTTCAATGAATTTGAGAGCATCAAAAAGCGCATCTTCAACAATAATAAGTTCATTATCATAGATAATCGAAGGGTTTTTCTCTTTCCTAAATGATTTTCCATAATTAAGTGTTATTTGAAAAAAACTTTCCCAATTCAACCCATGAGTATCAGATTCAATTTCTTTCAAATCATACACTTTTTTTGGTCCAAGTTTTAGCCTCAAATTATTTAGCTTGTCACTAAAATCGCTCACTTCATTGCAAATTTTTTCGTATTCTTTTTCACTCTTTTCGTTTGTTTTGTTTGACATCATATATTTTAACAAAACTTTACAATTAAAAATTTGAAACTCCATAAAGCAAAAATCAATCTGTTAAAATAAAACGTTTTCATTATGAAATGTGAATAGTGGTGACTTGAAACTAATGTATATAATAATAAAAACACACCTGAATATAAAGGTTATTCATCAAATAATACCCAACTCTGAATATTGGCTCATAACCAAATGCATTTGAATAGTGTGCATAAAAATCTAGCCAATTTATATTTATGGAGTTCTTATTCGATTCCAATGGCCATGATGAATTTGTTGAAATCCGTAGACCGTTGAATAGTTTATTGATTGCTTCTAAAATATCAATTGGCTTTGATTTATCTGTTATATGTAAGCATTGTTGAAAGATTCGAATAGTCAAATCTGTAGCTAGAGACCTAGATTTAACAATTTTTCTATTCGTCTTGTTTTTCTTTTGATCCCATCCTTTTTTAAGTATATATTCGACCTCACCATGAACTTTCTTAATCAAATCAGTTATATAACCACCTGCATCGGAAACATTCCGAATCATTGTTCCACATGCATATTGATAAAAGTTGACACATGGATCAACTGAATTATTTATTAATTTCAGTACATTTTCACTATAATTATCACAGGTTTCAGTCATGCAGAACATGTCCATCGCTTTGTAAGGGGCAAGAGAGTTAAGAAAAAATTCAATTAAAAAAAAAGGATTTTAGCCTGAAAAAATACTTACCTTTATCATGGTCGTAAATATGGTGCACAATATTGTTGAATAATAATGTTATCAACAATATGATCGATGAAAAAGATAGAATAGTAGTTGTTGTTACTTTCATATTTATTAACTTCAACCAAATAATGTTAAAATTAATGAAAGGAATGTTCTTTTAAATGAAAATTTAAATTCGAATTAATTGAATTATTATTCTGATCGAAATTGTTATAAATTTTAATTTCCACAATTAAACCACCCAATTCTGACGAGGAAAACGACATTATGAAGGGAAAGATTGCTGAAATGAAACTATTGCTTATGAAAAACTCCACCACTGCAAATCTTCCAGGACCGGCAGCAGAACAATATCGAATTGGCGCCGAAACCCTTATTAAAAATCTCCAAGATCAAGTGGCCTTCCTTGAAAATCAAAACCAATTAATAATAAACAACATTGTCACAAAACTTGATGAAAATATCAAATTTACAAACGTAAAATCATATAAAGATGCATTATCTTCGAAACCAACAAACCAAAATCTCATCACCATTTTAGTAAAATCTAAACAAAATTAAAATATAAATCCTAGTCAAGTTAAAGAACTGATCTGTAATACAATAAATCCTACAAACTTTAAATGCGTAAATGTACAAACCAACAAAACCAACTTTGCCTTTAAATTCCGTGATGTCACAAACAAAAACAAATTTCTTAACGAAATTCAACTTGAAACAAAAATATATAACCATATTGAAGCGTATGAACCGCAACCCAAATGCCCAACAATCATCATCAAAAACATAGATTACTCAATTTTGGAATCTGATTTAATTCAAACGCTTATTGTACAAAATGACAATCTCGACTTAAAAGCCGAAAATATCAAAATTCTATATACAATAAAACGAAAATTTTTTTACAACGCTGTTCTTTGTGTGTCACCACATTTGTACAACATGATCAAGCTTTAACACACGGTTGAACCGCAAGTATAGTAGAAGAAACTTTCCTCATTGGTGCATGTAACAGATGTCTAAGCTTCAGCCATCGAACAAAAGAATGTCTACTAAAAGATAAAAAAACTGTAAAAATTGTGGAAAATGTTTCTCGACGATTCAAACCGACAACTCTTTATCAGAATTTCAAATTCACATTAAATCATGTAAAAATTTGAATTCATCTTTAATATGAAGAGCAAACATCATCAATTCAATATTTCAAAGTCGTTAAACAAAAAATTTATTTTTCTACCATATAACTTACAATAAAACTCAAAATTTGTTACAATTTTTTTTATTTTATTCTTTTTTCCTTTTTTTTCTTTTTTCAAAATATTAATAAAACTATGGAGTCAAGCTCCTAAAAAAACACCCAATTCACATCAGAATAAACGACAACGTTTTTCTGGATTCATTGGTGATCCAATCGAACAATTGAAACTTTCTGCAAATTTATCAAAGTTTTGTAAGCATACATTGACACGAGATTCGGGGGGTGAATGTGAATCCCGAGTGAACCAATTATTTAATTGAGTTCGAGTAACAAACCTGCAATGAAACTATTTTTCCCAAGATTGATTCGATTATTATTTTGGAAAAAATATTTTATGATTTTTACCTGAGCTGTTGCTAGAAAAAAGATTTGTTCAACTGTCATTTTTTTGTCAACTAATTTAGGGAATAATTGCGGTTGCTTTCCAAGGTTTTGAATACGTTTCATTTCATGTTGATATGCCATATATGCTACACGTAAACCGCCATTATCAGCGACATCTTCACCTACAGTAGAATTATCTTGCGAAAGACCATAGTAATGTTCAGTGTAATTTCTATATTGTTCAATAAAACATTGTGTTTTATCATCATATTTTTTTTCAAATTTGTCTGTGGTCCATTCTCGCAAAGCTCCACTCTTATCATATTTAATACCAGTTTTATCAACACAATGAAAAATTTCATGGCCAATTATATAACCTAATTTAGCGTAATTGACATAAAACGGTAGTTCAGTATCAAATAATGGCAATCTTAATAAGATTGGTTTGATTTCTAGAGATGTTGAGAAAAATTTTCTAAATTTTATCAGTTCTAAAATGAATAAAGTCTTACCGATACTATTAGCCAACATGCTATAATAACCATTAAATATTAATGGTGAAAAGGAATTAATTCTAAAAAAAGAAATGATTTTTTATTAATCCAAAATCATTTGCTTATTTTTTCTTACCCTCGAAGACTGATAGAATCATTTCCCATCTTTCCAAACATTATATGTTTATAGTGTCTTAACAGTTTAGCATATGATTCATAATAATTATCTCCAAACATCGGATCAATCGAACTTTGAAGTCCATAAAATTCATCAAGTTGTTCATCAATCATAAACTTTTCAGGCAAACCGACAAAATCAATTATGCTCCGAAGTTTTTCAATAGCTTTTTCGCGTGTCTCATCATCAAATAATGTATTCTTTTCTATCGATTCAATTGCCGATTGTTTTAATTGGTTTACCATATGAATAGCTTTCAATTTCGAGCCAGGTTTCAATGAATAATCAACATATAAGCGTGCGATTGCAAAGCTTAATGGGAATTGATCAGAAAAGAAACTAACAGGACAAAATCCAGTCGTTTTTATATTGCTAAGAAAATATGCTATCGTTTTCAACCAAAAATAATTAAAAACAATATGTTTGGGAGTGTTTTCAATGAATTTGAGAGCATCAAGAAGCGCATCTTCAACAATAATAAGTTCATTATCATAGATAATCGAAGGGTTTTTCTCTTTCCTAAATGATTTTCCATAATTAAGTGTTATTTGAAAAAAACTTTCCCAATTCAGCCCAGTATCAGATTCAATTTCTTTCAAATGATACAATTTTTTTTCTCCAAATTTTAGCTTAAATTTAGTTAGCTTGACACTAAAATCGATCACTTCATTGCAAATTTTTTCGTATTCTTTTTCACTCTTTTCGTTTGTTTTGTTTGGCATCATAAATTCTAACAAAACTTTACAATTAAAAATTTGAAACTCCATAAAGCAAAAATCAATCTGTTAAGAAATGTGAATAGTGGTGACTTGAAACTAATGTAAATAATAATAAAAACACACCTGAATATAAAGATTAATCAACAAATAATACCCAACTCTGAATATTGGCTCATAACCAAATGCATTTGAATAGTGTGCATAAAAATCTAGCCAATTTATATTTATGGAGTTCTTATTCGATTCCAATGGCCATGATGAATTTGTTGAAATCGGTAGACCGTTAAATTGTTTATTGATTGCTTCTAAAATTTCTTCTTTTGTTGCTATTTTACTTGTTATTCTTGTGCATTGTTGAAAGATTCGAATAGCCAAATCTGTAGCTAGAGACCTAGATTTAACAATTTTTCTATTCGTCTTGTTTTTCTTTTGATCCCATCCTTTTTTAAGTATATATTCGACCTCATCACGAACTTTCTCAATCAAATCAGTAATATAACCTCTATCGGAAACATTCCGAATCATTGTTCCACATGCATATTGATGAAAGTTGTCACATGGATCAACTGAATTATTTATTAATTTCAGTACATTTTCACTATAATTATCACAGGTTTCAGTCATGCAGAACATGTCCATCGCTTTGTAAGGGGCAAGAGAGTTAAGAAAAAATTCAATTAAAAAAAGGATTTTAGCCTGAAAAAATACTTACCATTATCATGGTCGTAAATATGGTGCACAATATTGTTGAATAATAATGTTATCAACAATATGATCGATGAAAAAGATAGAATATTAGTTGTTGTTACTTTCATATTTATTAACTTCAACCAAATAATGTTATAATTACTACAAGGAATGTTTCTTTTAAATGAAAATTTAAAAAAATTAAAGATAAATTTATTCGAAAAATTAATTGAATTATTATTCTGATCCACATTGTTCTAATTAACCTAATTTTTCATGTGAAGTTTTTTTCTTAAAATATATGTTTCATAAATGTGATTATTCAATACAGGCATTAACAAATGAACCGCTTATCATCACCATAAAAGACAATGTTTTTTTTGGATTCATTTTCGATCAAATTGAACAAATAAATCTTTTGACAATTGTATTATTACCACATTATACATCGTTGATTAAAGTTCAGTTTCGATTTTCGAGAACAATTGAAAATTTTTGAAAATATTTCAAAATTTCCGAGTACAATATTTACACGATATTTATTTGGTGAATGATAATCATATTCAGCCGTTAATTTTTCATGATTTTTTGTTTCTTTTCTACAAAATAATCGTGCATATGATATGAAAAATAATTGGTCGATAGTGAAATTTGTTGATAAATTGGGCAATAATTTAGCATTTTGACCAAAATATTTTAATCGTTTATATCTTAAACGATAGGCTTGATATGCGATACGTATTCCACCATTATCGGCAATATTTTCCCCTAATGTTCTATAACTATTGTATAATTTTTTCCATTGATCATTGTGTTCATCATAAAGATGAATAAAACATTCAGTTAGATTTTCAAACTTTGTTATCGATTTATTTGTCCACCATTCTGTTTTAAAACCAACTTTATTATATGTCATACCGTTTTCATCTAAACTATGGGTAATTTCATGTGCAATTACATAGCCGAAAATTCCGTAATTTATATAAAACGGTAATTCTGGATCAAATATTGGTGAATTTAAAATGCTAGCAGCAATATCTACAAATAATAATCATCAACCATATTAGATATCGAAATTCATCAATCTATAACAATTATACTTACGGATCATATTTTTAAGGTTGATATATGCTGCATTGACGATTAATGGCGACCTTACACTTCGCATAACACAGAAAAAAACAGATATTAATTGAAATGGATAGGATGTCATTTTATCAAAAAAAAAAAAAAAAAAAAAAATTACGCAAATTTCCAACTGGATCGTTCTTTAGTGCGAAGTAAAATTTCTGTCGTAATAAGTTGCTTCATTTGAATAAATGCGTCGAAATA
The DNA here is from genome assembly GCF_027571235.1 of Dermatophagoides pteronyssinus. NCBI lineage: Eukaryota > Metazoa > Arthropoda > Arachnida > Sarcoptiformes > Pyroglyphidae > Dermatophagoides > Dermatophagoides pteronyssinus. The sequence continues at coordinate 945,072 of NW_027461537.1, forward strand.
ATTGTCAGGAATTTGATATTTTAATAAACCAAACATTCCAAAATATGCATCAAGTTCATCATCCATTAGGATCCATTCGGGAAAGGCAACATCATCAACAATAGCTCGAATTTTATCTATAACACGATTTTTGGTTTGTTTGTCAAGCCATTTATTTGTTTTTATTGATTGTATAGCAGCTTGTTTCAAATAGTTGATCATTTCAATTGTTTTCAATTTCGAACCAATTTTTAGCCATTCATCAATCCATATACGTGCCAATGCAAATTGTAATTCATATTTATCATCATACATAATTTCAAAACATTCATTCGCTGTTTTTGGTAATAATTTTTCTAATGAATATTCCATTGCTTTTATCCATAGAAAATTATAAAGAATATGTTTTGAATTTTCAGCAATATATTCAAATATTGTAACAAATGAAAATATTTTTTCAATACCCACAAAATCTTCATCCGTCCATTGTTGAGTGCTTATGTTGGTTTTAATTTGTTGACTATATAAAGTTAATTTATTTAAAAATTTTGTCATATTTCCTGGCTCTGTTCTATTATACAAATTTTTTAATTGTATCCTATAAAGTTCAGTATCATCAATTTCATCGTTAATGGCAGAAAGTATTGATTTTTCCATTTGTATGACTTCCATTATTGCCTGATAAATAACTTCATCCGATATGTTAATTGAAGGATAAAATGTTTTAATAATTTTTAATAATTCCTTAGGTCGGTCATTAAATCGCTGTTGATCGTTTGATGTTTCTAATATGAATCGATTGAAACAAAACTATTTTTTAAAAACAAAATTCCAATAAATGTCTTACATATAAAATTTTAATCATTTTTCATTTGCTTACGATGACAGAATCTCTATCCCATTCTATTTCACTCACTTCAAATTCGAAAATTGGACCAAATCCGAATTCATAATAAAAAATTGCATAGATTTCGATCCAATTATCATCAAAATATTGATTGAGAAGTTTTCTATCTCTTTTTTTAACAATTGGCCAATTCAATTCATTCGGTAATTCGAGTTTTGACCATTTTTCATAAAACTTTTTCTCAAAAGACTTTGAATATTTCGGTGGTGGTGTATTCTTGCAAAGCTGATAAAGTTTTACTGCCCATTCGACAGCTAATGAATTGGATTTGATGATTTTTCGATTAATTTGATTTTGTTGTATATCCCAAGAATTATCCAATACATAACCAAGTTGTTGTTCGACATTTAATTTCACTATAATCATTGGATCAATAAAATCTAGTTCTGATGGAATTTGTACGTGTCGAATCCAATTTCCGCAAACAAATTGATAAAAATCATCACATGGATTCACAGAATAATCAATTGAATTAAAAATTTCGTTTGTTAAATTTATACAAGCATCGTTACGGCAATTTTTTTGTTCTATCAAAATGAAATATTCAATAATTAATCAATCATAATCGTTTGCAAATTCTTTCATACCAAGTTCATAATAATAAAGAAATACATTGAATATGAATAGAGAACTAATCAAAACTATCGATCCATTCCATAACGAAATCATTCAAAAATATACTAAGAAAATAATTTCCTACACAAAACATAAAGCGAAGCGCAAAGAAATCAATTTGTAGTCGAATATATTGCATAATTGAGATTTATTGTTTAATCGAATTGATGAAATTGCAAAATTTTCTTGAAAAAAAACAATTTGTTTCAAAATTAAAAAAAAATTAAACAATATCATTAAAATCAAAATTAATTAATTGAATAAATTGTTCTGATTCAAGAACATTGAACAGATTACGAAATGGTAGATAACGTTTCAATGTTTGACAATTACCAATTATGATTAATTTGCGTTTAGCACGTGTAACAGCTACATTCAAACGACGTTCATCTTTTAATAATTCCGAATCAATAATTGGTTGTGTTTCATTTGGATTAATTGTTTCACCGGACGAACAGCTTTTGACACATGAATAAATGATAACATCCTTATCACGACCTTGATATTGATCCACAGTATTAATTTCTAAATGATTTTGTTCCAGAAATTGTTGTCCAAATAGTTCACGAATTTTATTCACTTGTCGTCGAAATGGTGAAATGATACCGATATTGTCGACATTAAAATTTGCAACATTTTTATCATTATTATTATTACTGTAAATCATTAATAATGTTCGAACAATATGTAATATCAATCGAGCTTCGAATTTATTAATGACAAAACTACATTTTGTATTATCATTATTTGTTGTGGATGAATCATTTTCATTAATAATCAATGATAGTGATCGTTGATGAGAAAAATTGTTACAACCACTATTATCATCATCGGATGTTTCGAATGCCGATTCAATCGAGCTTGTATCGATAAATATAACAGAATCATTTAGATCAGGACTAATTATTTTAGATAGATATGATGATCGATGTTCTTCAATTATGCGATTAGATTTGTCATTAATCAATAGATAATCTGATAATGATATTGTTTCAACTTGTTTATTAGCACATTTCAATTGATTATCATATGTTAATTTATTAGCCACTTGCATTATCACAGAATTCATACGATATTGGATAAATAATGGAAAGATTCGAATCGATTGATCAGATTTTTTATCTTTTTCAACATCTAATTCATTATTATCATCATAATGACCAATATCTTGTTTACCTGATGTGTTCAACAATCGTGAGAACAGACTTTCATCTAGACCATTCTGTCGTGCATATGGGCTTTGTACAACAGGTGGTAATTGTTTTTGATCACCAACCAATACAAAATTATGACAATTAAATAATGGGCCCAAAGACGTACATAAAAATACTTGACTTGCTTCATCGATAATACAAAAATCGAATGTTCGTTTCTGAAACAATGGATGATTGAACACACCTAAACAGGTAGCTGCTACGACCGGTATAGTTGAATAAAAATGATTCAATGCGGTGATATTTTCTGTTTCCAGCCATTTTTTTGTTCGATCATGATCTGAATATTTCAACAATTGTGGATTGATTCGTAATGTCGGTCCCATTCGAACAAAATCAACATTCTTATCATTTTCATCATTAAATCGCACTAGTTTCATTAGAATATTATCAACAGCAACATGTGTATAACTAGTGACCAGTATGGAATATCCATGTTCCACAAGAATCTGAATCAAAGAGACAATAGTTTGAGTTTTTCCCGATCCTGGACTTCCGAATATTAGAGAACATTTAGTTTTTAATATGCCTAGAATGCAACGTTTTTGTTGTATATTCAATCCCGATAATATTGGTGAATTGTATAGCTGATTATAGGTACCAAATTTATAACCATTCATATTTGATTTCGGTATTCGACCATGTATAATTATTTCACGAAGTTCTCGTGCTCTAGCATCATCAGTTTCACTATACATTAATCGAAGAAGATTGGAAAAATTGATTAACATTGCACGATTACTTATGTTTTTGAGAAAATCAATACGATAAACAGCTTGAGGATTCATTATGCAAGCATCTTTTTCCAATTTGATAATTATCTCCGTTGTATCAGTCGAAAATGATTCAATCTGTCCAATCATAATGCATAATTGACGGCAAAAATTTCCATAAATTTCAAATGTTTTTGTCGAATTGATAAGCTCTTCGCTAATGACAGCACGACGTCCTTCTAATAAAGTAAGATTCATTTTGATATCATTATTTAAGGAAAACAATTTTGATGATAACATCGTCGCTTTTGGATTGCGATGAAAAATGATTGTTCGTTCATCTTTGAATTTAATTTTCATTTTACTCAAACCGATACCAAATTTTTCACATTCCTCCGAACGGAAATTCCAGAAATCAACAAATTCCTCTGATGCCATACAAAATTGTCGTTCAATTTCCAATAATTCCAACATGTTAGAAAAAAATTCCATTTCACGACCTTTAAGGTGCGCTGTAATTGTGGAGGAGAAATGTGAATCATTAGGATTGTCAAAAAGACTTTGATCGAAACATCGATAAATCAATGAACAATCGAGATTATGTTCACATCGGCGACAAGTTCGTTCAGAATTTAATGTTGCTGGACCTTTCATGACTAAATCTTTCTTGTTTGTTTCATCGATAATGCCCAATTTATCGTAGAAGCGGACGAATTTGTTTCGTAATAAAATTAAATCACGGAATACATTATGATTGGTTGGAATATGTTCAGTTTTTGCGTCATCTTTTAGGTAAAGAAGATAACCACCAGATGATTTATAATTAACATATTTATCAGTCATTATGAATGAATAAAGAATTACTTGACCCATATGTGATGATGAAAATGAATGGCGACCGGTTTTTAATTCCAATGGAATCAGATTCGAATATTTTGTCATATTATTTTTATCTTCAATAATTACTTCAAGACTTAAATCAATTTTACCGATAAAACCATATTTGGTTGACCAGATAGTATTTTCAACGTCATGTAAACGCTGAATGGAGAATAATTTTTTATAATTATTCGATTCATTACCAACATAAATTTTAAACCAATTTGAAATTGAACGTATATATGGTTTCACTTCTTGCATCAAATCTTCACGAGTCATATTCAAACCATACAATTCTAATGTATGATTAGGAATAATTTTCAGAAATATGTTCTCGATTTGGGAAACATCATATTGCTGATGAAGGAAACATTCCTGAAAAATTTCATGTACAATTGTACCAATTAGTAATGCTTTATTTGGTTCACCAATTATTTCAAACATTCGTGAAAGCCACGCTTTTCGCATGCAAAAACTTGCCGCCATTAATGTTGTAATCGGGATTAGAACATCGGGTCGAACAATTATTAAGCCATTTAGGTTATCAATAATAAGAGTGGAATTATTTTCAATTTTTGGATCATATATATTGACAAATTCTTTGGGTTCGATTGTTAAATTTTTCCAAAAATCCCGAAGAATACATACAAATTTATCGACATTATCATTAATAGAAAATGTAGACTCTAATCTGAGAATAAGTTCATTATCATTTAAATGATCAGAATGTGTCACCAGAAATCTGGTGGGAATTTTTTTCGGGCTCATTATTCGACGAAAAATTGAAAATGATGATGAAATAATGAAATCCGCGCTTTTTCCCAAGTCAACTCGACAGATATCCAACGAGAAAGTTCGACTATTTAAATCCATCGGCTATTACCACCTGAAAGAATCTGCAAACTATCAAACACGTGTTCAGCGTTTGCTTGTAGTTCTTTAAGTTATTTAAAGTTCTTAAATCAAATTATTTTTGAATCTTCACAATGGCTCGTAACATTAAAGGTAAAAAAGCGTTAAAGAAACGTCCAATCGCTTATATGACACGCGGTGAAGCTTTACAAAAGTTGCAATTATCATTAAAAGATTTCCGGTAAGTTTGTGATGAATATATGTTCATAAAAAATACGAAAAAATCTTAATGTCTTTTTTCTAGTCGTTTATGCATACTGAAAGGAGTATATCCAGTCGAAGCAAAAAAGAAAAAATCTGGGAATACTTCGCAAGCTAAAACCTATTATCTTCGAAAAGATATCTTATATCTAAGCCATGAACCAATCATATGGAGATTTTGGGATTTCAAAGTTTGTAGTTTTTGATCAAATTCATTGATGATATGAAATTCTCAATTTTTTTAATTATTCAGATATTCATGAAACGTATGGCCAAAGCAAAAGGTCGCCGAGATAATGAATGGGTACAACGAATACGTGAAAATAAACCATTTTATAAATTGGATCATATTGTAAAAGAACGTTATCCAACATTGATTGATGCTCTTCGCGATATGGACGATGCTTTATCAATGTGTTTCTTGTATGCGATGTTTGGCAAATCTAAATCCCTACCACTTGAATTGATTGAATTAAGTCGCCGTTTAACACTGGAATTCATGTATTACGTGATGGAAACGAAATCTTTGCGAAAATGTTTCATCTCAATCAAAGGCTATTATTACGAGGCGAATATTATGGGTCAAACTATTCGATGGGTTGTCCCACATCAATTCGTAATGAATCGAGTTCCGGACGTGGATTTTCAAGTGATGAAAACTTTCACAGAATTTTACGTAACACTTTTAGGTTTTATAATCTATAAACTTTATGTTTCAAATTCATTCATATATCCACCAAAATTTTTCGAAACTAAAAAAATCAAAGAAAAGAAAAATGAAGATGAAGTGGATGATGAAGATGAAAATGAGAATGAATATGATTCGGATGACACTATTGCAGCATTGAATCTTCCTTTAATCAATCAAGATAATCAAATCCTTGATGAGCAAGCAAAAATTGATAATTTTGAAACAGAATTAGGTAATGATGATGAAGAGATCAAATTCGGTTCATCAGTGATGACATTTCATCAGCTTCAAAAACTACAGAATTTATTTGCCGGATTAAAATTCTTCATAAATCGTGAGGTACCACGTGAAGCACTCTGTTTTGTCATACGATCATTCTCTGGACAAGTTTCTTGGGATCGAAATCTATTCTCTGGTGCTACATTCGATGAAAATGATGAACAAATCACGCATCAAATTGTTGATCGTGAAATTCCTAAACGTTTCGTTAATCGATATTATATTCAACCACAATGGGTTTTTGATTCGATTAATTCTCGAAAATTATTACCGGTTCAAAATTATTTTATCGGTACTAAACTTCCACCACATTTAAGTCCATTTGTTGAAGAAAAATCTGGAGATTATATTCCACCCGAAAAGGAAATGTTTGAAAATTCTAAACGTATCAACGTTGAAGAAGATGAAGATGATCATATGTCCAATGATGATGACGATGATAATGTTGGTGATGAACAATCAAACCAAATTGATGATGATGAAAACAAAAAGCAAGAACCTGAAATGATGGTGAAGAAAAGTAAACCAATTGAAATAGATCGATTTAAACAAACAAAACAGAAACAAGATGAAGAAAAACGTTTACGTGTAATGATGATGCCAAAGAAACGTAAGAAATTATATGATTTAATCATAAAAAACCAGAAAAAACAAAATCGTGAAAATGACCGATTGCAACGAAAACGACAAAATTATGATGAACGTCAACGACGACAATCATCATTTAATAAAAAAATGAAACATGATTGAATGTTTTTATTTTTTTCGTATTTTATTTTTAATAAAATTTTTCGCAAACAAAATTTAATTCTATTTGTAAAATGTATTTGTGTGTGTGTATGAGGTATGCATGTATCGAGAAAAAAAATGAAAAGAGATCAAATACAGCGAATAATTGAATTCTGATACAAAAAAAACGAATCGAAATTGTAAAAAAATGAAGAAAAAAAAGTAATTTGAATAATATGAATAAATTTTATTACAAATTCAATTCTAATAAAATCAATCAATATTGATGATCGAATTTGAATCATTCATTTGAATCTTTATCGCTGATGTTGGAATCTTTCGATTGCGATGTCGATGTTGATTTTAATGAGGACATTAACGCTTCAATCAATGGTGAGTCATTTGGTTTAGCCGTAGTCGATATGGTTGAAATCTGATTTGTCGATGATGATGATGACATTGTTGTTACGTTTGAATATTGAAGTTGTTGTGAATCAGCTTGTTTAGCTGCAGCGCTTAGAATCGAACCTAATGTAGCGCCTGATGTTTGTGTTGCTGTCGTTATTTTATTCGAAACAATATGTCGTTGTGATTGTTGTTGATTGTTCGAAGCAATGGCTGTATGTTGACCAATATTAATCAATGATACGGCTGTTCCAGAAGTTGTTTGAGCAATTATATTGGAATTCTGTGGATTTGAAGATTGCATTAAAACAATTGGTATAGCTTTGGCTGAAACATTCGATGAAGCTAGGCTACGAAGAATTGCGGCATTATTTGCTGATACTGTTGTTGTTCCTTGTTGTTGATGTTGATCATGTGATGATGATTGTGATAATGCTGCCACTAAAGCGGATGTTTGCTGTTGACTAGTACTTGGTACGGTAACTTGTTGAATACCAATCCCACTCCCAGTTGTTGTCGATGATGATGGATTCTTCAATGTCAACGTACTCAAATGAACAGTGTTTGATTGTGATGATGGTGATGATGACGATGATGATGATGGCGAATGACCAGTAGCCGCAGTTCGAATGGCAAATGTCAAAGTTTGATTAGCATTTGTTGTCGATTGATTACTACTAACCACTTGATGTAACAATGTAGGCGATGAAGATATTGTTGTTGAATTAGGACCACCACTACCAGCAGCACTACCATGTCCACTAATGATGATATGTCCTTTTGGTGTATGAGTTATCTGAGCATTTTGTGAAAGATTTATGGAAGATAAAGTTCCTTGTTGTTGATGTTGTTGTCCAGTTTGTTGCTGTTGTTGTATGGCAATTGTTCCAGCTGATGTTGGCAGTAATTTTATAGTTGTCGCATTCACTGATGAATCATTCGATGATACGGCAATAAAATGTTGTTGTTGACTTGTACCGGATGTTGATGTAGTTGTTGTTGCAGTAAGAGCTTTTATCGATGCTGGTAAATGTTGTTGTGATGTTAGAATATAATTTGTTGTGTTTGATTGTTGTTGTTGTTGTTGTTGACCAGTAATATTTGTATTTCCGCTTATGGTGGTCGTCATCGTTGTCGACAATGACTATATCATTATATGAATCACAATGAACAGGAACACATATCAATCAAATAATTAATAAATCAATGTCAAATCATATTGTATTGGGAATATAGGAATATAATCTCAATCAGTTTAATAAGAAATGGTTTACTATAATTGTTTCCAGTGTTGTTGTTTGAAAAAAAAACGAAAGAAAAAAAACAAAACAGAAAAAGAACATGCTAGAACATCAATCATTTGGAGATGTAAAAATCTTTTTTTTTGTTCAAATATAGATGCAAACACAAAAAAGGAAGAAAAAAAATTCCAAATCAAATGAAAAAGTAAGATGAAAAAAAAAGATAAATGGAAATAAGAAAAATACCATCACCATCGTATGATATGAAAACAAAACAAAAAAAAAAGAAAAAAAAAGAAAGAAAATTAAAAAAAAACAAGAAAATAATGATTTATTTATCAAAAAGTGTTGCGAATGGAAATTTTTTCTGAAAAAAACCGAAACCAAATTTAATTTTTTTTAAGTAATGATAGTGGTGATTATAGTTTTTGTTTGTTTGTAAGTTTGTTTAAAATTTTCAAATTTAAGTATGTTGGATAATGAAGGGAACGCAATTTGTTGATCAATTAATTGAATAATTAATTTCATTGTATTATGAAAATATGAGAGGATATAATGTGATTTAAACATAGGTGTGAAAGCAAAACAAAAATTTCAAAGATAGAAATTGATTTGTATTGTTTGAATTGGTCAGTTTGAGGATGATGCGGAAGAAAAAAAAAGTTGATAGCGATTCAAGAGGAAAAAAGATGAATTGAGAGGGGGCCATGATCATGCATTCCGATTCATCTATTCAATTAATCCATTCATTCAAAAGGAAATTAATTAAAATAAAAATACAAAACATGCGATAAATAATTTCCATCATCCAAAAATAAAGGATTATTAATTTTGGTTAATATTTCGATCTTGGTCATGTTTTCTTATGATAGATTCTTATTATTATCATCATCATTGCGATTACTATTGAAATCTTGTGTCTGTTGTGGATGTTTTAATTTATTTCTATTGTCTTTATTTGAAGAACCTTTTGTAATGGATAATAATGATTTAATTGTATCCGATGATGATGATGATGGATTAATACCAGTACCAACACTACTGTTACCAAATTTTCCTCCAACAAATCTAATTCGCTGAATTTTTGTATTACAATGGCTATTATTATTATTAATATTATTATCAGATAATGATGATGATGTAGATGATGATGAATGAGGCACTTGTAATTTAATCAAATTCATTTTGTTGCAATTACTTACATTGCCACTTTGTTGTTGATGTGCAGAACCAACAGAACTGCTACTTGGTTGTTGTACAATGATCGAACCTTTTAATGGTCCAGATTGTTGTAATGATAATGTTGCTGATTTGTTTTGTTGTGACTGTTGTTGTTGATGATGTTGTTGCAATAGTTGTTGATGTTGAACCGATGTTAATGTATGATGAGGACTTCCATTAGCTGATGATGTAACAAAATGAAAATTTGGCTTCGTTGCCGATGATGTTGATTGACCTGACGATGTTCCTTGTTGTTGTTGTTGAGATGAGAACATTGGTGTTATAATATTTGCCGAACGTTGATTATTATTAGATGATTGTTGGGATCCGTGTTGATCACCAACAACATTTATCGATTGTTGTTGTATCAGTTTTGTCTGTTGTTGTTGTAATTGTGCTTGTTTATTACCAGCGACATTCAATGGTTTTTGAATATAACGAACCTGACCGCTAGCTGATGATTGATTTAGAATTTTACTTGCTTGACTTGCTGGTATTGTAAATGTTTGTGCATTACCAGTGAAGGAATGAACCCCTTGAACGGTTTTGACGATATTTCCGGTCAACGTTAAGGATTGTTGTTGCTGTTGTTGTTGTTGAGCGAGCTGGACTTCATGTGATTGCATTGGCTGTTGTTGAACAAAAACATGTGATTGTTGTCCACTTGAAGTCATTATGCTAGATGTTGTTAATGTTGATGAAGTTTGTTGTGGATTTGAAACAGATACTAATGGACTTGGTTTCAATGATGCAATTGAAGCGGTAGCATCTTTTCGAATCGTACGGATATATGGTCCTTGTTGTGGATTGCCACCACCATTATTGCCGCTTATAGTTTTGATTGATGAAACTGGCGACAACAATTGATTTGATGCAGATAATATACATTGAGGTCCAATTATTGTATTGGTTGTTTGAGATGTATTTGTTGAACTAGTTATTAATGATGTTGCTAATATTTTATTATTACCAACACCTGAAGTAATTAACGATTGTGAAACTAATTGCAATCGCTGTGTAGGCTGTATGGTTGTTGTCGATGGAACCACACAACCACTTGTTGATTGTTGAGCTACTGCGGCACGTAATGATTGCATATGAATATGACGAACACCAGGAGATCCTTGCAATGCGGATGATGGATGATGTTGAGCAGCAACAACCTGTGGTCGAGCTCCTCCTCGAGAAACTAATAAATGATGTCTAAGCGGTTGTCGATTCATTTGATTTGATGATATCAATTGTGGTGTAACCTGTGTTAGATTAGCTGTTTGAGGATTTGATGATCCCGATGGACTAGAAATGGCCAAAAATTTATGCTGTTGTTGTTGACCTGATATCGAAACATTTACCGGCACTGCTTGGCTAGTACCAGTGTTTGATGTTTGTTGAATCATAAATTGCTGAGCCGTTGTAGCTTGTTGTTGTTGATTCAATTGATGAGTCAATGATACAGTATTTGTAGGATTCGTATCAACTTGTTGATGTTGAGGAGTACTAATCGTGGCAATGGAAGCGACTCCTTGTGATATAAGTCCCATGGATTGAGCTTGTGCCAATGATACATGATGGATGGCCGTAGATGATGATTGACCACCACTATTACTTTGTTGAAGAACTTTAGCTTGAATATTTGCGAGTGATTGATTTGAATCGGTAACACCACCGGAATTATCACCGCTGCCACTAACAGCTGCCAAATTCTGAAATTTTGCACCAGCTTTTGTAGCAGCTAAAAATTGTTGCACATGTGGCATGAATGTTGGTGTCGCCGTGTTTGCATGTGCCGACGGACCTGGCGAATTCAATATAATCTGTTGCTGTTGTTGTGGTTGAGGTTGCTGTTGACCGGAAGCCATAACAATAGTCGATTGTGGGTTCGCGGTAGCACCACTAACAGCAACCGTGTGAAATTGTTGCGATGGCATCATTTGCTGTTGTTGTTGCTGCTGCTGTGGCGGTGGTGTACCACTGGCGGCTACCGGTATATTATAAGCTCTAAATTGAGCAGGAAATACTGCTTTTGCCTGATGAAATTCTGCCATGACAGATTGCTGTTGCTGATGCTGATGCTGATGCTGTTGCTGTTGTTGTTGATGCTGGTGATGTTGTTGTTGCTGCTGATGCTGGTGATGTTGTTGTTGTTGTTGCTGCTGCTGTTGTTGTTGTTGTTGTTGTTGCTGTTGTTGTCGGGCAGCTAGTTTTTCACGATTAATACGTTCGGCACGACGAGCGGCAACTTCTTCAACGGTTATATGTCGATCGAAATCGATTTTATTATCTTTGAATATCTTAGTCATATCATATTTCTTTTGCTGTTTTTTGAACAATGATTTCGATGTTTGTGTTCGTTGAATTACGATCTGTTTGATCGCGGCAAATCGTCGATGCATTTGATTGGTAAACTCAAGATTATTATCAGTGATTGTTTTTTGCATCATATTCGATACTCGATATAATTGAGCCGTTAACATTTGTTGATTTAATGCTTGTGTTTGTTGCTTGGATGATGATGGATTAGTTTGAACAGTAACTGAATTTGGTATTTGACCAGGTGCGCCCATAATTGGTGGTGGTGGCATATTAGCCATAATTGGCATCATATTTGATGACATATGTGGTTGTTGAATCATTTGTTGCTGTTGATTCAAAGTTGCTTGTTTTGCCGATTTTTTCGATGATTTTGTCTGTTTCATTGTTCCCGATCTGATAGAATTCATCTGATCGTTAACAGAGCCCCCACCAATAACTCCGGGGACCAGACCAGTACCCTGAACACCAACCATATTACCACCAACTAAATTTGACTGATCATCTTTGTCGGTCATGATGCTTTCGAAATGGTAGCGACAAAGTTTTGAAGATCTTTTAAAACAATTAAATGCATTTACTTGATCAGCGACAAAATCCCAATTAGGTGTATGACCGGGATAGATTACGCTTAGATTGAATGGTAATTCTTGCATAAAAAGTAAAACATAAATAATGGAATAATCTTCATTGATTGTCCATTCGGGCATTCTATTCACAAATATATTCTGTTGAGATCGAGACAAAGCTGTCGAAAGATTTTGTATGGGCATCGAATCAATATTCGCTATAGCTTTGTTACTAATCGACACAAGATTCTGACTTCCAGGCCAAAGTTTTGATTTGAAAAGAAGAATTTCACGCCGATGACGACCAACAGAACGATCAAATAATGATTTTGGTATGTTGAATAAATCATCACTACGACGATGTCCACCTGATTTTGTAAGCGATGTTTGTCCACTAGATGAATAAGGATGTTTACGAGCTATAAAAAAATGAATTCCAAACAAACGAATTATTATTCAAATAATTATCAAATTTTGAAAAATAAAATCATACCATGTAATGGATCAATACGAATACGTTTATGTTCTTTAGGCATATAAACAGGCGGTAATTGTGATTCTGCCATAAGAGTTTTCTCATAAGAGAAACCAAATGAATAATCAATGTAGAAATCATTTTCATCTTGTGGTGGGGTAGGTGGTGCCCAGATCTATTAATTGAAAAAAAAAGGAATTTGTCGTGTTTTTTTTAATCAAAATAAATCATAAAATTCCAATAGGATTTCGAATGGAAAAAAAAGGAATAGTAAATAGGGGAAAAAGGGTCGAAAACAAACAAATGATATTGCTTGTTGAAATTAAAACACAAAACACGAATGGAAAAAATAAGAATTTATTTTGCAATTCAAATTTCACGATTATCATCATTATATTTATTTTACACAGCCACAAAGAATCCAAAAAAGAAATTCGGAAAATGATTATGGTGATAGAAAACATACAAAAAGTTGTTAACAATCATCATTATCAATTGTTGTTGTTTTTTTTCTGTCATTGTCGAATCACACAATTTTGATTAATAAAAATTTAGCAATAATCAAAGAAAAATAATTGTAATATTTATAATCATTATTATTTATTTACAATGATAATAAATCATTAAAAGATTGATAATATAGTGTCTCTATATAATATGTGGTGTGTGATGTATATTGATTTTTTTTTTTTTTTTGAATGAAACTATTCAAAAAAACCAAAATAAATAGATCGATCAAAATCGTTTCGGTTTCTTAATCCCTAATCCTACACTAATCAATAATAACTTCTTACAAAAGATCTCACACATACATTATCGTAAGAACGAAATATATTTATACGAAAAATTTCATCAAATTATAGGGGGTATTATAGGAAAAGGAAGAAAAAGAGAAAATTCAATTCGAATGGGTACAACACTTACCGGCATCGGTTCGGAACAGTTGAACGACATGAACACCTGTTCGTAAAGAGATAAATAGCAAATGAGAGAAAAAAACAAAAGAAAACGAGAGACAAAAAGAAATCATGAGAATCAATCAATCAAACAAGTGAAAGGCATGAATTTTTTATATTTTGTTTGTGTGTTTTGTGTTTTCTATCATTTAAATGGAATGTTCATTCTATTTTCTATATACTTATACGGATGTTGCGGAAAAAAATTTGAAATTTTTTGTTTTTTAAATTTTTGAAAAAAATGAAAATTTGCGACTAACAAAATAATCATCAAGAATCGATGATGGCGATCAAACAACATTAAAATGTAGGATGAGGAAAAATATTTGACTTGTTGATAATCTCATTTCTACTACATGAATGTATGTGATTTAGTGGAAAAAAATGACAATTTTCTAAATTAAATCTTAATTTTTTTCTTGGATGTAAATGGTGTGTGTGTACCCTGTCTAATTACCGATAAAATAAGAAAATAAATGGAAGAAAGAATTTAGTCTTTTTAGTCTGTTTGTTTGTTTCTGTCAGTGTCAAGTATTTGATTTAAAATTCATGCCATTCACAAAAACACACACACACACAAATCAAAACAAAACAAATAGACATAATTCTCATGTTTTCTACGTTTTCTTTTTGAAAGATATATATTCTCTCTCGCTTTTTTTTTCTCTTGCTATCTCGAACTGATGCAGTCTAGAGAATTTGATATAGAAAGATAGGAAGATGAAAAAACAATGGGAAAAATGTAACCTAATGAAAGAAGGAATGAACCGAAACGATAATTGAAATCAATCAATTATTTTTAGTTTTTCGAATAAGTTTTTTTTTTGTTCAATGAATGGATGAGTATATGTATGATTATCATACAGAATTATTAAAATGTTAAGATAGAATCAAATTTTTTTTTGTGTATGATTGCATTGGCGTGTGTGTCTGTCTGTTTGTTTGGCTAAATTTATTTACACATTGAACAAAATATAATGAAAAATGGAAAAATTTAAGGAAAAGTTTTCAATGGTTCTATTCATGGTTCGAAATGAGATTCTCGAAAGTCAAATATTCAAAGATATGTGGGGCAAATACAACGAATAAGATTCCCCAAAAAAAAAATATTTCAATTAATTAAAATATATGATGATTACTCATAGTATCATTTGGTAACACTGGGGTATGTTTTGTTTCATTATCAATGATGATTTCTAAGATTTTTCGATGATGATGATGATGGTGATGATAAATTAGAATTGTTTCGAAGAATTCTACCACTATTATTACAAGCACGTTTCGGTGATGATAATGTACTATTCATTTGATTGTGATTGTAGACATCACCATTTCTTTGTTCAATTTTGGTATTCATAATCAATGAAGATGATGATAAAGTTCGTTGCCGCGTACGAACAACGGTACTATCATTAACATCATTGACTGATGAATCTAATGGATTTACTGATTTTCTTTTAGAGCGATCATTTGTCATCGAATTGATTAAAGATTTCGATCTTGATATTCGTTTATCATTAGTACGGCTTTGCTTTATCGTTGTGGATAGATTATTGCTAGTTTTGACACGATTTCTATTTCTCATTCTATTAATCTGTTTTGATGATCGTCGAACATGGCGATTATTATCATATGAATTATCACTTTCAGAATCACTATCTGTTTCGGATTCTGAATCATCGTCTTCACCATCATCTTTACCCTCATCACCATCATCATCATCACCATCATCATCATCATCATCATCATCATTAGTAACATCAGCAACAGGTTGTTTAGAGCGACGGTTTTTTGAGTTCTTATGATTACTACTACTATTATTGAGTTGATTTTTTCGTTGATTTCGATTATTTTTGATGTTTTTGTTTGACCTTCGAGTTGTGATATTACGTGAAAGTTTAGTATTTCGCCTATTCATAGCAATCTTATCATTGTTTTTGTGAGTGTTTCTGTGAATTAAATGTGTATGTTGATCATTGTGGTTAACCTTTGAAATGGAACAATTGTCTCGAGAACATGTCATAATGGAATCTTCTAATTCTTCTAATTCACGTTTACGTAATTCTTCTTGATCTTTTTTCCAATCATTTATCGATTTTTGCCATTGTTTTTTGGTCTCTTCCATCTCTTCCTGCAACGAAAATTTATTAGATTTGATAAAATGAAATGAACAAAAAACTCACATCTGCTTGTTTCAATTCATGGAAATCTTGGGCACTTTCAATAAATTTCAATGCATATCGTTCAACTGGAGTGAGCTTCAGGAACAATAGAAAAAAAATACTTTTAGATATTTGATCAAAACTTTGGTCATCATATAACATACCTGACAGATCAATTCTTCAATCTGTTCTTCTTCGGGACTCTTTTCATCAGGAATGTCTTCAATCGGAATGGTTTCATCAAATTCATCCAATTCCGCTGCAACTTCGGCACGTACAATTTTAGCTGCTGTAACATCATTTTCTTCTTCAGCCGTACATAATGCCTGTTCAAATGCTGCATTCGGTATCGGTGCCGATGATGACGTCATAACGTTATTGTTTGAAGTTGAGGATGGGATAGGAGCAGGATCAACAGCCGAACAATCGTCAAGTTCTACGACTTCAACGGGTTCACTAATGGTCGGTTCTTCATTCATATCTTGTTCACCACCAACATCGAATAACTCTTTTATGGCAGTTTGTTTGAAAAATGCAGTGGTGAAATTGCCTTCTTCGATAGCTAAATCACCCAACATTTTCTTTTGTTTAGCTTTTTTCAGTATGTTCTCTTCGACCGTTCGTTCACTGACCAAACGATAAATATGTACATCACGTGTTTGGCCAATACGATGACAACGATCTTGTGCTTGTGCATCCATTGTTGGATTCCAATCACTATCATAGAATATCACAGTATCGGCACCTGTCAAATTGACACCAATGCCTCCGGAACGTGTGGATAAGATAAAACAGAAAATTCGCTGATCTGCATTAAAACGCTCCATTAATGCTTGTCGTTGATCGATTTTGGTAGTACCATCCAAACGTAGATATGTATGGCCATGATAATTTAGAAATTGTTCCAGAATGTCTAACATCCGTGACATTTGTGTGAATATCAATATACGATGACGTCCAGATTTCAATTGCCATAAAAGTTTATCGAGTATTTGAAGTTTACCACAATCATACTGTATTAACCTTGCTTCGGGTAATTGAAGACTAAATTGAACTCGAGGAATCGTGAGCAAATCAAATTTATCCATGGAAATTTTTTGTCTTAAATCGTCTATTAAAGTGGATCTATCAATTTTCTGGTAGGATTTAACATTTGACAAGTTGAGACGCGGAACTGGTGATAGAACACCGGGAACGGCGAAAATAAAACATTTCATTAGCTCTTCGAGATTCTTGGCCAATGAATTCGGTGAATCGACCAATTGAATAAGATTTTGAGTGATGTAATAAAGATCATTCCGATCAAATTCTTCACCATCTTTAAGATGCTGACTTCGACGAACTAAAGTCAAACCGTTGATAAATGATGAGCCAAATAGCATTTTCGAATATCTGACTTTTTTATCTTCATCATTTTCATCGCTAATTTTATTCCACGGAATAAAATTAACGATTCCTTTGAGGCCAAAAAAATCAAATAATTCGAAAAAATCTGTACAATATCGAGCGAAACCTTGACAACGTGATTTATTGTTTAATGCTAGACGTCTCAATTTTTCACTAAATAATGTTTTTAAACGTTGAACAGTTTCTTCACAAGCGTATTTTCCATTACCAAATAATTTATCATGATTTTCTTTAGATTCATCATTACATTTACGAATTTCGATGTTAACATTATCGCGATCAATTTTAGGCGAATCACGCGATCCAGGATTGATATAGATATGTGCTATATTGCAGAAAATTTAAAAAAATTTAAAAACTTGTTAAAGAAAAATTTAAACAATACTTACAATAAAAATTGATGATTTTCTTGTCAGGTGAATTAACATTGATTTGGGGTGATTTTAGCAGTGCTTGATTATTGTTTGACGTAGAAATGACTTGAATAATGAAAAAATATTAAAAGAGAATGAATCATTTTACTTGTTACTTACCCTTTGAACTTTCAAGACTTTTAATTCGAATCTGATTGTTTGTCGAACGAATTAATGGCTTATTAGAATTATTGTTAACAACTGGAAATATATGATTGGAAAGTGCCAATTGTGGTCTCAGATGATTAGGAGTGTTTGATGATGAATTCACCATACGAATATTTCTCATGAAACGATGGAAATCTTTATAATCACTGAGGCGAACGTAAATCTGATCCTCTTTTTTGTTGATCACATCTTTCATTTTGAACGCATCATAATAACGTTTTAATATTTGCGTTTGCTTATATGAATCATTTAGCAGATGAGAAAATAGTAGATTCAAATGTGAATGAAGATTAATTTTTTTAAGTGGATCATGGTCTTTGATGGTGGTGAATATTCCTGGCAAATCCATTTGTAGACCATCATCGATGAACGGTGAGATGGTTTTTCTTACTTCGAACAGATTGGGATGATTACAAACTTTTCGCAATTGCATTAATATGTTGATCACACTTAGGAAATTGCCACTTGCCAAAGTTTCTTTTGTACTGCAATTGAAATCAAGCAAAATGTGATTATAATGAAATTTTGATGAAAAAAATCTTTATAACTTACTTTGCCAATGACATATACTCATCGTAAAGGAATCTTTGCCTTTTAGACAATGGACATCGAACAATATGTTCATATTTTTTTGGCAATTGTTTTTCGACATCACGTTTCAATCTTCGTAGCAAAAATGGCCTCAATACTCGATGTAAACGCCTTATCAAATCTTCATTATAATCACTTTGGCCTTCAATCATACCGGTCATTGGTTTGTCAAACCATGTTTTGAATTCACGATGTGATTGAAATTCTTTGGGCATTAAAAAATGCATCAAGGACCACAATTCCATAAGATTGTTTTGTAACGGTGTACCGGTCAATAGGAGACGATTTTTAGAATTAAAATTTAATAACATTTGCCATCTTTGGGATTTAAAATTTTTAATATTATGAGCTTCGTCTAATATAAAATACACCCATTTTTGACGCCTAAATGATTGATGGTCTTGTATCACAAGCTTATATGAGGTAATGCATACATGAAATGTATCTGGTTTTGTCCAGCCTTTCCGTTTTAGACGACGTTCTTTTGGATTCCCAAAATAGGTCATTATCTTCATTGCCGGGCACCATTTTTTGAATTCCATTTCCCAGTTGAGCATAACACTTGTTGGCACAACAATTAAATGTGGTCCCCAGATGCCTTTCTCGCAAGCCAAATGCGCAATCAATGCGATCGTTTGTATCGTTTTACCAAGACCCATTTCATCAGCAAGAATTCCATTGAGATTTTTCTCATACATAGCAACCAGCCAATCAAGACCAATATGTTGATATTCACGAAGCTGATATTTGAGCAGAAATGGTACTTTATTGATTACTTGTACTGATGAAAAAGTATTTCCTTTAGGTTGGATACTTTGAGCACCGGCAGCAATATTATTCAACTCATCATCCGTTGTTTCAGCTTTTTTATCATCCTTAAAAAATCAGAATTTTATTAATGAAAGGAAAATAGTGGAATTCAAACATACCTTTTTGTCATCAGGTTGAATCAAGAAACTACTATCAACATTATCATTTTCATCAAAATCAGAATCCTCATCTGAATCGTCGGTATCTGCCTCTTCCTCGGGCTGATTATTATCAATTTCAGATATCATTGATTCATCATCATCATCTTGTTGTTTTTTCATAGCACTAGTTTCATCTTCAGAATCAGCTGTCTCCAAATCATCATCATCATTGTTTTCCGTTTCATCATCAACCGTTGTAATATCATCATCTTTTTGTTGTCCATGTTTATCGTCAAGCTTTTCCTCAGTTTTCTGATGCTGTTTTTGTAGTTGTGAGAGATCAATATCATCAGCATCAATATTATAATACTTGGCCAATAACTGTTCAATGGGCATTTCGGATTCGTTTGATAATGCATTGATTTCATCAGCATAATCAGCTTGCTGACAATCTTTTTCTTCTTTGGCAATAGTTTCTTCATCATCATCCGAACAAATACTACCTTGTTCAAATTCTTCGTCCTGATCATCGATATCTGATCGTTTTTCATTTTTTGATTGTTTATGGATTGAAAAATCGATTTTCGTCACACCCGATTCTGATGGATCAGCTTCTGAACATGTTGATGATGCTTTGGATGTTTTATGAGGTACAATCAATTCTTGAGCTAATTTTTCAGTTAATAAATCGGCCTTATCTACAATGAATCGCAATTGCATATCATGAATCTTTTTACGTTTCTCATTCAGTTGCACTTCTTGTTTAGCTTCAACAACTTTTTCAATTTCAGCCCAAAATTGTTTAATCATCTTGGACATATTTGATGCTATACGCTTCAATTTTGATTGTTCTTCACGTTCAATACGTTCGGCTTGACATTCTTTTGATGCATGATATTTCAGCGATAGCCGAGCACATTTCTTTGCTGAGTTTCGTTTCCATTTACGTTCCTGAAAAAAATCAGCTGCCAACCATTGCATTTCTTCCAATAGATAATCCCAATGAGTTTTACAACGTGGTGGTTCATGTACTTTAGGCAATCGTCGTATTGACCATACACCATTTTTTCGAAGCTCAGCAATACGTTTCATTACATAAGCTTCTTTTTTAGCTCGTTCAACCATTTGTTCGGTACTGGATTCATTATCTAATGATGAAGAGATCGAAAGCTTTTTGGCCACTGCCAAAGATGTTTTGATGTTACTACTGTCGGTGATATCGTTAGCGATTGTGGTGGCATTATTAGGGTTAGGTTCATTGATGATTGTATTGGACATATCATTTACATTCAATATACTTTTAGGACTAGCAACTTGAGAATTATCATCTAATAAAGGTAATGATGATGATACTGTTGAATTAGATTGATTCTTACCCGAAGAATCAATCAATGTCATTGTCGAAACAATTGATGATTGATGAATTGGTTCGGATTTTATGGACGTTGTTGTTGACATTGATGACGATGGAGGTTCATTAACACCGGATGTACTGATGATGTTTGTGGATGTATGACATTTACCGGCATCCGTTGAACCGATCGTTGATGGTGTAAGAGGTGGTGTTATCGTTATCATAGCAGAGGATACGGTCGTAGCGGTTAAATGTTGAATCATCTCTAATATATCATCATAGAATAGCTGAGGATTTAATTTTGTCAAAAGACGATGTGCACATGGTCTAGAATGGTCATCATCGTCATAAGATTCACAAATATAAACAAGCTGTTTAGCTAAACCGATGGGATCGAGACGTTTTTTCATGGTTGGATAATCGATATAGATTCCAACATTATTAACCATGTAATAATATTCTTTCATTTCTTCTAGCCATTCTTGTTCCATATCATCAAGAAGCTTTTCATAATAATCTAATATTTGAGCATCATTAACTTTATCATTATTTGAATTATTATCGATAATTTTATTATCATCAATTTCAAATGCCGATGGCGAATCACGTTGAACGTCGATATTTTTATCATCATTATTATTATCACAACCAATTTTAATACCGATTTCGGCAAAATTATTTGATGAAATAGATGTTGACATTATTGTTTCATCATAATCATTTTCGATTTTTATTCTCTTATTCGATGATGACGAGTTGGCTTTTGATATCTGTTGTTGATTATCTGTTCCGTCATTATCATTATCAGGAGAAGGTTTGCGTTTTGAACATGAAGATTCTAACGTTCGATCCTGATCAACAAGTACAATTCCACCATCCATATGTTTATCATCATTGATGGCTTTTGAATCGGATTGTTGACGAGATGATGATGATGACGATGATGTACAAACATCACCTGAAATTGTGGATGATTCCATTTTTATCGAACCACAATCAGGATCGTTTTTATTGTCCACCAATACTGATGATGATGGTTGATCATGATGAATATTGAATGATTGAGATTTGGTCACATCCGTTACTGTTGTTGTTGTAGTGGTGATGTTGTCGACAAGATTTGTTTCTTTTTGTGGCTGTGCCATTTGTTTGGCCTTAGCCAATGATGTCGATTTTCGACGGCCACAATCGACCCTGAATAGTTGATATTAGATTTATTCTGCAACAAATTTTTAACTGATTGAATAAAATCATAAATTTCTCAGGTAAATCTTTTTTCGTTTTTGTCGGATTTAATCTAATTTTGCAAACAAAAAAAAACTAAAATGAATAGTTGTTTAATCCGGTAACAAATATTCCGTCATGCTTAAAAAAATTAAACTATTATAACCAAACAAAACTGCATAATTTTCTCACCATTAAGAATTTTAAAACTAAACTTGAATTTATCAATAACTAGAAAAAAATGAACGAATCCGATTCTGTGTTTCGCAAAGAATATAACAATGTGATTATCATTTATTAAAAAAAATTATTTATTCAAATTTATAATACAAAAAACATTATTAATTTCTAATCAATTCTAAATGAATATTTTTTTTTCAAAAAAAAATCCCATTCAAAAAATCATTGATTCTTGAATTCTAATCTTCAATACAAATACGAATCATGCGGCGCCTTCTGAAATCCAAATTACAAAAAAATACAGAGAAAAAAAGATGGCGGGCCTCTTGGCTGCTAGTGCATGTCATCAATGAGCGGCTCTTATTTTTGGCTTGCTCACAATTCAATACACACAATGCTGCATAGCATCGTTAATCGAACACAAAAGGACACGCCGCACCGCACCACACAATACATTCAGCTTGACCAGTTTTTTTTTCGATATTAAAATAAAGGACAATTGTTTGACCCGAAAGAAATCGAATTTATTTAAAGATTCTTACCTTTTAACGATGAAAAATATAACACAGATAATATTAAGATTTCAAAATGAAAATATTGTTTTTATTTTAGATTTGATTTGAATAAAAAAATCTCACTAATCATTTATGATGGTTTCCAAAATCCACAGAAAAAAATTCGATTTTTTTTTCAATTTTTCCCTATTCGCACACACTATACAAACATTTTTCGTATATATTTTTTAGATTTGATTTTTTTTTCTCTTTTTTGCTGCTCATAATTTTGCTCATATACAACACACGCAATTGTCATGCATAGAGGGAGAGGTCGGAATCTTTGGCGAATCAATCGCTGTGTTATGATTTTATTGCTGAGAAAAAGAAAGTGAAATGTGTGATGTTTTTTGTTTAACCACATTTAGTGCACGAACAAATTTGTAGAAGTGGTTCGAATCACAGTGTAAAGAGGGTGTGCTCTTTTTCATTGGATCCAAAATCCAGGAAAGTTACTATTAAAAAAAAAAAATTCCAACAATGGTTTTAGTTTTTTACAAACGCATTAAAATTCACACACAATGCCACTACCTATATTAATGAATCCACTTTTGGCTATTTACACCTATATGGATGTAATCGGTTGTATTGGGATTTTGAAAAAAACGTTCGAATTTATTCTTATTGAAAAATTCTTTATTATTAATTATTCCTAATAAATAATTGAAATTTTAGATTAAAGAATTGTTTTATTGTTATTGTAAAGAGATGTTTTTTTTCAACAAATTACAATATTAATTAAAAATACTATTTGATTAAAATACTAAGATTTTTATCCATATTATTTGTAATATTTATCGATTCTTTCGAAAGTAATGGCATGGTATGATATTTTTGTTGTCTTTGTTGATGAGGATGTTGATTGGATGTCTTTTTTGTTTTTAATGGTGATGATTTTGGACAAACATTTGAATGAATAGTTGTTGTCATAGCATTTAAGATATGTTCAAGTGATTCATGACATGTTGTATGTGACGATGAATGTTCAAATTGAGGATTATGTATTATGCCAGAATTTTTTGGATTCACTCTGTCGAATGTTTGATGATTTTGATTAACTGTATGCGATGATGATCCATTCCGGTTTAAATTAGAATTTGATCGTTGCTGTTGTTGTTGTACACTTACATTGAACAATTCTTCGCGGCGTAAATCACGAAGTTTTCGTTGATTAAAAGCTCCTTTACAAATTAAACGACGTAATGCCTGACGAAAATCTTTCATATGGAATGCATATAGAAATGGTGATCCAGCCGAATTGATATGCGATAAAATAATAAGAAAATCCAATACGCTGGCAGGTAATTTTGGACATTGTGGACAGAATGCTTCGAATGCATTCGATGTATATAATGGAATCCAACAGACCATAAAAAACAAAACGATTATGAATAATTTTTGTGCTTTTTTTACTTCACGACGGCTATAGCTTAATTTATTGTTGAAAAAATAGCTATTACGTTGTTGTTGTTGTTGTTGAAAATGGTAATCAATACTTTCGATTGAATCATTTGGACTAGAAACTTTTGAAACATCACGTCGAAATTTCATAATGGCTAAAATTGAACGCCATTTTGATTTTGAACATTTATAATTGCCCGTACAATCGATAATCGATATTGGACGATTATATCGATTATTAATTGATATTGTACTTGTTTTACGGCTATTCGGTTCGGATTTTGTATGGTCAATATTATTTGATTGATTATGATGATTATAATCAAATCTACTATTAATAAGATGTGGTAATGAATGTTTTTTAAATACATGGCTACCAATATTCTTTCCATTATTAATCATATCAATAGATGAATTTTGTTCTCTATCCAAGTTATTATTATTTTCAGATCCTTCTTCTTCAACAATTACATCTGAAATGTAATTTTTTGAAAATTTTTTCTTCATCTTTGTTTTCGTTGCCAATGATATTAGATTAGGAACTTTATTCGAGGTAATAAAACTTGATTCCTGATGACTGATGCTTAGATGACGAACCTGATTGTTGTTGATAGATAAAAAAAAATTATTATTAAATTAAAAAAGATAATTAATTATTTGGAATATTTTTTTTTCATCATACTTTATTCATTCTAAGTTGTTGTTTAACAACGATATAAATACGAATATAGAAAATGGCCATTATAATCGCAGGGAACACAATTGTGGCAAAATAAAGAAACATTAAAAAATTATAATTCATTGTTGGTATGAAATAACAACGATCATTATATTCATTATGCCAGCCAAATAATGGTAATAAACCGATTAATGATCCAACTAGCCAACATGCAAATATTATTGCCAATGCTGTCTTCTCTGTAATACATTAATTAATTAATTAATTAATTAATTAGTTAATTTGATTAATGAAATCAGAAGATTACAATTTCAAATAAATCAATATAAATCGAAAAATAATTTACCGGAAATCCGTTTATGATAATCCAATGGATGTAGAATTGCCCAATATCGATCCATTGATACGGCAACCAAATTCAATATGGAAATCGTACATAATATGATCAATAAACTTAACATAATTACACATAATCTCATTGAACCACGTGGTAAACCAATTTTTGTCATTATAGCCGATGGTATACCGATTGATCCAACTAATAGATCGGCAAATGAAAGGCTAATTATATAAAAATTTGTAACTTTACGTAATCGTCGATCCTGTATAAACACTATAATGACCAAAAGATTTCCAATAATAGCTATGAATGCAACACATGCTTCCATGCCAACATATATGATTGGTAATTCATCAATCATTGTTGTTGTTTGTTTCATTTTTTTTCTTTAGTTTCAACAAAATTCAATATTTTCTTAATCCTTGTCCGAAATTTACTGACATGTTGATGATGTTTGTTTGTCCAATAAATTTATCAAAAAAAAAAAAAAAATACCTGCCAAAAATGAAAATTTCAATTAATCAGTTCATAGTCGAATGAAATGTTAGATGAAAATCAACACACAGACAAAAAAGAAAGTCATTAATCAGTAAGATTAGATTTGGTAGATCTGTTTCAGTCATTTGCTTTAGTTTTTATTCACAAACGATAATATTTCATGATAAACTAGACATTGAAATTCTTTCATTCATCAATCTTTTTTTTTACCGGATCTTTCATTAATTTATTTTCATTTTCACATTGTTTTTCTTTTTTTTCGGTCCGAAAAAAATTGTTCGTGACAATGATTTTGATAGAATAAATTCATTTGCCTAAATTATTCACTGTGGTTACCAGGCGGTAATTTTTGGTTTCTGTCGTTTTTTTTTGATTGCTCACCAAGGTGGTTTTTTTCTACACCAGCAACAAAATTATTTAAAAAATTGACATTTGTCATAATTTGTTTCGAACAGTGTTTATCAATATTCTTTCATAAATGTTTTTAAAAAAGATCTATCAACTTCGATTAGAGAATATTGCAAAAAAAATTGAACAGGATTAACTTGTTAATGTTATTTGGAAAACAAACACTTTTTATTAATCAAGAATCACTGGGGGAAAAAAAGAATAGATTTTCATGTCATGTCAATCAATTTTGTATTATAGTGAATTCAATTCAACAATGTTGTTTACTCTTATTGTTCAAGGTTATATAAGCCGGATGGTTAGGGTAATGAATAAATTGATGCAAAACAACAACGATGTTTGCTTGTTTGACATTTTTTTTTCTTCTTATCGAAACAAATAATTTGATCAATCGATATGATTAAAACCAAAAATTGGAACCGAAAATTACGAATTAATTGATTATCTTTGTTTTTAAGGATAAGAAAACTTTTTGGTAATTTTTTTTTTGAAATAAAATCCAGAAATTTCCAGAAAAATTTGAAAAATATTCGATAATGAAAAACATTCGATTTCCTGATTATCTACACTGCATTGCAGATCATAAGAGATGTATTTTTCATATCAAAAAAAAAATCATTATTATTTCCACAATTCTGGTCAACCCGTTTTTCACTCATTATCATCATAATATTGTGTGATCATTATATTTTTTTTAATATAAATAATGAAAAGAAACTAAATTTCATTTTCTCATCACATTATCGTTTTTTTTCTGGTCATCATCATCACACAAATAACAGTTGAACAACGTATATAGATAATTTAATTTAATTTGCAAATTAACCGAAAAAATAGGAAAAACTAAACTTTTCCATACTTTATCTGGATATAATAAAGAATGGATGGATGGATGGATGTGGATATGTTTTTTTCCTCCGCGAATGAAATTCTAAACGAAACTATAAAATTCTGGCCAATAATAATCATAATAATTTTCATTAATGGCCATAGCAAAATATGTTGTCAAAAGTAATAAACAATTTTTCCGAAATTAATTCATATCGTTGATGAAAAATTTTGGAAAAAAATATACCAAATTTTTAATCGAAAATAACTTACCCCCCAAAAAAAATTTGAACAATGTCACAAGTATTCAATGATAACGAATTGAATTGAAGATTGAAATTTATTCGATTTTTTTTAATAAATATTTCGATGAAAAATAAACTTTAATATAATCGTTGCAAATAAAAAAAACAAATTTTGAAATTTTTTGCAAATAATTTATGGTAAACTTTATCACTTGATGATCTGATCTGATCTGACACACTGATGATTATAATGTTGTTCTTTTTAAATATTCGGGTTGCTGCTGTTTCTGCGATTCTGTAATATTCTGTAACATGCGTATATCGTTTTGAAAATAATACGCATGTTTATTAATCACTGATTTATTAACTGGCGCCATTCTTTATAATTTTGTATTTTTTTTTTTTTTTTGCTATAGTCCAAGGATAATTATTTATTCCTTCTGGAATGTTTGGTCAAAAGAAAAAAAAATTTCATAAAACTTAATGGAAACAGGGAATTTTTTTTTTTGTTGTAATAAAATCCAAAATGTAAACAACGAAAAAAATGTTGACGAATGTTATCGAATTCCAGAAAAAAAAATCAAAGAATTTTTTGTTTTGTTTTTCGAAACATTCAAATTGTTCAAATCAAAAATTTGAATCAAACTTATGGTCGTGAATATGAATTCCTTGTGATTAATTTCACAGGCAAAAAAAAACAAATGATAAATGTGTGCTATTTTTTTCTTTCAAATCTGGATGCTTCTAACCGGATATTAAATGGCTTAACACAGCAAACAAACAAACCAACCAAAAAAAACAACAGTAAATAATTAAAATTGAAAATCCACAATAGAATTGTTTTTTTTCCTGGAATTTTTGATTTCTCATTCGAAGTCATCGAATTTTCATTTGCAAAACATACATATAAATGATTGGCATATTATCGAACAGCAAACACACACACACACACAAAAAAAAAAAACTAATTTTGCAATTTTCCTATTTCCATCCCCTCACTACTTTTTTGCATTTATTTCGTTTGTTGACAAGACATTCGATCCGAAAAATCAAATCAAAAAAAGAAAGAAAGAAAAACATTGGGTTAAATGGAAATAGAATAAATACAACAAAAAAAATCACTCAACTAAATTGAAATGAAATTGAAAAATAATCATTTTTAATATAACGTTTTTAGATAAAAAAGAAAATTTCATTACAATATGGTGGGTGGAGAAGGAAACAACAGCAATGATTTTTTTTTTATTAAAAAAAACCTAGATAAATGAACTATTTTTTACTACCATTTCATTGATTGTTCAATATGATCATATGATTCGATTGAATCGGTTGGACCAACAATAGCCAATACTGGTCGACGATTTCGAATATATTGTTGGCATATTTTTTTGAAATAATCTAAATCAATTGAATCAATACGAGATTCAATTTCAATGGATGATATTCGTCGTCCATAACATAACATTTGACGACCAATATCTTCACAGATTTGAGTCGATCCATCCAATTGTAGCATCATATTTGTTTTCAATAGATTTTTAGCTCTTTCCAATTCTTCTTCAGTAACATCTGTACATAATTGTTGCCATTGTTGAATTAGATGTTGAATGAATGAATTTGTTTTTGTTTTATCGCCAATAAAATATACACCCCATAATCCTGTATCTTTATAACAGGTATTGAATGATTGAAAACTATTGCAAAGATCTTTTTGCATTGAGGTTTGTGCTAAATAAGAAAAACTATTAAAACCACCACCTAATGATCGATCCCATGAACCGATTAATGTGTTAGCAATCATTAGAACAATATTATCCGCATTAATCCAACCGGTTGCTTCAACTGCTAATGCACCATAAATAAGATTCATTGATGGATCATTTAAACGAACATCACCACCTTGATATCGACATGGTTCTGGTCGAATATTCGATGCATCACGATCCATTTCACCAAAATAAAAATCAACTAATTCAACAATCTGATCATGATGAGTACCACCAGCACCAGCTACAACAATTCGTGGTCCTTTATAATGTGTATTTATATAGCTAATTAAATCATTACGATTGATTCGTTGGATATTTTCGATCGGACCTAAAATTGTCATTCCTAATGGTGTGTCACGGAATGCGACATCATGTAAATGATCAAAAACAACTTCTTGAAGATTATTTTCCACTTCTTGCATTTCGCGTAATATTACACTTCGTTCACGTTCGATTTCTTCTTTTCCGAATTTCGAACGCTGTATAATGTCGGCCAATATATCCAAAGAATTTTTGATATCATTTTGAAGACATTTGGCATAATAAACAGTCTGTTCACGTGATGTATAGGCATTCAGATGGGCACCCATATTTTCAATTTCTAATTCTAATTGCATTTGAGTTCGTTTCTGCGTTCCTTTAAAGGCCATATGTTCAAGAAAATGTGCGACACCATTATTTTCTGGTGTTTCATATCGACTACCTGCATCAATCCATAAGCCGATCGTACAGGTCGGAATGCCTGAATCTTCGGTCACTACACGAATTCCATTTGATATTGTCGAAACTTTAGTTTCGGGAACATTTAAAATTTCCGGTTGATGTTTTTGTTGATGATGAAGCAAACGAGCATTATTTTCAAATTTTATTAGCTTATTTGTTGTTGGTTTTATCAAGCGAATATTTCGATTGAAATGACGAATAAAATTTCGATAGGACATGATTACGATGAAACTTTTTATTTGTGAAACTGAACAAGAATTTACAATGATCACATGATGATTCAATGCATGCATTCAACTATTGGAACATGTGTGATCAAATTGGGTAAAAATAGAAAGAATATATTCCAAAATTCGAATTGTTAGCCGTCGAATATTTATATCCAAAAATCAAAACAAACATCATTCAGTCATTTTTTTTACTTTAATTTGATACGAATCAAGAATACAAACGAAAAATTTGTTTTTGTATGCAAATTATTATGACAAAGAACAAGAATCGAAGTAATTGACGAATTGAATGGGTGAGTAAAAGAAGAAAATAGGTAATTTTAATAAATTATCATACAGTGGTACCTCGGTTAACGAACACCTCGGTTAACGAAATTTTCGGTTAACGATTTCGGTCAGGAGACCGTTAACGACGATTTTTTTCGGTTAACGATGATTAAAAAACAAGTATTGCATTGTATTTCGGTTAACGAACATTTTGGTTAACGACGGTTTTTCAGGAACCGATCATCGTCGTTAACCGAGGTACCACTGTATTATTATTGTTACTGTTGACAATTAATGATGAATGGTGAGAAAAACAAGAATATTTAGGAGTAAAATGAAAAAAATCTGGGTTAATTCTTTTTTCTTTTGATGCAAACGTGCAAGATTATGGTGATGAATGATTTTTTTCTTTTATACTAATTAATAATGATGATCATATGATGAAAATCTAGCCAATCTTTATCTATATTTATAAAATATTCATGATTATGAGTATGTTGATGATGATGATGATGAAAAAACGGAATGATTTGCTATTTGATTCCTAATAGCATCATTATTATAAAAGTAATATTAAATGATTGTATTGTGTTTGTGTAATGCAATGATGAGTCAATCATTCATGTCATTTCAGTGAAAAAAAGGAGATCCAGCAGTAGTGAGAAAATATATAGGTGTATTCGGAAGACCGTGATGAATGAATGGTGATGGTGAATGAAATTATTCTTTTCTTTTTTATAAGTCTTCATTATATAAATGTTGACAACATACTTCACATGACAATACTGTTTCAATGGCTGGATTTTTTCCAATAATTATGTTACAGAAATTTTACCCATAGAAAAAAAAACAAGAGTAGCTGCCATTCATTTTTTATTAATGACATTTGTGCGCATCGATTTGAATGAAATATAAGTCAAAATATATTTGGTCTAGCATTTTTTCTTCCTTATTGTCGTGATGATGATGGATTCGAAATTCAATGTTTAGTGTAATTTTCAAATGTGATGAATAATAATATTCTAAAGAATTTGATGAATTTTTTGCAAATGTGATTTTAGTATGAATGATGTGGTAAAACCTTTGTTACATTTAGGGCAAATATGTTTCAAACGTTCATTGATTGGTTTATGAATATTTTCATGTCGGGTTTTATTATAGATTGATGAGAACACTTTATCGCATGATGAACATTTATATTTTGGCGCCATACGTAGGCCAGAATTTTGACCATGTACCATTTCATCATGACGTCGTTTATTATAAGTGGTCGAAAATGTTTTATTACAAATTTCACAAAGAATTGTTTTCTTTTCCTTTTCCGTCGTCGTATTGGACGATGTTGTATGAAGATGTTGCTGTTGTTGTTGGTGATGAAAAGCAGCGGCAACTGGATTACCGGCTGCTGCCATTAATGATGATGATGATGCAGCAGCAGCCATCATCATTGATGGATTTGCGGCAGCATGTTCAGCTGATATTGTTAGAATTTGTTGTGCAGCAGCATTTGCCGCAAATGGATTTGTTGTCGCTAATGTTGGTACAAATGTTTGTACAAATTGGACAGCTGAAGGTGGTAATGTTCGTTGCTGTTGTTGCGATTGTTGTTGTTGTAGTTGTTGTAATTGTTGCTGATGATTTTGATGTTGTTGGTGCTGAATCAATCCCTGATGTGATTGTTGTTGTTGTTGCTGTTGTTGTAATTGTTGTTGTTGAGCGGTAGTCGTCAATTTCTGTAGAATTTGGTTATGTACCATTTCATAATGACGTCGTTTGTTATACATGTTGACAAATGTTTTCTGACAAATATCACACTGATATTTACCGTTTTTCTTAATATTATTTTCTTCTTGTTTACGATTTTTTGAATTTTTCTTTGTAGATTTTTCTAATCCTTTTGATTTCTTCTTTTTTTTCTTATTATCTAATTCGTTTGTAGTATTCAAAAGATTTATTCCTGGTGATTGTTGCACAATAAATCCTGTATTATTGTTATTAATTGTTTGAAATTTTAATTGATTATTCGAATCAAATAAAATTGAATTATGATTTATAGGCACGGTTGTTGAATTAGATTGTTGTTGTTGTTGAACGATAAATGTGGCTGGAGTTAAAATTGTTTCAAATTTTTGATTCTTTGTTGATAATGTTGTTAAAATTGGCGTAGATTTTTTGGTATATTTTCTTCCACCATTTTGTTTTCTATTTGATGATGATTTTCGTACTTTTTTATCTTGAATAACGACAATGTGATTTAGATTTTTATTTATAGTTCCAAATATTTCATCACTATTATGATTATAATGATTGTTATTGGTTTTGGTTAAATGATCACTATCATTAGTATTTGAATAAGTATGATTATTATTGTTATTGCCGTAATATGAACTTTGTGTATGATGATCGGTATTATTGTCACGAAATGTTTGTAATTTTTCACGAAAATTATCCGATGATTTTAAATTAAGAAAATCATCATCTAACGGATCTTCGAATGGATCTACGATTAAAAGACAAAAGAGAATTAAAGAGAAAAAAATTCCATTTGTAAATAAATTAATGATAACCAGTATGAAAAAAATTTAGTTATAATGATTTTTTTTAAATACCAGAATCATATTCTTTAGCATCGCAACTATTTTCTGGATGAACATTTAAATAATGTTTTTGTAATGATTCCAATGTAATATAAACGTATGAACACAATGAACATGTGTAAAAATGTTTACGACGAGATTGAACACTATAATTTTGCATCATTTTATCATAATCAAAATAGAAAATGATGATTCGAGATTCTTAGTCGAATATTCATCATTTGTTGTTAATCGGGTTAAAAACATCATTCTTTTCAGGATCAATTCACTATTCGTTTATTATTTTTTTCACACAAAATTTAGAAGAAAAAAAGAAAACAAATCAAATTTTTAATGAATTTAATTAATTATCAGCCGATTTTTTTTTGTCGGGCCATTGACATAGATTATGGAATTCAAGAACAACAACAACATTTTTGTTTTGATTTACACACAAAGGTGTATGTGTGAGTTTTGTATGGGTGAAAACAAGAGTGAGCAATAAAAGACCTATAAGAAGGAATGGGCGCGCAACTATTCGGGGGAAATCATTCAATTCAATTGTGTAATATATAACAGCCATTGAAAAAAAAAAATCGATTACATTCTATATGGAAGGGCAAAGTTGTAAACGATGATCCTGGCATCTATCGGCATGAATGTGGATAAAATTTTTGGATTTCCTTTTCCCAAACACACACACACACATGCTTTATTCTCACACGTTGCTCTCATATTTTTCATTCACTCACCAACTCGAGCTGAAAGATCATTTACATTGTTTAATTTTTTTGGAATAAATTTTCAAAATTTTTACGAAATCATTTTAAACTTTTTTTCTGTGGCATAAAGCGTTTCGTGTCCAATTTAAGTGACTTAAAAAATCAACAATGCGTTACGTTGCTGCATATTTGTTAGCCGTTTTGGGTGGTAATAAAAGTCCATCAAAAGATGATATTACCAAAATATTGAGCAGTGTCGGTATCGAAGTTGATGGTGAAAAATTATCAAAAGTCGTTACCGAATTAAAGGGAAAATCAATCGATGAATTGATTGCACAAGGTTTGTTCTGTTAATTAATTCAATGCTTATTTTTTCGAAAATTGTTAACGTTTGTTTTTTTTTGTTTCAACAAAAATAGGTTCGGAAAAATTAGCATCCGTTCCATCGGGTGGTGGTGCAGCTGCCGCAGCACCAGCAGCAGCAGCCGCTGCTGATTCCGGTGCTGCTGCCGGTGATGCTAAAAAGGAAGAGAAAAAAGAAGAAGAAGAAGAGGAAGATGATGATATGGGTTTCGGTCTATTCGATTAGAGCTAAGAAAAACAATCATTTCATGCTCCATTTATTATTTTCATGATCATTTTTTTTCTGAAAATTTAATTCAAAAATAAAATCTTTTGATTAATTTCCAAAAACAACAACAAAAATAATGTCATTTTTTTATTCAATTTTTAAAATACGCATTTTTTTGGCAAATAAAATGTATATAGCACGCGAACACAACGAATTAAAAGCAAAAAAAAACCAGAAAGAATATTTAAAAAATGCAAACAAAATCAATGATGATGATGATGAATCACAATTTTAAAAATTGATTCAATTTTTATTTATCATTTTCCATTAATGTTTGAATTTGATGTACCAGGTCACGGGCAATATTCAATACAGCTTTTGCATCATGTCTATCGGCCATTTCTTTTTTGTTGTTTGAAAAGCATAATCCAAACAAACAAACAATGGATCATCATTTTTTTGTAATCAAAAATTCAATTAAGCTTACCATTGAAAAATTTAATAATATCAGTAAAATCCATATTATTTTCCAATATTATATCACGATAATATTCGACCAATGCTAATGCAATAAATAAAACAAATGATGATGATGAAACATGTTTGGCAGCCCATATGGTTTCCCAAACGGAAAATACATCAGCATAAATCAGTTCTATATTGATTTAAACATTAAAAAAAAATTAAATTCTCAATTTTTTCTATTTTGTTTAAAAAATAAAATTTTTACCTCGCTTAAAATCCAATAGAAACCAACGATAACAGAAATAAAAATGTGTGTAATCACCATTTTGATGCATCAATTCAAAAATATCTGAATCAAGAATCTGTATTAATGAACGCATATTAGCAAAATGTGTATCCATAGCACCACCGTGTGGAAAATTGGAAGTCATTCGTATCATTAGCTTACAGAAACAGCTATATGTGTATACCTCTATTCAAAAAAATCAAATAAAATTGAATATTCAATTTTAAAAAATTTATATTTAAAAAAAAATTCTTTTACCATCATCAAATATGACTAATAATGGTGCAACTAGATCACACATTCCTTGTACATAACCAATGTCAAGATGTTCCCAAACATATGTACACATAATATTTCGTAATTTTTCCAAATTTTCTTTTGTAAAATACCAAAAATTACGATCACATCGTTGTACATCTTTATCAATGCGATGTAAGTTAAGTGAAAAAAGATCAAGAAGTTCATTCTAAATCATAACAGTTAAAAAACAAAAACAAAAAGATTAAATTTGAATTAAATCGGATGAAAAAGTTTTTGAAAAAAAATTCATTAAATATTATTACCGAATAAAGGCCTCCATTTGATGATGCTGGCGATACACATTGTGATCCAGCACCACCACCACCACCGCCGCCACTACTAATAGCACCTCCAGATTCCATTGAATTGATAGGTAATCTGATTGATTCATCTTCTTCGTTGCCATTCGATTTATAATGATTTAATGATTCCAATGAATTCGGTGGTATAATACGATCAACCGATGGATTTGTGATGATAATATTCTGATGATGAATGCTAGTGATACTGCTTGCACTTGTCACTGATTCACTAATTTTATTATGTCTTATCAATGGTTTTCGGCAATTGTTTGTTGTATGATTTGTTTCAATGATCATTTTTTCATTTTCTCTGTTATTATCATCAATATCATCGGTTACCATTGGACATTCAGCTTCAATTATATTTTTTTGTTCGGAATTGCTTTGAATCGATGACTTTCGACTTTCAAATTCTTCATTTTCTTCAAAAACTTCATTCGTAAACATTTTGTTCGATTGATGATATATTGATTTATCTACTGACATTTCAGTACTATCATTTTGACTTTCTGAAGATAATTTTGCTAGATTTGCTGCAACAATTTCTTTATCTCGTTGTCTTACAATAGCTTCAACAGCTAACCATTCCGACATGATCATTTCATATTTTTCACGCATTTCAATATCATGTTTATTTTTCTCTTCATTATCATCATCAAAATGATAATGTCCAAGAAGATATAACCATACTTTTGAACGAATTGAATGTTCAATACCGCCAAAATAAACTAGCCGATAAAATTCCATTGGATCCATCGATATTTTACCAACGGAACTAAACATATGATTTTCCCATAAATCTTTTGTTATACCTTTTGATGCATCTGTTGGTTCATTAATACGATATATTTTCGTATTGACTAAATCGGCTAAATGTGTTCGTACTGTTTTTAGATGACGACAATATGCAAGCCAACCATAGAATGCTCTTGATATAATTTGTTTTTTCATTGTATTACACAATAATTGAATATTCTGTATATTATCGAATTGTTGTTGTTGTTCGATTTCAGTTTTCGTTTCATTCACTGCAATTTCAATCTGTTGACATGATGGCGATGCTTCAGGTTTTTGTTGTTGTTGTTGTTGTTGTGGTTGATTTTCATCATTACTTTTTGGCAAAAATTCGGATTGTTTTTGTGTTAACTTTGGTTCGAATAATTCTGCACTAATTGTATCCGGTTTATCATTAATCGATATGACACGAAAAACATAATCGGCTGTAATATCATCCGATTCCATATCTAATGATTGTTGTTGATCATTTCGTTGTTCACCATTATGATGATGTCCTGATTTTCGTCGTAATTTGGGAAAAATTTTTCCTGATTTTAATAAATTTGTTTTGTTTTTGTCTTGAAAATTGTTTTTGTTTTGTTTGAAATTAAAATAGAAATTTGTTAAAAACAAACCTTTACCATTTTCCGACCAAAGTGGTGGATCTAATTGTCCATATGGTACAAGACCATTTTCTAGACAGGATAAAAATGCCAAAAGATGACCTCCTTTTGGAAATTTTATCGGTGGATGCATTACACCATCACGTCCAACCATTACAATCGAACTGTAGCTTAATTTATGTTGATGACAATGAAGATAGACAATATTTTCCACGTTTACATTCAAAGCATAGTTCCAGAATGCACTCCTATAAAAATGTATGAAATTCATTCAAGCAAAAGTAAATTTTTTAAGCAGAAAAAAAACTCTCACTATTGACTAACAAGATTTGATATACAACAAAATGGGATAATAAAAAAACAATATCATACGTTTTATCCATTGAATGATTAAAAAAACCATCATTATTTCCATCCGATGATGGCTGATTAACTCGGCCATTTATCAATTGATTCGGTGTCCATTTGATACTAAGACCATTTGAATCTTGATGCAATGATAGATAACCGGGCATCGGTTCTTGATCATCGATCTGAATGAAATAATAATTGAAAATTTTTCAATAATTAAATGATGTTTGTTTTAAATAACAACAAACATTACACATACCGGTTGCATGATAACATTATTTTTTCCATAAAGTAATGTTGATTTAGAATTTTGATGTAATGATTCAACATAATCTTTTGGTGACCAACATATGTTTGATGATGATGTACGTAATATTGGCGATCCTGATGATTGATGTTCATCATAATTATGATGATAATAATGATGATGAAGATATTGTTCATTGCCAACACCATTGGTATAGGTGAAATTTTTCCTATAATTCATACCTAATGGTCGGCGAGATGATGGTGGTGTTGATTGATTGATTCCAGTAGCTGTAGAATTATTTGTTACTGGATTTGGTAAACAAACTGATGATGATATACGATGACGTTGTACTAATTCATCGGCTGGTGGATCAGTCCAATATTGATCTTGTGTTTTTATCTTGGTATAATCCAATGCACAAGGACCAACCAATAAGGATGCAAAAATTTGTCCAGCAACAGGATCCGATACTAATGCATCACGTTCATAATATTTTGAACTATTCTTAACAACATGATCAACAATTGATACTAAATATTTTTCAAATAATGCAATTCTTATCCAAAGAAAACGATATTTTGTCGGTGATGATGATTGATTTCCACCACCACCACTGCCACTGCCACCACTGTTACTATTATTATTATTTGATGATATTGTTCCCGTATTATTGTTGTTGTTGTTGTTATTTAATGTTTGTTGTTGTTGATTTGATTTCATTTTGAATGACATACGATTACGACTTTGTAAACTATCACTACTTGATGATGATCGTCTGTAAATATGGATTATAAGTAAGATTAAAAAAAATTATAACCAAAATCATTTCGAAACTCTCGATATAAAAAAAAACATACTTATTTGGATCAATATTTTCAATTTCTTGAACTTTTTTCAATACCAATGCAGCGATATCAAAATTTTTTGCTACTTTTTGTAATAATGCTGTTGTTGAATTTGTTTTGAATAAGCCAAGTGCACGTCGTTTTAGTCCATGCGATAAACAAGCATCGACGGCCGCTAATTTATTTGTTAATTTATTTTTTCATTCAAATATTTTGTTTTTTAAATTTTCAAAATTTTTAACTTACCACATAATGATGTAATACTTCCACTATCTTCATGTACAAATTTTCTTGTAACAGCTTCTTCCATAATCTGTTTCACTTCACGTTTAATCATTCGTAATAATTTTTCAATCAATTCTTTATCATCATTATTTTGATCCATTGATAATTTATTTGATGAAATTGTTGTCATCATCATCATTGTTGTTGTTGTTGCTGTGGTTGTTGTTGTTGTCGATGTTGTCGTTATTGTTTTGGATATATTTTCCGAATTGAAATTATTGTCATTATCATTATCATTAATGTCGTTGCTGTTATTGTGGCTCGTTGTCATTGTCGTCAAATTGTTAGTGGCCATTTTCATTTTGTTTGTTTATTTTTATTTTTTGCAAACCACTCCTCCACACACTTTACATATACCGACAATCTAGCTTCCGGTTTCTGATATTTTTATTTTTAGTTGTTTCAATGTTTAATGTTCAA
The DNA here is from genome assembly GCF_027571235.1 of Dermatophagoides pteronyssinus. Lineage (NCBI taxonomy): Eukaryota > Metazoa > Arthropoda > Arachnida > Sarcoptiformes > Pyroglyphidae > Dermatophagoides > Dermatophagoides pteronyssinus. The sequence goes on from NW_027461537.1 coordinate 984,493, forward strand.
TCAATCAGTATGTATGTTATGAAGAATAATAATCTTATAAATTTATTTCATGAGAAAATTGTCAAATAAGTTTTTGTTTCAAGATTGAAATGATTGATCGATGATGAATAACAAAATCTTTGATAATTATTTTGCAAACATGTTCAATATTGTTGTCATTTACATTTGTTTCGTGTTTTATTTTTTTAAATCAATGATGATGATGAGAAAAAAAATAAATATTCTTTGTGCGTTCGTTGAATCAGAATTTTGGAACCAAAAAAAAATGTGAATCAATAAAAAAAACTAAAATTGAAAAAAATGTGTCGTGTTGTTTGCATTCGATTCCAACAGCTCCAAAAAAAAATATAACATGGTGATGAATACTATTTTATCACATTCTATATTCATTTATTTTTTCTCATTTTCAGAATGATTGTACACACTGTACATATATTGTATTTATATTTAAAGGAAAAAAATAATTTTTGATAAACTAAATAAAACGAATGGATCCCATTGATGTAATATATTATTTGGTGAGTTGTTTTTTTTTCATTCTGGTTGTTCCAATGATTCAAGAATATGCGACGGTGCAAGCCTCTCTCGCTCTATCTTTCTGGCTCTCCAATGAAAAGATGATAAAAACACCACTATCATCAGCATCTGACAAATGACTACAAACGTGAACCAGAATCGATCCAGAAAGCACCATTTTTTCTCTGTTACTTTTGCTTTATCTCTATGTTTGCGCAACAACCACCTAACAGAATCAACTACTGCTACTTTTATTTTCTATTATTATTATCAATGAATTAGGCAAATGAATTGTTTTCATCACTTGTTAACATATTCGGGTTGCAGAAATTAAAAAAAAATAAACTATTGCTAGGAGACTAAAAAAATTCTATAGAATCACTAGGTAATTGATTGAAAAAAAGTGGAAATCGTGCAAAATAAATAATAACCAAAATAATAATAACCATTTCAAATTGAATATAATGTTGACATAAACCAAGACATTGCACATGAAAAAAAGACAAAGAATAGAATAGAATTTCTTTTTTTTAAAATAACATATCAATGCCCAAAAAAGTGGTTTTTTTCTCATTAAAAAAAGAAGTTTACATTGCGTATTGATTCGGTCTATATTCATCGATGATTGAATGATTTTTTCATAATGAATGCAAACGTATTCATCATATTTACAATTTCCAATTTATCATTCTTTCGAATTCACTGTAGCGTGACTGTATGTTTGTTCATATCCATAGTTATTTTCAATCTATCATCAGATAAATGTTTTGTTTTATTTGATTTTGTCGATGATTTTGATTTTAGATGAAAGAAATATTTTTCTTCAATTTGAAACAATTGGATAGATTATAATATTATGTTTCTTTTCGATCGATTGATTGATTGATTCAAGAAAACATCTAATCATATATAATGGAATGGAATCGATTGATTCTGTTCGATTTAAGGTGACGTGTTCGATTTTTTGTGTTTTTTCTGCCTGATAAAATGATTATATAGAATTTTTTTTAACAAAAACATCGTTAGACTGCAGTTTCAGATCAATAGTTGTTTTTCTTGTTGATGCTACTGAGGTGAATGACAGATTTTTTTTTCAATAAAGCCGTTTGGCATTTGAATATATTCGATAAACAATAATAACCACTATGAAAAACCTTGAAATGGCAATTTAATTGAAGAAAAATAGAATTACTTTTACATTAGCGTATCTAATTTCTAATCTTGTTTTGTTTTGCCATTATTGTTGATCTATTTTGTAATTTAATCAATAAATCTCTCCCTCACTCTCATTCTAATTGTTGCTTTTGTTGTTGTCAAGAACAACAGAATAAGTGAAACAGAATTCAATTTACTGCCAGTTTCAAATTCAACAGAATAATTTATATGACAATATAATGATAATGAATGTGTTTGAACTAAAACAAAAATGACCAATCAGGCAAGATTTTGTTTGATTTTTATATCGATATACGATTTATTTATTATCAAATAGAATAATTCAAAAAAAAAGTAATAATTTATATCACCAATGATCATTTAAACATATAAAAATAATTAATGGATCGATTATCGATCATCATCATTATGGTTTATTTGTATTTATTTACAGACATTTAGAAAAGAAAGAAAGAAGAAAATTTCATTTTAAAAAATATAATAACAATTATTCCATTGGTTGATCTTGTATGGAATCAATATAATTTTTATATGTTTCGATAGGATTTGATTTACAATCAGTTTCTAATATTATAACAGCATCATCATCATCCTCATCGACCATTTGATCATCTAAATCAGTATCCGATGGTTCTTCAATACGAACATTATTATTATTATCATCATCATCATCGCTATCAATTTCTGACCGGTTATTACCGGATAATAAATTCATTAGGCTATTTGATTCCCACACGACTAATGCTTTGGATATTTTTTCTTGTTCTGCTTGTATTAGTTTATCCGTTATAGATGGCTGTTGATTAGAAAATGCATCACGTAATTCGGGTGATATTTCCAATATTTGAACATTACCAGTATCTGTACTAATATTATTATTATCATCAATTTCTTCAATTAGAATGCCATTATTATTATTGTTCGAATCGATTAATGGAACATCCTTTACATCTTCAACAATATAATTTTCACCTTCACGAATATGCATGCGATCAAATATTTCCAATACTTTATCTTCACCGATATATTTTTTGATTGGTCGCTCATTATCAAAATCATAAAAGGATTCATCTTCCGAATCATTAATTAGATGGCTAAAATGTCTTTTCTTGTTCGCGTTGATATTTTGATTGGATGGTGCGATAGAATTATTGATCAATTGTTGATTGTTGATCAATTGTGGCTGTTGTATTGGTTGTGATATCTGTGATGATGGCAGTGGTGAAGGCATGATTCCAAATGAAAATCTTTCATTAATACTCTGATTATTGAGCTGATTTGACCATGGCATCACTGAAGGTATATTTTGTGACCATGATTGATGTTGTGGTGAAATGATTGGCGTTGATGGTGGCATTGTTGATGTTCCGGCTTGTGCTAACGGTACAGATGTTATCATTGAATTGACCGATGGAAAATTATTATTAACAATCGGTAATGATTGCGATTGTATTGGTGACGATGGAAGTGGAATAGATGAAGATGATGAATAATTATAGAATTGTTGCTGATAAGGATTCATCATTCCCAATGATGATGAATAATTTGGTGTTGCAAATAAATTTGTCATTGTTGTCGTATTCGTAGTCGTCGTGGTAGAAATTCTGATAATGAGTGAAAAAAAAATTATCTTTAAAATTGAAAACAATCTTTAATCGAACACACACTCAAGAAATAATGTTAAATCTTTTGTGTCTATCAGGCAAAATCTTACTTGTTAGTATTAACAAAATTCGACATGAATATTGAAAATTAACAATCATTAGATTCGAATCGTTATCAATTAATGCGGAAGCAAATATGTAAACAAAAAAAAATGCGGAATCAAAATTCTTTAAACAAGTGTTAGAAAATCAACAACATTACAAAACAGAAAAACATATTGAGCCAAACTACATTTTATATAAAAGTAAAATAGAAAATGAATCAGCACTGAAGCTCCACCTTTTCGAGAAAAATCTCAACACAAAAAAAAAAATTTCATCGATTTTTCGGGAATTTTCTCGCAAAAGAAAAAATTCATTCATTTCCTTATTAAATCCTTTTTCATTTTTGGTATTTTTTTCCCTTGTTAACTAAACTAATGAATTTTTTATTTCAATTTGATTGCTTTAGGATAAAATTTTGTTGTTTCGTTATTATCATAAATATTTGATTGATTAGTTTTTAAAAAAATTTAAATTTTGCAAATTGGAATATTCCATCAAACGGATCAAGAATCTTTATTTGTTTTTTGAACAAATAGCATCTATTTTTTACTCTCCCTCTCTCTCTTTTTGGCCAGAATTTATTTCGATACGTCAATGGTAGCGAATGCTATGTATGCTACTACTTGAAAACAAAAAAAAATTAAAATAGAATAATGCTACTGATGCAAATGAAAATATCCGTTATATATATCTGTTTCGTATTCAAATATATAGCAACATGGATACTGGCTGTATGCAGTGAAATGTACATAGGAACCAACAAAAGAAAAAAAACAACTAGAATCTTTATCTATCAATATAAAATTATATAGGTAATGGTATTCACTTTAGTAGAGGTGTGGCTGATCGACCACTATTCTCAAAAAATAAAATTTTTGTCAGTAAACTACATTATTTTTATTGAGAACAGAAACGAAAAGAAATAATAATAATCGAAAAAAAAAATCTGGACCAAAGCATCATTCTGGAATAACGATTTGTGTGTGTGTATGTATGGTTGAGAGGGGAAAGGAAACTAGCAAGAATAAGAAGAATAACCTCATTTCTTTGTCTGGTGTATTGAATTATTGAGTGAAAATTTAAAAAAAACAACAACAGAATACGGTCATCGAGAGAGAGAGAGAAAATTGTCAATTGCTTGTATCAAGAAGAATATTCTATTCTTATTAGAATTATCATTGTGTGTGTGTGTTACCTTTAACCTTTGATTGTGTTGTTTCTTTTAAGTGATTGATCCAGGATCATAATAATAATAATTAAAATAATATTGTTTAAATAATGGATAAAGAAACATTGCGAAAACAGATTGAAAATATGCGTTATCAAGCAATGATGGAACGATGGCCATTGTCAAAATCGATTCAAGCGTATGTATTTTTTTCAAATAAATAAAATCTTAATTATTAATGTTTGATTTTTCATTATCATTTCCTTTTACAACCAAAACAAAAATAAAAAAATCTTAATCCAAAAGTCTTCGTGAATATATCGAAGAGAATGAACCACAGGATCCATTGATCCATACACCAGATAAAAAAAATAATCCATGGGCCGAGAAAGGCAAATGTACAATTTTCTAGCAACAAAAAAAAATTTCAACTATAAATTGTCATCAAAAGAAAAGAAAAAAATGTGTAAAACATCACCGCCAACATCATTTAATTTTTTTTAATTAATCAAAAACATATACGGACATTAAACACTGGAATGGGTTAATTTTTTTTTTTCGTTCGCTTCAAAGAATAACATCTTTGTCATAATTGTCATCATTTCATTTCATTTTTTTTTTAATTTTTGACCAGCAGCTTTATCTTTCCTTACCATCATCACCACTGCAACATGAACATCACACACACACACACAAACACCATTATCGTAAATTAATTAATTCTTTTTAAATTATACGAAAATTACAAAAAATGGAGAAAAAAAAATTATAAATTCTGCCATAATTAAAAACTATAACTATAAATATAATTATGAATTTTAACAAATGTCGAATCCCAAAACAAAACAAACAAACAAACAAAAACGATTGCTGTGTACCACCAATTGATATTTTGTTCTTTTCGATCCATCAATTTACTCAAAATCAAATAAATTAAACAGACAAAATGGATAGAACAATGTAGCCCGATTATTCTTATTGCTTTTTTTTCGATAAATTTTCTCAACATCGATCGAAACACACACACATAACATTTGTTCGATTTTTTTTGTTGAATTGGAACAAAAATATCAAGTTTTTTTACAGCTTGATATTTTTGACTAAATCACACCATCATCATCTTTTTTCTTCGAATAACATAAAAATTTTTAAACACAAAAATAATTGACCAAAATTAATAAATAAAAAACATAAACAAATTGTTTATCACCATTATGTAATTGAAATAAATAATTTTGAAAAAAGCTTTTGAAAACAAAAACAATTTCATTGTGAATTAGTTAATTCTATTGGTTCATTACGACAGATAATCGATATTCGACGATCACGTTTTACATATTTTTCTTTGAATAATGAATTCTTATCATCAAGAATTTCATGTGCATACAGGTAACGAGCATCACCACTAAAGTGAATTAATGAAACGAAACAAACAAAAAATCAATCAATTTCAAATTAAATCCATGATACATACGTCATAATGTATAATGATCGACGACAAAGTAAAACATCAACATAAATATCACGATTCGATTCTAAACGCATTCGCATTACCGAATCTGAAAGTAAAGATATTCCGGCTATTGTATCACCACAAAACTAAAATATCGTTTAAAAAAAATTCTAGCTTATTGAATTTCCTTTATAACCAAAACAAAAAAATTACCCGAACACTATCAACATGTGGTTTGATGAAACCATCGGCTTTAATTTCGAGAATGTGTACAAATTTAATATGATTTGTATTATGTACAAAAGCTAATTGTCGAATACGTTCAATAATCATCTCATTTTCTGGTCGCCATTTTAAATGTTCAGTTTCACGATAATTTTGTATGGCATCATCCCAATGTGTCTGTTCATAACGTATTCGTCGTACACGGAATACATTTTCAACTTCATCTAATAATGATTGTTCTTCATTTGTATCAATAAAATCCGGTACGACAAACATTGAATTTTTAATCTGTTTTAAATTCGTTGCGAATTTTGATTCAAAATGATCATCATACACTTTTAGTTTAAAATAAGGTTTATCGTCTCCAAGAATTGTTGTATGTAATGATGAAGAAGGAAGTTTAAAATTTCTAAGCAAAGTTCTTACCGATCGTTGTCCCAAGTGGAACATTTTTACAAAAACAAAAAAAATAGGAAATTTGAAATTCTCAAATTAGAAATTCGAATTCAGCTGATCACAGAATCTATCATTGGCCACTAGATGGTGTGATTATTAAAGATTCAAAAATGATTTTTAATTTTCAACAAATAATAAACATTAACAACAAAAAGATTAGTGAAAAAAAATCTGGCACAAATAAGAGAGAAACGGAAATGATTAATGGGAAATTTTCGAATAATTATATCAGATAAATCCATATGATGAATCAGTCGTATTTGATGATGATGACGATGAGGTGGCCGATGATATCGATGATCTGTCTCTAACAGTCGGGCGAAGTTGTTTACGTAATTTTTCCAATGATAATGAATTATTCGATGATAATGACGGAGCTAATGAGGGAGAACGATATGGTGATCCATTGACTATATGACTATCACAATAATTTTGACTATAATTCATTGATGATGATAATTGTTTTTCTTTACGAACATCACGAACATCATGACGAAGCATCCGAAATGCAAAATCATCATTGATTAAATGTGGTGATGATTCTCTTGTACGAAATCGTTGCTTACGTGATTCGATTTGATCAAGTTCAACGTTCGAATATCCAGTCGTTTGAACGCCTGTCGTAATCGGTGTATTCGGTATACCGAATGGTAATGGCGGAACGGTTGGCACACGTGATGCTGATGATTGTTTTAGACGACGATTCAACAGATCATCCTGTATAAGATCGGGATTTTTTCGTAATGATTTTCCCATGGTATATTCATTTTCATAATCATCATCATCATGAATGGCAGTGTTATTTTCTGATATGTGCGAATCATTTAGCCAATCTTCATAGTTATCAAGAAACATATAACAAATTGAATCAGATTGTTGTTGTTGTTGAGATCTATTATGATTTTGAGATTTTTTCGGTGATGGCCACATTGGTAACGCTTTTTGTTGACGATTTTTATCATAACGACGATAGGCGACATCATCCAATATAACGTTGGGCATAGCTGAACGACGAGCAGGAATTGCCGGAGTTTTTGTTGGTGACCTAACGAGCAAAATCAATAGAATATGCAATCTAAAATTCTTTATTACAAAGTTATCTTACCTTTTCAATACTGATGATCTATCCATATGATTATCAAATTGTTGCTGTTTAACGACATTTTTACGATATAATTGTTGAAATTTTGCCGGTAAATCTCGCCGTTCAGCACGATCCAATAGTTCATCATCATCATTCAGATTTAATTGATTGAAAAGATTTTCAAAATCATCCAATGGATGTTTTGGTTGTTGATGACGATATTGTAAATGATTTTTTTCGACAAACATTCGAAGTTCATCGGCAGCAGCTGTCGGAATGGCTGTACGTATTGTCACTGATTGTGGTCGTCGTCTTTCAATTAATTGCCAATGAATTTTTTTCTTTACCAAATTTGATGATTGATTATCATTATCATTATTAATATTATTATTATCATTTGAATCATAATCATCGGACATTTTTTCTCATTCAAAAAATAAATGCTAATAACATTGGCCATTCGAAAACAAAACAGATAATTTTTGGCTTCGGCGAATAAAAAATGGTCCGCAAAAAATGAAGCCGGATTTTCAGTTGTCAAAAACAATCCACAAGATGAAATTTTATAAGGATTTGTCTATGTCAACCAGAAAAAAAACATGAGAGACACTTGTTGCTGTCGAATTTTTTCCTTCTTTTGATTGACAAAAAAAAACTATTAATAGAAAGAAAAGAACAAAATAAACAAATATGGCAAATAAAGTTTAGTGTGGATGTTTCAATGACGATGAAATATTTTCTTATTTAGATTTTCAACAGCTTAAGATGGAATGTTTATTTCAATGACATATGCGTATCCTCAGGTAAAATAAATATGGTCAGCGGGCAAAAAAATTTTTTCTTTCAGGTTGAAAATTATCAAAATTTAAATGATTACTTTACATTTCAACAAGATTGACCACTGTTTACTGTGAACAGATAAAAGTCTGATCAATAAGGATTTTTTTCATCTTCACTTGTGAAACAAGTGAAAAACATTGATGATGTTGATGACCATGAAATGTCCAAATTGCAGACAAACAAAAACTAATGAATAATTTAACCGATGGTGATGTGTGTCTGCAAACTTTGTCGTCAGTGAATTCACATCAGAATGATAATGATTATTAATCTGTTTTAAATATTGGATGGTTGATTGGTTGATGAGATTCTAAATGAATTATTGTTTCTTTGTATCAAATTGATTGATTTTTATTAAAATTTTCTGGATTCAAATTTCAGATGAAAAATTCATGTTATTCGGATGATTATTATGATGGTGAATGATTTTTCTTTTCAGTGATTCGAATGTCTGATGAATAAAATGAAGTTGGACTAGTTTTTCATTTCCTTTGCTGCTGTTCTATTTGTTTCCATTATCGATGTCACAATGATTGGACATTACACAAAAACACAGGTGTATAATATGAAATTATTATTATCATCACATCAGTTAGTTTTGATCGAATCATTTGATAAATTTACTCTTTCGAATGAAGAAAATGTTTTTTTTTGTTCAGTTATTAAATTGTGAGTACATTTATGTGTGTGTGTGTTTATTGAATGAATGTCAGAAAAAAATCAACAATCATCATGATGATTGAATAGAGATTCATATAATAGACAAAACGGCAGATGTATTGGACAAAAGGTTTTTGTTTTCACTCGAATCACCGAAAAAAAACCGCTATTTTGTTATTGAAAAAAGTTCATTAGAAACAATGATCAAAATTTGAAAGTTTATTTGTTTTCGATGAAAAACATGCGGCACAATTTACAATCATCAGAAATAATTTTGTTTCAAAAAAACAAAGCAAAAAACATTGATATAATTCAATTGAAAATGAATTTTGATCAATTGAATTGAATTAATTGATTGAATTTTCGTTTGATCATATGCGAACATCATTAATTATTTAATGTAAAATGTTTTTTGTTTTCGACTTTAATATTAATAATCGAATGTGTGTAATTAGAACATTCGAATCGAATGATGATGAGGATAATGATAAGGATTGACAATATCGATGATATCGATATATTGATATCGATATGATTGTGAGAATCCCATTTATCAGACAACAACAAAAACAAAAAAGGAAATTGTTTCTTTGATTTTTCTTTTCAAAATCAAATGTTTATCATTATTAATATCATTAATATAGAATGAAAAAAAAATCGTTCATAATTCATCTGCTGATCAGATGATATTTTCAAAAATTACCAATTTATATTAATGATGAAAATAATGTTGGCCAACAAAAAAACAAAACAACAACATTAGATTAATAATTATTTTAACAATCATTTCTTCTTTGTTTTACCTTTTTTTTTGTTTTCGTTTATTATAAATTCCATTGCTTTGGCCAAATATAATGATATGATATGATATAGATATTTGATGTGTGTGTGTGTGTGTTTGTGTGTACATTATGGATTAAATTATCTTTATTTTGATGTTTTTTGATCATGTGAAACTTGGCAAAATCGTAACCGAGCAAAAAGAAAAATTTTCATTACTATTAAAGATTTTTGATTAGAAATCTAAAACTAGAATCAAGGTCAGAATATTTGTGATTAGTTTGTTATTGTTGTTGATCTTGCTGTTTTTTTTTCTGTCGGAAGAAAATTTAGAAAAAGCGGAACCAGCTGTCTTAAAACGTAACATAATCAAGCAGATGATTATTAATTTTCTTCGATTTTTGTTTTTGAACAAAAAAAAAAATCGATCCACCCTAATCATCATTAATGATCTTTTTTTTCGAAAAATTCCAAAATTGTTTTCAAGAAATTATCATTTTTTTTGTCATTTCCAACATTCGAATCCCAACATGCGCTGTTTTGATTATCATTCGAATCGATGATGTTAATCATTGATTTTTTTTTTCGTTCGTTAGTTCGCTCGAATTCAGATTATAATCGAATAGAAAAATCATTACCGATAATAACTTTACCGATATTTTTTTTTTTTTTTTTTTGATTTTAAATCTTGTTTCTTGGAAAAATAAACAAACATTTTCTATTATTGTCAATCAAATATACGAATGGAATTCAACAACAACAACAACAATTTATTGATGATGTTTACAAATTCCAATCAAAATTAATATCGTATGTTCTGGCCAACAAAAACTTAATCTCGAGGGGATGGAAAAAAACGTGAAATTTTAACGTTTTTCTTCTATTTATTTACTACAGCTGTGTTTCAACAAAATCTATAAAGCTCGTCAAAAAGAGAAACACACCCTAATTACAAAGAGAAAGATAGAGAGATTAAATGACATTGATCCATAATATGTTTTGGGATTGAAGAGGAAAAGATAACCCGATCAAAATGTGATTGACTATTGATGCCGACAGCACATAAATAACCGTTTTAATTTCATTCATCCATTCTCAATTTTGAATGTCGTCTTTTTTTTCCTGTTGAAAACATTTTACCTGTATAAATATAAATAATTTTAATATAGAGTGTGAATTAATATGATGATTTTCTTTATTTAATTTTTTTTTTTTTGAAATTTGAACATTCAACACTTTAGCCGTTTACTGTCTATCTTTGTTTGTCTTTTTCTCTGTCTGTCTGTTTTTGTTTCCAAATAGTTGTGGCTGTTTGTTATGAGGATAATGATGGTTGCACCAATTGATCATCATCATCATCGTCATTGAGCGCGTGAGCAAAAAGAATAAACAACAAAATAAACAATTTTATTCCTTGCTAAAAAGGTGTGACAAAAAAAAAAAAAGTTTTACATAAGAATTTGATCCAAATTTTTGAATCCACTTTTTTTTATTATCATTATCATTTTTATCATCATTATCAGCATCATCATAATAACACAAAAACCTAAATTAATTATCAATGATGATGACATTAAAAAATATACAGCATCATTATCAAAGGTGGATCAATCGATAATTTACCTGTTTGTTGTTTTTATTTTGTTTTATTTTAGATTTTAGAATAAGGTAATTTCAATCAATGTTTTTCAATCAAATTTTAATCATTTTAATTTTGATTCTTATAGATTTTTTTAAAAATAATCATAAATACAAATCATGATAATAGATTATTGTTTGATTGACTATGACAACTTCCAAGAACAACGTAGTAATTTTAATTTAAAATCATTACAATCATTATTAGAATAGTTAATTATTATGGATGATAAAAGAAATGAAATAAAATCAACGATTATGAATCGTATTCAAATGATTAATAATGAAATGAACAAAAAATCTAGCCAACAATCAAAAAATGATAATAATATTCAGAATCGACGTTGGAACTATGCCAATACAAATGCTATTCGAACATTAGAACGACAGCAACAAAAACAACAAAAATCAAGCCAAATCATTGAATCATCAATATCGAATGAACCAAACAAAAAAATGTCAACAATCAATTCAGATTCATTGAAAAATAATGATAATGATTATGATGATGATGTTGGTGATCATAATAATAGAAAAGAAATAATCGATAATAATAGTGATAATAGTGAGTGTCACCAGGAAATTTCCAACGAACCGATTGAAGAAATTTCTCCATCATCATCATCATCATCATCATCGTTTTCATTGAAGGATGGCGAAAACAATGATAATAGTGGTAGTAGTGAAATAATTATGAAGAATGTATTGCTACCTAATAATGACGAGAATACAGATTCATCATCTACATCATCGCCAGCTTTTTATACAATAACAAAACCTACAATGTTGACAAATTTTTCATTTGATTCATCAGCAACCACGATGAATACGAATCTAAGACCAATATTGAAACGAAAAGATTCGTTGGATAAATCAACTGTTTTGAAAAATCAACCTGATCCAAATCTACCGCCACCGATTCTAAAAAAACGTGATAGTTCTGCATTAAATATTGATGGTAATATTATTTCATCTGCCGGAAATGATTCTTCATCATCAACATTAACTTCGAGTATGAATTCAAACAACGGTAAGTGACATATACAATCAGTATATAATGATGACTTTTATTCTCAAAATTAGATGTAGCAACATTGTGTTTACAACAACCACCGCCGCCTTCCATATTGAAAAATCGTCAGCAACAGCCAAGAGGTTCATATTCCTTTGATGAAACATTGAACATTAATACAGATGTAATCGGATCAACATCAGATGATCCTTTACAACCACATTATCATCAGCAACAACCGTATCACTTGAAGCCAATTTTAAAGAAAAAATCATGGAGTACTGAAAGTGGTCCGGATCATTTTGGTCATTCGACAATTGGATCAAATTCCAATAATGATCATCAGGTAAAAGGAATATTGAAATCATCATCAATTGATCGTTCACCACCACAACAATCATCTCCAACCGGTTCATCATTGTTGACTGCAACTAAAAATTCATCAAATTTCGATGAACGAGATCCGGGAACAACAGTGTCTTATTTATATTCTCATTCAACAACAAATGAACAATCAACGACCACTACTTCATTTTCATCGAATAAATTTTTTTCACCATCAAATAATCTATCAACCGCTGGCCTAAAAAGTATCCTCAAATCATCATCATCATCAACAGTAGCGAGTCGACAGAATCGTTTACGTTCAACATCATTATCACCAACAGCATCGACCGATTCATTATCATTATTATCGTCAAATACAGATGAATCAGAAGAATCATCTTCATCATTGGTCATCAATAATAATCGTAAAAGTGCATTTCGTAAACGTGCATCATTGGATGGCAATTTAATAGTGAATAGTATTGGCGGGAATGATGAGAGTTCATCGAAACCGTTATTTCGATTATTTAACAAAAACAAAAATGATGAAATATCTGTGATCAATCAAGCAACAATACAATCATCATCATCATCATCATCAATGGCAACTGAAACAATTATTAAACCGATTTTAAAATCAAATTTACGATCTGATAATAGTGGGAATAATTGCCAAAATCAGCAACATCAATGTTTAAATGACAATGAATCCGTTCAATCCACATGTTTAGATTCGAATGATATTGATGATAATAGTATGTCATCATCATCGTCATCATCATCATTAGCAGCAACAAGTTTGATGGAAATGATTCATACATTACCCGATAATAATGATATTAATAATGATAATAATAATGAACAATCATCATCGACAATGAGGTAAATGTTTAAACTAATGGATGGAATCCATGGATCGTTGAATATTATTCACAATGATTCTTCAACTATTCCAGAACAATGTTCTACTTTTTTCTCCCATTTTTTTTTCTCAAATACTTTTCAATCATGGATGCCTTTTGTTCATTTTCCTTACCTTAACAAACTGCTAACATTTCTTTTATCTTTCTTTTTATTGATTGAATTAATTATCAAATCTATCCTGTTTGCTATATTTATACTTTTTACACTTAAAGTGTTTTTCTGTGTGTGTTTTTCCTTATGTTGTTTGTCTTGATTATTTGTCAAATTTTGAGCTTTCCAAATGACTTCAGAAAAAAACAAAATTTTGGTAATTTTCATTTTTTTTGAAAAATTCTTTGTCTTTCATGCCTATTTTCCTTTATTTCATTATTTCTTTTGCTTTCTTTATTCTAAATTTGATCTAAAATTGTATGCAATTTTTTCCCCAAAGAAAATAAAAATTTTTTCCTTCTTTTTTTCCTATCGAATGAGAAAACGAAAAAATTTCCAATTAAATCAAAATGATTTTTTGTTTTCTTTTTTCATCATTCAGTTATCTTCTGTGTTTGAAATTCTTTATTTTTTCAATCTTTCAAAAAAATGATTTTTACATTGAATAGACATTGATTTAATAGCGAAACAAAAACAAAATCCTTTTATTTCAAATTTGATTCATTCAAAAATGGGATTTTCATCTTTGATAATCCGATTTTATTGATCCAAGTGTGGTAAAAAATGTTAAGAAATTTTAAATTCAAAATTTTTTTTATCAATCTAGTTCACTTTATCATCATCATCATCATTATTCTATCCATCAATATCTAACTGTGTGTGTCCATTTTTTTCAATTTAAAGTTCAGATTATTTTTCACACATTTTTTTTCTTCAGTAATAACAATGATAACTGAACTGAATTTCTTCCCATTCATTCAACAATTGTTTCGAATGCTTTTTTTTTTGGATTTTCTCCCAAACAACAACAACAACAGTTTGAATCGAACGATGAAATAAATATTATTGTTTGTGTTATCATCATCATCATCATCAATATCATTATTGGATGGTGCATTAGTTGATGGATAAAATATAGAGTGTTTTTCGTTTTCTCTCTCGCTCTCTATTCTCACTCAATAATGATTATGATGATGATGATGATAACAATCTCCATACTGAATGTGTTTCGATTTCTGTATGGTGATCATGATGATGATGATGAGATATTTTGAATGTTTGATGTTTTTCTGTTGTTGTTGTTATGTGTTTGTATTGAAATCGGTTAGATAGTGTATGATGGAGAATGAGAGAAAGCAATAGAATTTCCTATGGAGAATTCAATCCTTTTTTTTTGTTGTTGATGTTATTTTTTGTACATGTTTATTCAGTTGTCGATTTGATTTGGAATCCAATCATGTTTTGAATTTATACAGAAAAAAAAATCATAATTTATTAATGTGATCCAATCTTATTCAATCAAAATCATCGTTGTCTGTCATTTTGATTGTTTATTCTAGCCACCATAGTTGATTGATTGATTAAAAATGACATTTTACCATCATCATTATCATCATCACCACCACTACATTATTTCATTTGATTTTTGATTTATTCTCCAAACTCTCTTGATCAAATAAATCGAGATTTTCAACAACAACAGAAAAAAAATCATTTTTTTCTCTCTCTTTTGTTTGTAATAATGTGTGGTTGATATATATGACAAATAAAAAAAACGAAATAAAATAGAGCAACAACAACAACGATGACAACGGATTGTTCATTTCCTGCCTTATAATTTCCAGTTAACCATAATGATTTAAATGATGATGATGAATTTGTTAAATAATTATCATTATTAATGGAAGTTCAAAGCACTTGTCGTCTTTTTTTTCCTATCTGTTTGGCTGACACTCAATTCGTTTGTCTTACTTGATACACTATAGTGAAACAAAAAAAACCTTCAGTTATTTCCAATCTGCTGAGGATTGTCTTTTCCTATGGTTTTTTTCCTTATTCTTCTTCATCTTTTTTATCTTCGTCTTCCTATTCATTTCTTTCTTTACTTTGCTTTGCTGATCAATGATTTCAATTCTTGGCTTTTAACATCAAATTAATTTTTGTTGAAACAAAAAAAAAATTCCTTCAAATTCGATTATAATTGTTTGTGTTGGTGGGTGTTTGTTCGTTTTGTTTCTGTTTCTGTTAATGTTTCTGTTTTTAGAATAATGTCGACAACAGCATCATCATCACCAACAACAGCCACGGCGACAACATCAATGGATACGGTTATTGCATTACGCTTTCAAGCATCACCAACATCATCATCTAGAATAAATAGCAGCAATATTAATAATAAAATAGTTCGCAAAGTTCGACCAAAGAGTTGTTTTGTGATAGGTGTGGCTGATGATAATCATCATAATGATGGTAATATTGATGATGATGGTGGTGGTAGTACTACAATTAGTATTAGTGAACGCTTAGCCAAGCTAAAACAGAATGGTGAATATGGATGGCGACAACGAATTATTCCTCGTGATCAACAACAATCATCATCATCATCATCATCGACGACAACGACAAAGTCAATGTTAAAATCAACAAATAGTTTAAAGTCAGATACAAAAGAAATTAAGATTGCTAATCGTTTGTCAGCTTTAATGGATTCACAATCACAATGGCGAGCAAGAGTTCCGGAAAAAGATGCAAAAAAATTTACGGTTGCATCAAAATTATCAACTACTAATACAAATAACACACCAACTAATGATAAATCGAATGATAATGATGGTATGGATAAGGTTGTATTACGTGAAACACCTAAACGTCATGGTCTTCGTGGATCAACATTGAGCGAGAAAAAACTTGGTGCCATTAGTCTAAAATTGAACACAGTATTGGGTAAAGATAAAAATCCATTTTCAAGTCCTTCACAACGATCACCTATCTCAAAAACCAAATCCAACAATAATGATGATGGCAATGGTAATAATAATCAAACATCATCATTAGAACAATCTACAAATGCTACAAATGAAATTTCTCAACCTGAAACGATTATGATTTTGAAACCTGACGATGAAGAAAGTTTTGGTTCATTTTTTGGTTTTGATTCAAATAGGATGAATGAATTATTGAAACCATCATCACCTGCATTATCAACAACAACACCATTAGATAATGACAAAGAACAACAATCGTATAGTTTATCAACACTAGATACGACAACATCGACAATAAAATTGTAAGTAACAATAATTAACCAACAAAAAACTTTAGAAAAATCACCTGAATTTCATATAGCTTTTCATATTATTTTTGCTAATTGTACCATTTAACCATTTCCTTTCCTTTTGTTTTTTTTATTGAAAGATTTTTATCATTATTATTTTTTTTTTTTGTTTGTTGCATGATGACAATTAGATTGTATCGGTTTTTTTGTTTCGAAATTTTTTTTCCAATGATTATTTCCTTTATAAATTATCTTATCATTGTCTATCTGTATCTATCTATCTATCTATCTATCCATTTATTTATTATTTAGACTTACGGAAAGAAAATTATCACGAATACAGGCACCTAAACAACGCCGACAAACATCGGCCAAAAATCCGGCTAAATTACTTGCACAAACACCGATTACGGTCGATTCGTATCATCAGATGAATGTATCGAATGATGTTGTATTCGAATGTGTTTGACATTACAATGATTGATATGTTTTTACTTGATGTTAGAATCTTTTCATAGCAATTTTATTTCCTGTTTTGTTGTTTTTTCATTGTTTCCTATTATTTAATTATATTATTTCTGTTATAAATGTAAAAAAAATGAAATAATTAGATTAATTTAACAATTTTTGGTTACTTTTGTTGTTGTTGTTGACAATCTATTTTTTTATTTTATAATAATCACATATTTGTCGCCGTAACAGACTTTCGGAAAGTAAAAAAACACGTGTTCAGGCACCACGTCGACGTCGGCAAGCAACAGGTAAAAATCCATTGGCACGTGCATCGATTGCGATCGATTCATATCAAACTTCATCCTCAACAACGATATCATCATCTGGAGTAACTAATGGAACGATTCATATGGATGATGATTCAAAGATCTCATCATCGTCACCGATCTCTTCAACACCACGAACACCTAGTACACCAATAACCAAAGATGATTCCAGATTTGCATTATCTGCATTAGCCGGTTTGGCTAGTGTTGAAGATTTTAAATCTGTTGCAAACAAGCTTCGTAGTAATAATAGTGTTGTACGAAATGATTCATGGCGTACATTTGATCTTAAAAATTCATTACAATCTAAAATGTTGATACTAATAAAAGGACGACGAAAAGCACATACACGTTTGATTGAACCACGATGGCAATCATTGAATCAAATGGATAGTTTTATTCTGGTCACCAAAGATAAAATTATTGCCTATATTGGTCGTTATTCAAACATTATTGAGCGAACTAAATGTATGGAGATTTCCGATCTAATTCGAAAACGTAAAGATCTTTGTTTTAGATCTTCATCAAACGGTGTTACGTTGATTGATTGTCAAAATGATTTGAATTTATCGAATAATTCGATACTTATGGATAGATTAATGCCTCTACTTCAAGAATTAAATTTTATCATTGAAAATGATGTAGATCAATTTGAAAAATCTATCGGCTTAACTATATTGAATTTAGATTTGGATGAAGATGATGAATTTTATGAAGAATTTATTAATCATAGTAATATTGTTTATCAAGTCGTGTTTGATGAAAAATCAGATGCAGAAAAAGCCCAATTGCGACCATTGGAAAATAATTGTGGCCGACAACCACGTCATGCTATTTTACAACCAGATAAAGCTCTGGTATTTGATTTTGGAAGCGAAATGTATATCTGGCTTGGTAAAAGTGTATCAAATATTATACGTAAAAAAGCTGTTGAAGCAGCTAAAGATTACTGGTATCAAGGTTATGATTATACGGAATTTGATTGCTGTCCATTAGGTAATAATATCACAATCAAATCTGATCGACGTCCAGATTGGGCCTGGTTTATTCGTGTCAATCAAAATATGGAACCAATTTTATTCAAAGATAAATTTTTTAATTGGCCAGCATTCACGTTAACACGTCCCGAAAAGAAGTATCAATCAAGAAAATCATCATTATCGTCGTCGACAACAATAACAACAAACAATGATGATGCAAAGAAACATAAATGCTGCAAAAAAGATCTTTCAGCCGAATTAAATCTATTTCCAGTGGATGTTGAAAAGGATATGATTCAAAATGTACCGCAACAACAAGAGCTTATACTTGAATGTGTTTCATTGGGACGTGGTGCTGGTGATACGATACATGATGAAGATGGCCTTCCAGTGAAAGTGATAACATTAGATGTACAATGTTTTGTCATTGATGAATGCGGTGATCGTGTTGAACTGAATGAAATGGATAAAAATTTTCTTTGTAGTTCAGAATCCTATTACATTAGATGGAAATATCGTTTAACACGAATTAGTCGATGTTTAAAAACTGGTGGTGAATCTCGTTATTCTGTTGAACAACATGGAGGTCGGGATCGTGTTTGTTATTTTGTATGGCAGGGTAAAGATACTCGTAATACACAACGTGGTATAACAGCATTGAATGCAATTGAAAAACTTCGTGTTGAAGGTGCATCACAAACATATGTTGAACATGGACAAGAAGATCCAATATTTTTACGAATTTTTCAAGGTTCGTTGGTTATACAGAACGGCAAACGAAAACAAACAAACAATTGCGGAAGTTATCGAATGTTTATGTTAAAGGATACATTACCCGAAGAACAATTTATGATAGAATTGGAATGTAGTTTTCGAAATCTTCGTAGTCGTATTTCATATGCATTTGTAAATCCAGGTCATTCATCGAAAATCTATTTATGGCATGGGTGTAAAACTAACGAATCTGAACGTCTAAAAATACGTACATTTTTTGATACAAACATTCTTAAACATCGATCTCAGGAATTTGGATTTCCCGTCGATGATCTTATCAATGATTATCATCTTATCGATCTGGATGAAGGTCGAGAAACTCGCGAATTTATGAATATTTTTCAACAACAACAACAGATTTTATCACCAGATTCAACATTAACACGACGACAATCAAAATCTAATCTACATCGTGATGTTTATTTTTCTTTGATCGATGATAATCGTCATTATTGTTTCACACCTCGTTTGTTTCATTTTCGAACATCATCCGATCGAATATTTGAATCTATTGAAATAATCTCATCATATTATCCACCGAAATCAGCTCGAGCAACCATACATATTAGTTATCCATTCGTACAGGATGATATTTATGGACGAGCTAAAACACGACCCACCTTTTTTCTTTTTGATGCTGAATATGAAGTCTATCTTTGGGAATCTAAATATCCATTTTTTATCAGCTCGAATCAAACAACAATGAAAAATGAGCATCAACAGAATCAAAATAAATCACCTGTTGATGATGATGATGATGATGGTGGCGGTGATGAGCGGCGACAACAAATGCCAAAAATGATCGATATCGAAGAAGAAATTCAATCCGAATGTAATATGACTACTGGTTTTGCTGCACAACTTTGGCTTGCCGAACGAAAATGTGCACTTGAAACTACTCTTGCCTATTGTCATGGTATGTGTTTGTGATAAAAATCGATGATTTTAAAATGATTTTATATTTTCTTATTAATCAGCAAAAAATCCGGCCGAACCGCCAAAATCTTATGTGATATCAGCCGGTCTTGAACCGGATTCTTTTTGTGGTTTATTTCCAACATGGACCTATTATGACAATGTTGCCAAATTACACATTCAGGTTTGTGTTTTGAATATCTTTTAGAAAAAAATTTGAGAATTTTTTTTCAAATTATACCAGGATGGACGAAAACCAGGCGAACAGATTCTAGTACAAGAAGTTCTTTCACAAATGGAAGATATTAATCAATCGACTTATAGCTATGAAGAATTGAAACGTCGGCCATTGCCTGAAGGTATCAATATTCTTTGCCTGGAATCCTATTTGGATGATGAAGAATTTGAGGTAATAATTTTGTAGATTTTTAATTTCTTTCACAAATCTTGTTTATCTTTCATTACAAAACAGAAAGTATTTTCCATGAATCGTGAAGAATTTTGTTCATTACCCACATGGAAGCAGAAGCTAATTAAACAGGAAAAGGAATTATTTTAATCCTTCAATTTTTTTTATCGAAAAACATTTTTTTTATGCTTTTACGATTTTCAAATGTGATTTATTTCGCTCACACTTTTTAAAATGTTATTTATTATCTTTTTATGATCTTTTTTAAAAAAGCATTTTTTCAATAATAAAAATATTTTCAAAAAAAGAAAAGAAAATTCAAAATTTTTTTTAATTCAAAAAATAAAACAATCGATACTTGAACAGTAATCGATAGTTGTTGTGTTTAATTCAAATAGACAACACAGACAATTAATTGACGCCACATGCAGCTGATGCAGCTTTAATTTTTTTTTTTTTGCATTAAGATTTATTCTTTTTTATGATTTTGCGAAATAATTCCAAGAATTTTTTCAATATCAATGAAAGAAATGAAAAATGAATCATCTACCTCTAGTAAGTTGTTTTCATCATATAATTGGAATATTTAAAAAAAATCTGTTTGTTAATTTAGAACCACAAAACAATTCAAGTTTATTGGAATATATTCGATGTGAACTAAAACGTGGCTATCAACTACAAAATGATGAACAAAGATATCGTGAACGAAGAGAAAAATTTTACATATTTCTCAAGATTCCATATAAGTTGGAAACCGTAAGTTAATTCAATTGTTTTTTAAATAAATGGATTTTTCATAGTTTTTTTTCTCATCTTACTAGTTTCTATTCTATGGTTTCTTTCAATGTGTTGACGCCTTCCTATTTGTGCTAACATTTTTACCATTTCGTTTAATATTGGCTCTATTATCATGTTTATTTCGTATCGCAAATATATTCATTCGATTCTTTTCGACATTCAATTCAAAAAGCTTTCAAACGGTACCGATATTGAACGCTGCCGAAACCTGTGATATACTCAAAGGAATCATCCTACTCGCATCGTTTTATATGATGGATAATATTGAAATATCAATTTTCTATCATCAAATCAAAAGTCAATCCATTATAAAGTTGTATATTTTTTTCAATATGCTCGAAGTTGCCGATAAACTTTTATCATCATTTGGACAGGATATATTGGATACATTGTATTGGACGGCAACTGAACCGCAAACCAAAAAACGTCATTATGTTTTCATATTTTTTCATCTTTTATTAGCTATTTTTTATGTTTGTATGTGTTTTACATCCTGTTCCGTGAGAGATTTTCAAATGTTTTTCTTTTTCTCAAACATTAGTTGCCCATACAATATTGGTATTACTGCAGGCAACAACACTTAATGTTGCCATCAATTCAAAAAACAAAGCTCTTATCACCATTATGATGTCAAATAATGTAAGTTTTTTTTGACGAAGAATAAGGATAATTGTAAAAAAGTAATGCTGATCTAATCGATTAATTTTTTTTTGTTTGAAAAAAAAGTTTGTCGAACTTAAAAGCATGGTTTTCAAAAAATTTGAAAAAAACAATCTTTTTCATATGTCTTGTAGTGATGTACGTGAACGATTACATTATATTGTATTATTGGCTGTTGTTATCATACAAACAATGAAAGAATATAATTGGTCAGATCGACAATTATGGATATTATTACCAGATTGTTTAATGGTATTTTCGGTCGAAATATTTGTCGATTGGTTTAAACATGCATTTGTAACAAGATTTAATGAAATTTCTTATGATGTTTATGAAGATTATTCTCTTTCATTGGCCTATGATTTAGTTGGTAGTAAACTAAAAAGTGTATGTTTTTTTTTGATTGTTTGATGATTTTTTTTCAATTTTTAATTAAAATTTTTGATCATTTTATTTTAATAGGCTTTTTCGGATCATTCAGATATTGTTTCCAGACGAATGGGTTTCATTCCACTTCCTTTAAGCGTTTTATTGATGAGAATTTTTTTCAGTTCTTTTCATTTTAATGATATTTATTCCTGTCTTTGTTTATTATTTTTATTTCTAAGTATCATAACGTTTAAATTAAGTGTAAATATTGTTCTTCTTGGTTTATCATGTAAATGGGTGGAAGAACATCAAAAATCATTGGAGGAAAAAGTGAATAAAGCATTGGGAGGACATTCAGCTAGTTTACCGGCTTCACGTCATAATAGCGTATCCGATCTAACTATTTTGAATGAAGAAAAAGCATTACATGAAATTAAGGAGAAATTGGAATCTGAACAACAACGACAACAACCACAACAATCGCCAACAAAAACAACAACCAAAAGTACACCACATTCACCATTGAATGGAAGTCCAAGAAATAGTTTGGAAGATATATCGGAACAGGTTGCAATCATACAAAAATCATTAGAATCATCGATAATATTATCGGATTCAACCGTTTCATTAATATCGATGAATGATGGTCGTAATGTTCGTTTACCAAAATCGATAATTCAATCATCATCATCAACAACGCAATACCTAGAAGAAGATGATGATGATGATGAAATTTTAAATAATGAAAATGAAGTGATAATTAGAGATTCAGAGAATCAAAAGATGAATACGATAACAATAGCCAAAAAAAGAGCCAACATTCAACGGCGTGTTTCATTACAAGAATTACCGACAAATACTCATTCAACTGGTATTTCTCAGAATTCAGAATCATTGTCATCATCATCGACAACAACAACAACAAAAACAACATCATCATTAGAAAAGAAGCCGAAAATTTCTTAGATAAATTTCAATTCTTTTTTTATATTTTTTTGTTTTGTTTGTTTCACATCATTTTTTTTCTTAATAAAGATGCTATAAATATATTTTTTTGACAAAATGTACAAAAAAAATAATAATAATTGAATATGATCCAAAAAATAATGATCAACATCATAACTAATAGAGATTACTACAAATAACAAACAGTTCATTTAAAACAATCAACAAGTTAACAAAAAAGAGGGGATGTTAATCTTGTTCAGTCGCAAACTATTTGCGGATATCAGCGCCAATACATCTAGGAAATGATGAATCTAATAATAATGTTGTTGTTGATGATGATGATTGAAAAGCCATCAAAAAATAAAATTCATTTCATTTATATCTTCATCATCACAATTATCAGACTGCTTTTTTAAAAAATTTCATTACTTTTGTTTTTGGATCAAAATTATTCCCTTTTTTTCCTGTTTCGTTAACCTTGTTTGCTTTATTAAAAATTCTTGTCTGCCAATTTATTTTAAGGGTGATTTTATTGATTTTCAACTCGTTTTTCTTAACTGAATATCTTTGGCCATGATCATGATAATTTTTTTTGTTTGTTCACTTTTTCTTTCAATATTTGTTTGTCGATGTTAATTTATATCTTTATTATTATCATTTCAGGAGAGAAAAGTCGCCGATAAAAAGTATCGATTTATTTAAAAAATTCATTTTTGTTTCTCATTTTTTTTTAAATTACATTTGAAAATTGAGAAAATTTTAATTTTTTTTTCAAAAAATTATCATTCAATTTTTGCGGTAATCAGAGCATTTTAAAATTTAATAGGAAATTTTTTTTTTGCTACAAATTCTGGGCGGAGCATCAGTTTATTCTTTGTTATTTTCTTTGCTTCTAGCAATGTACGTGTAAGTGGACAAATAAATTTTACATGCGTTTTTTTTTCTCCTTTTCTCTTTGCTCGAATATAGTTAACCACATGTGTGTAGATGTAGTCAAAAAAAAATTCACACTATCCTGATATCACTGAGAAAAAAGTCCATTTTGGATGCCGTAATAACGCCAACATTGAGGTATGCACGCCATCAAAAAAAGCATGTAAATGTGTTAGCGATTGGCGTGCAAACCTCAAAAAAATTGGCGTGTGCAAACCACACTTTTCTCTCAGTGTATCTGGAATAATACAAGCCGGAATGAAGAGAGAATCTTTTTTTTTTCATTCGTTTCAATCAAGATCAACATCATTTAGCTGTGGTCACAATTAAATGTCTTAGGTTATGCTCAAATGGGTAGTGGTATGAAAATTTACAATAATTGAAATATGATCGAAATACACAAATAGTAAGAAATTTGTTACGTAAAAATTTTAATTATGACTATAGCTTTTTTCGTTGATGATGATGTTGATGCTGTTGCTCAGTAATAAATTCGATTTTTGTTTAACAATTGTATGTGTTACACTTGTACTGATATGGTGTAAATGTTTGCTGTTTTTTTTTGATTTTACAGATCTTAAAAATCTTAAGATTCCTTGTTTAATCTTAAAAGATATTTTTTTCCTATTAAATTCTAATTTTCTAATCAATTGTTTGTGTGATTGAGGTTGTCGATTTATTGAGGAAATTGAGAAATTTTTTAAAAATCTGTGTATGTTTTAATGATCTGATAACATTGATGATGGTCGAATCATTATACATCTTGATCATTTTTCATTTCGAATAGCATCGTTTGTTGTCTGTAGACACAATTACAACTTTAATTTGTATTGAATATATAACATCAATTTCATCTAATCAATTTGTTGCTTAACATCTATGATTGATCAAAATTATTGTTCCGCTTTCTACAAATGTTTAAAAATTCTTGTTTGATAATCTGATCGACTAAACGCCTAAAAAAAAGAAATTAAATCAATAAAATAAACATCATAAAATATTGATTAGCCCACAAAAATGCGGCCAAATATTGTTTCCTTTCTATTCGACAACCGATTCTTTTGTCTATCGTCTTCATCGATAAATGTTTTTGTTGATAGTTACTTAGAATTGAAATGATTATTTAAGTATTAAATAAAGAAGAAATTGATTCGAAAAAACCAAAAGAGGGGACCGAGGCCAAAAAAACCAGTGAACAGATTGTGGAACAGCAACAACAAATTATTCCAGTTAAATCGTAACAAAAATCACGATTATCGAAAATCTATTTATCAAGTCTTCATTTTTTTTAATCGCGGCCTATGTTTATCAATCAACAATGATCATCATCGAATAGTCTCGAGTCAGATTTTTCTTTTTTGAATCGAAAAAAAAGTCACAAAGTCAACATTGTTAATTGTATGATTGTAAGTGGATTGTTAGTCAAATGATAATGTCATCTTGATTATTGCCCTCATCATCATCATCATCCTCCTCATCATCGAACAAACGAAATTTTTTTTGTTTGAACACTGTTTTTTTTTTGCTTTGTTGTTGTGACATGAACAAATTAATTGCTTGTCTCTAAGAATTTTTTTCTGTGTTTGTTGTTTGTGTATTGAACAATTTCAATTAATTTTTTATTTGTGTTTTTGACATTGTCATCATTAATTTTAAAGTCATAAACATCATCTTCATTTTGATAATAAAAAAATTTGTCATAAAACAAAACGCAAATGTCTATACTTCGTGGAACAAAAAAACTATTATTGGCTGCTGGTCTAGCTGGTTGTGGTGCAGCTGCAGCCGTATTATTTACCGGTCTACATAAAGATACAGAAAGTTTTAAAGCACATGCATCATCTGTCGCACTATTACCTGATTATAAATTTATCAATCTACATAATTATATAACAACAAAATGGGATTATAATTGGGATAAACGTGAACCAAATTCTATTACAACACCTATGAAAGGTGATTTTGGTTCATTACCTGAATGTGATCAAGATGATTATAATCGTCGTTTAGAGAAGGCAAAATCAACGGCAACCAGACATCTATTATTGATAAGACATGGTCAATATCGTATGGATGCCGATAAAGATGAATTACGGCAGCTAACATCATTAGGACGTGATCAGGCTAATCGTATTGGTGAACGATTAAAAGAATTAGGCCTACCTTACACACGTATTATTAAATCTACAATGACACGTGCGACCGAAACAGCCGATATTATACACACACATCTGCCCGATTTACCGATTAGTGCATGTGATTTCATTCGTGAAGGTTCACCGATTGTACCGGAGCCACCAAGTTCCAGTTGGAAACCTGAACCAAAGGTATGACAAATAATTATAATATTCTTGTACACTTTTATTCCTATGTGATTCTATCGTTTTTAAGCTTTTTCCTCAACATTTGGCATTTTCATTTTTGGTGACAATGCAATTATTCTTTTTTTTCTAGCCTAGATATTTGTATGCCGAAAATTTCCGATTTTCGGTCGAATAGTTTTTTCAACAACAAAAAAAGTTTTTTCAAAATCTTTTTTTTTTATATTTGACATTTTAAACTTTTTATATCCATACAATTCTTCTATTATTAGTATTGGCAGTTTTTTAAATTATTATATTCTTAGATCGTCAAGGCCTTTCACAAAGAATTGGATTTTTTTAGTTTATTCATTTCTTTTCATTCCAGTATGAAAAAACAAAATTCTTTTATAGGTGTTAAACCAATTCTTACTGGGTTATTTAATTTTTCTTAAACAAGAGAGAAAAAAGAATAAATATTCACTATGATAATTGATACGCATTTTGTTGTTTTGAATATAATAACGATACCATTCTCTGATTTCCCACGCTTGTTTCTATTATTTTGATTTATTTTTCAACTCCTTACTCTACATTTAGGTTGTTTCTGTTTCTCTTCTTTTTTTTTGTTTATCTTAAAATGGGATATATCTAACTGGATATGATATCTTTTGCTTGTTCTTTATAGTTCTTGTATATGATGAAATTATCTTCTGTTAATTTTCCCATTCGTTCAAACATGATTATTTCCAATGCAACTGTATTTGAAAATCTCGTGATGATCGAATGAATGTGGTTACTGTGTTTGTCTATGATATATTCAACATGAATAAATCATTAATTATAATTATATATCGATTATCTAATCCTTAATGGATTGATTGGAAATCGCTTTCGTCATTATTTTTTTTTAAATTTCAGAATTGAGTCTCGACTTTAGCCAAATTCGAGATTTCGATGTTTTCTAAATGATTTTCTGATCAATAATCATCGTTAGTTTATATCTTTTATCCAGGCTATTACCATAATGTTGAGGACTTTATTTTGTTGCTCTATTTTAGACATTAGATAAGATAAACATTTTTTCCATTAGAGAAGAAAAAACTTTTCCTGATTATAATCGATCGAAATCCATTCGATTTTTTTTACTTCGATTTTCACATTGCGAAATTATTAGTGTCAAAAAAAATTTACTCTTTCTCTTGGTTTTATCTTATTTTATTTGGTGACAAACACGAAAAAAATTGTTTTGTTTTCCTGTTTATTTTGTCTAGATTGATAGTTTCAGTAATCGATGGTTGATGTTGTTTACACATTTATAATGTCCTCGCCACCGGCTTCATTTGTCATTGAATGAAGATAATTTTCTCTTTTATTTTTGTCTTTTACTAAATAAATTGATTTTGAATTTAAATTTTTCAATTTCTAATTCTTACTTTTTTTAATTTTTTTATATTAACAATCGACCGAATCACAAATTCAATTTCGTAGCAGTTTTTCCAGGATGGTGCCCGTATTGAAAGTGCATTTCGAAAATATTTTCATCGTGCTGATCCATCACAAAAACAAGATAGCTATGATATACTTGTTTGTCATGGAAATGTGATCCGTTATTTTGTTTGTCGTGCATTACAATTTCCACCCGAAGGATGGTTAAGATTTTCTCTTTATAATTGTAGTATGACATGGGTTGCTATCAAACCAAGTGGACGTGTTACTGTCTATACGGTTGGTGATACTGGCCATTTATCTCGTGCTCAAATGACAACTTGTTAGAACAGTTGCAGAAAAAAGTGCCGATAACGATGTGAAAAAATTAGAAGAATTTTATCATTCATTTATTGTAATTTTTTAATCAACCATCAAATTCAATTTTTCCTCTCTAAATCTTTGATAGTCTGGAACATGTTGCCATATTGAAAATCTCATCAGAAATATACTGAAAAGAAATAAATTTCAATCTTGGTCGTCATCATCATATTTATTTGAAATGAATTGACGAATATCGTTTTATTCTTGCAAACATACACACACACACACCTACATTATAATATTTTTTATATGAATCTACTATGAATCTTTCTCAATAATTGCTGCAAACTTACATTCACACAATATCTTGCTAAATATTTTTCATCAAATTTTTATTGTTGAATTTTTATTGTTGATTTTTTTTTCTTTTTGCGATATTATGATTGATTTAATTCTATCGAAGAATTAGATCAATCAAATTTCTCTTCCATTCGTCTTGCTGTTCTCAACTGTCTCTTATTCTATTCATTTTCAAATTTAAATTGTCATTTTTTTTTTCTCTTTTTTTTGCCAACTTCATCCTAATCACTGTAATCACTTGTCATCATCTGATATCATTCTTTGTAAATTATATATAGTCATTATTATTATTGTTTGATCATAAACTGATTTATGATCAAAATTATTTTTGTTAGGCATATTTTTTTTGATTCAGATTTGCAATTTTATTCCAAATTCATAATCTGATCATTTCTTTCGTTTTGTCATTTCATTAAATAATTTTTTTCCATTTTGAAATAAAATTATCAATGACTTTGTTGTCATTATTATCATATCTATTTTGTTCGTTTTATTAAATCATTTTCTAATAACGCGCGCGTTTTTTTTCCTCAAAAATTTCAAATCATTTTCCGAATGAAAAAAATAAAATAAATGAAATATTAAGAAAACATGCACGCATTGATTAATCTATTTTAACATAATAAAATCAAATTGTGTTAGAATGGTCGAATTTGATGAACACAAAGACTGTGTGATGAGATATTTGTAAGCAATGAGTATAGTCTTTCTGTGATAGCAGTCTGCTTCTATAAATGCTGCTGCTGCTTCTGTTCGAGCGACAACACATAACTAATGCTTTACATTGTGTGTATGATGCTGATGATGATTATCACGATTTTCATTGAACAAAAAAAAATATATCCATTTTTTTGATGTTAGAATTTTTTCTGAAACAAAAAAAAATAATTTTAAAACGAAAATTTGAATATTAAATTTTTCAATAGTTTATCTTTGTTGGTATCGGAAAATTGTCAACATTGTTTTTGTAATTGTTTTCCAAATCAATACGAACTAAACGCGCCAAACGTTGGATATAATTTTTAATGAATTGATTAATTCATTTGTTTGTTTGTAATGTATGTATTTCGATTTTTTTCCATGCATAAACCAATGAATAGTAGCATTCATTTCGGATTGAAGCTGACATACAATAACTGAAATGCAGATATTATTCAACATAAACTTCAATAAAAATTGTTGTTTTCCATTTTTTACTGTTGGAAAAAATTGTCATCATTTAAAACATTCTCCACATGCTATTTCAGACAATAAATTTGTCCAACGATGAGCGATTCTTCTGATCTTTTCGTCATTAATAATCGAATCAAATTACCATCATCGATTCAGTGTTGTCATTCATATTCGAATTTTTTAAAAATAAGATGGTTTCCATTTAATCTTTTAATATTCATTAATAATTTTTATCTTTTGTTTTTATTTTCGGAATTGTCAAAATAGTTGGCGAAAAGAAAAAACATAAATCATCAGTCAACATTTGATTGTCGTATATTTACGATTATCATCAAATTCAATGCATCATTGGAATCATCATAATCAATTCCATCATAATCACCATCATTGTCACCATTTTTATCATAATAAACAACAGGAACGACAGCCATATTTATTATATAATCATAATGGCAGATAGAAGAAAATTACTAGGTATTTGTTAATTTTTTTTCAATAAACATTTATTTCATTCATTTTTATTATGAAAAATTTTATAGCTGAAATTGATAGATGTTTGAAAAAAGTAAATGAAGGTGTTGAAACATTTGATGAGATATGGGTTAAAGTTCATAATGCAACCAATGCTAATCAAAAAGAAAAATATGAAGCTGATCTCAAAAAAGAGATTAAAAAATTACAGGTATTTACGATTGATAAAGTTAAATGATATTTGATTAATTTTTGTTGATATTTAATTCAAATGATAAAAAAATGAAATTTTATAGAGACAACGTGATCAAATAAAAACATGGTTAGCATCCAGCGAGGTTAAAGATAAAAGAGAACTAAGTAATTATCGGCGATTAATCGAAATGCAAATGGAACGTTTTAAAGTGGTTGAACGTGAAACCAAAACTAAAGCCTATTCAAAAGAAGGATTAGGTGCAGCACAGAAATTAGATCCGGCACAAAAAGAAAAAGATGACATCACTAATTGGCTATCGAATTCGATTGAAAAGTTATCCGAACAAGTAGAATTATTTGAAAGTGAGCTAGAAAATCTACAAACAACACAGAAAAAAGGTAAAAAAGATCGCGAAAAACAGGAACGGCATGATTTCGTCAAGAATCGTGTGGAAAAACATCGTTATCATATTAAACAACTGGAAACATTAATGCGAATGTTAGATAATGAAACGGTCGAAGTGGATCAAATCAAAAAAATTAAAGATGATATCGAATATTATATTGAATCATCACAAGATGCTGAATTTCAAGATAATGAATATATTTATGATGATCTAGACCTTGAAGATATGCAAGCATTCCGAGCAAATAATGTGGTCGATTTGACAAATGTGCTCGGTAATGCTGCAGGTAAAAATGAAAAAGGATCAGCAACAAAAACAAATGATAATTCGACAACGTCATCTACGGCGAATAATAATACGACAACGGCTAATGTATCAATGGAAAATGTTGATTGCAATTCACTACCAGAGAGTAATAATAATAACCAAAATGCCTATTCAAATTCATCGTCTACAAGTGAATCGCCAGCACCAAGTCCTGGTCTTCAACAACAACAAAATAATAGTCATCATTCCACTAATGCGACATCAACGACAACAACGACATCATCAACATTGTCGAAATCGGCAATGAATAATCAGAACAACAACAATAATAATAATCCATTATCAGCAAACAATATTAATAGTAATAATTCAACAGAATTTTCATTCATTACGAATAGTGTAACATCAAATCACAATAGTACACCAACGTCCGTAACGAATCAATCGTCTCCAAGTAATAATAATACTAATAATAATAATAATAAGACTACAGCAACAACAGCCGTTTGGTCTAGTTCGACCGCTACTGTAAAAACTATTCTAAGCAACAACAACATTACTTCCACAACGCAATCAGGTTTGTTTTCTTATTTTTTTGTATTTTGTCATTTCATTTTTTTAAAATGACATTTCATTGGAATTATCATTGAAAAACAAATAGTTACAACACCGTATGCCGCCGCAGTTGCCTCATCAGTTACCGGTTCTGGCACATCATTATCATCATCATCATCATCGTCAACTACAAAAACATCATCTTCGGTCACAACGGTAACAAATGATTCGAATGTACAGCAATCGAATGATTCATCATCAATGAACAACAATAATTCATCAACATCGACAGTGGTAACATTGTATAGTGCAGCAGCGGCCGCCGCATCAACGATAACGTCTGCGCCATCCGCTGTTGTAAGTAATAACACGAATCCTAATCAAACAAATCCATGGAATGCATCCAATCTTGCGGCAATCGTTTCGAATAATACAAACTCGGCCAATAATTCTCAACAACAACAACAACAGCCTCCAATTCAATTGACATCTCAACAACAACAATATTTGCTACAAAATAATCACTTAATAAATGGTTATAAGGGAATAGCAAATGTTGAAAATCTTAAAGGTTTAGCAGCAGCAGCTGCCGTAGCGCAAGGAATGTTAACACCATCGGTGACGAATGCTGCATCTAGTGGTCTAGATAGTGATCTATTAAGCGGTGATACGCCACAAGCAAATGCGTTATTATCTCCAGCATTGATCGCTAATGCCGGGGGACAAAGTGCCGTTCTTAATAATCAACTGTCAGCTGCTCATCTGAATGATCTAGGTCCGAATCAACCGAATGCGAATCAACAACAACAATCATTTCAACATCTTGACCATCTTAATCATGCGAATATATTGAAAAATAATGTTCGTATTTTTTTTTATTATGTAATTTATTTTAATTATGATTAATCTTTTCGATAGTTGATGATGCATCAACGACAAATGCAAGCAGTTAATGTGCCAGTTTCATCTGTTTCACCTCCAAGTAATATGGCAACAATCGTTAATCAACAAAGCAAACAACCACCACCAGTACCACAGCCGCCGAATCAATCGAACATATCACAGCAACAAGTCGATGTGACCAAAAATGCAAATATTCAAAATCAGTTGAATAATCTTGTTAATCAACAACAACAAACACAGCCGAATCAACCACCACAATCGCAAAATTTTTATTCATCGACAATGTTGTCAAGTCAACCAAACAAGCCAACCATTTCAAAGCAAACATTGTTTCATATGCATTTACTTGATGCAGCGTTTCGTCAACCTATTATTCCGATCGATTCGTATCGATTAAGGTTCGTTTCAATAGTTTATTATTACTAATGATTGATTTCGATTGATATTTTTTCCAATTTAATTGAAACATAATAGACCATTACATATAAAACTACCACAACTCCATACATATTCACAAATGTCTAGTTTTCCTAATCAAACGTTGTCTCAATTCAACAATATTGAATTCTATGATCGCTTAACACCTGAAACATTATTTTTCATCTTTTATTATATGGAGGTATTTTATCTATTATTCAAACCGATAAAACAAAAATTCATTCACAATATTTGAAAAATATAGGGTTCAAAAGCGCAATATATGGCAGCTAAAACGTTGAAGAATAAATCCTGGCGTTTTCATACAAAATATATGATGTGGTTTCAAAGGCTTGAGGAACCAAAACTTATAACCGATGATTATGAACAGGTATGTTGATTAAACTTATCGGTCAAAGATTTTTTTCTAATCGATATATTTTTTTCCACTTCCTTTTTATGATCATATTTTAATTGGGGCATACCGACTAATCTTCGACAATCAATCATACAAAATAGGGAACCTACATTTATTTTGATTTCGAAAAATGGACCCAACGTAAAAAAGAAAACTTTGTATTCGAATACAAATTCCTTGAAGATAAAGAACTGAATTAAAGAAAAAAAAATACAGAAAAAATTCCTTTTTATTTCACTTTATTTTTTTCATTTGTGTTTCTATCTCATATGCGAAAAAAAATCATTTTCATTAATTAATTTCACATCTTCATGCAAAATTGATGATGGTTTTTTCTTCGTATCTCTCTAGTTATATATATACAACAATGATAAATCTATTATTATGGATTTTTTTTTGTTTGATGTAAACAAAAAAACAAAATAACTTGTATACTACTTGTAATGTCGTGTATCTTTTTCTTTTCCTATATAAAAAGTGTGATTGCGCCGATGATGATATTTGATGATGATGAGATTCATTTGTTGTTACTTATTATAATTAATTAAATTATCATTATAAATACGAAAAACTAATGATAATTTTACGATAATCATGATTATATTGACATCGCTTTCATTGATAGAATAATTATTCGTGTTAAAAATGTGTTTTGAATTCATTGGAATTTGGTTACGTGAAATAATATTGATACTAGTTTTTTTTGGCCAATTTCAAGATGTAGATGTTTTTTTTTGTCACTTGGTTAATTCATCTGCTCTTCATTGAGGATTGTTGTCATAGCTTTCGGATTGATGACCTTTTTCGCATCTAATAATTTCAATGATATTTTTATTTTATAAAAACTTTTTTTCCATTTTTATTTGATTCAATTTATTTTTAATTTGTTTTACGTTTTATTTTGTTTCCCTGTAAAATAATCATTTGTCTCTATGTTTTTTGCTTTGTGATCTTGACGATGTTTGTTGTTCATGATAATCATTTGTTGATAGTATTGGTCATCGACATCTTTTACATTATTGTTGTTGTTCTTTTGGATCGCCTTGGAACATATCGTTATTTTTCTCTACTCTTTGCCTATAAACAATTAGAATGTAAAATTCTTTTCGATTTGTTTGAATTAGAAACGTCATTGAAATAATAATAATGATGCTGAAAAACAAATGAAACATTTGAATAAGGAAAATGGAGATGAAAATCTCTATGCAATATATAAGTGATTATTAACGAAAGAAAAAATGTGACATTTCAAGTGTGAAACATCATAATTATAGTGTAGAAGGGTTGCATGTATGTCACCAACAAAAAAAACAACAAAAAAACAACACCTGTTATTTCCTGTTTTAATGTATACGATTCGAATGGAAATGGATTTTTCATTTCCATAATCAAATTATTCAACCAAAGATGTGTGAGCAATGAATTCGAATGTATTAATTTTCGTTTATCCATGATAACAGACGAAATACAATGTAAGGAAAAATAAAATTCAATAGCAACAATTTAGCTTTGGATGAAATGATAAAATCGTTGAAATTGAAATGATTATTTTTCGAAGGTCATTATTATTATTAGTATTATGTTCATTATCATCATAATCATCATTTATTCACAAATTACCTTAACATCAACATCAGTTTGAAGTAAAAGAAAAA
This sequence comes from Dermatophagoides pteronyssinus, assembly GCF_027571235.1. Lineage (NCBI taxonomy): Eukaryota > Metazoa > Arthropoda > Arachnida > Sarcoptiformes > Pyroglyphidae > Dermatophagoides > Dermatophagoides pteronyssinus. The sequence continues at coordinate 1,020,104 of NW_027461537.1, forward strand.
TAAAAATAACTTCTTTCTTTTCTTATTGACGCCATTTTTTAAATAGAAATGGTGTTTTGTTTTTCATATATATTTATAGTTAAGATCATAATTTGTAATGGTAATTGTAAAATTCAAAATAATTATATTTTTAACTGATCATTCTCATTATAATTATGGATAGAAATTTAATATGAAATCAATTTAAATGTGAAATATGAAACTAAAAAAAGTTGTTTTTCTTTCTTGACCGCCATTCTTGTCATGTTGTTTAAAATATTGACTGCATTCGAATATCATTATTCACAAATAATTGAAATTAATTAAGGAGAAAAGAAAATAATTATTTATCGAAAAATGAAGTGATTTTTGTTGGATAGGGATTTTTCTTTTTTTCCAAGAACTTTCCAACAAAAAAAAATCATATCTACACAAGGTTTTTCAACAACATAAAAAAAAGTTTCATCAGAATTTATGTTTTGTTCTCATCATTCAAATTGATGATAAATAATTTCACATAATGACACAAATGGATGGATGACCAAAAAAAAAAAAAAATCCAAAATAAATTTCATCAATTCAATGGAATTAATTTCCTTATTATCATCATCATTGTTAAAATCCAATGAAACCATCATTATGTGATGATGAATGCAAATTTATTACAATTTTTATCGATTAATAATAAATGTTTGGACAAATTTTGCTCATATTTTGTTTATTTTCTGAAAATGGATTATTATCAATCATCATCTTTTAAAATGAATTTGAATCGATTTGAAAAAAAATTGTAACAACAATGATGATAATATTTCATCTTATGCTGATTTGATTTGATTCGAAAAAATCGTGATAGATGAAATCCGTTTTTTTTTGATTTGAATACGAATGATGAATAGAATAGAACATTCGTCAATTTCCTGTCATTTATTTATTTATTTTTTTAAAATTCAATTTTTGATGAATAATTTGCTTACAATCAATAATAAGAAAAGATTTCCTCTATAGAAAAGGCCATTTTCGATGTTTATAATCATCCATTTTGATTCATTCATTTAGCAATTATTATTTTGAAAAACTGAATGAATTAATGGATCATTGTCAAATGGAAAGCCAAACAGGCGACAATGCCAAGGTATCATCCTTATAAATTATGATCATTGAATTTAAAAGTTCAAATCAAATTAACAAAAAAAAGTAAGGAAAAAGAAAAATGAAAATCATTCTCAATCTCAATGACAATCACATGTATTCAACGAGGTCTTTTCATCATTATCATCATTATCCATCATCATCAAATCATCGCTAAACATTGGCAAATTTCATAGTCAATGATCATCATGATCATTGCCAGTGCCACTACATTAGTTATGGTACCATACTCTATATTCATATTTCTTTTTTTTCAACATGTATTTAGATGTTCCAAAACGTTGGATCGTCAAAAAAAAATACTCATGAATGGGATATTAGTGATGAATATGATGTTGTGGAAACCCCACCTTTTTTTCATATATCCACAATAACGGTAAAATAAGAAATCGTTTATCTCTATCACAATCTATGTTAGTTGTATGTGTTTATGCGTGTCTCTAATATGTAAAGTAAATGCATATTGTTAAAAGTAATTTTGAAACGTCCGGTCAGAGTATAAAAAGCCAGTAGCCAAACATTGTCATGAAAACAAATCATCCAACGCACAAATAACTGTTGTTGAAACAACGAATCAATCATTAAAAAAAATGAAATTCACTGTAAGTTTTTTATCGATTCGAATTGTGATTAGATTTATTTATTGTTTTTTCTTTCTCCCGATTCTTTCAATTTAGATTATTTTCGCTCTTATATTCGCAGCCATGATGATGATGGTTTCAGCCCGTGGTCATGGTGGTGGACATGGCGGTATTCGTAGACATGGTGGTGGTGGTGGTGGTTATCGCAAACATGGTGGTGGTGGCCACCGCATTAGCCACGGTGGTGGTAAACGAGGTGGATATGGTGGTGGTCATCGTGGAGGACATGGTGGTGGACGAGGTAAAGGCAAACATTATGGTTAAAAACAACAAAATATGAACAACAACATCATCATCATCCGGATTATTGACGCTGATTGATTGATGTTCTAGTCATTGTTAAATAATGACTACAAAATTGCTAAAATGTTTTCAAAAATTTGTCGAACGAATATCTTTCTTTTTTTTGATAAATAAAAAAAGTGATTTTTGTGCTCATGAAAAAAATTTCCGATTATAAATCAATCGATTATCTCATAGATAAATTCAATGCAGTGAAGTTAACATTCAATAGATCTGGACAAAAAAATTTTTAACTTTTCATTCTAAAAATGGATCATTGAAATAATGATGAAAACAAAATGAAAACACCAATAAATAATTAACAAATTGATTGATTTAATATTATTGTAAAAATAATAATCTTAACCAGAGAAAGGGAAAGTGAGGAAGTTATAAAAGATGGAAGAAAGTAAATCAATATTTTTGTCTCTTGTTTGTTGTTTAATGTAGAATGTATAAATTGGCTGTAGATTAGGCTGCTGCTTAATGTCCACTCATAAAACCATTGAATGGTGGCGCAATTCGTGTTGGATTTACTTCATCATTTTTAAGGATTGGTTGTGTTAATTCTTCATACCATTGTGTACGATTTGAACATTTGGCCTGTAAATTTAATTGATTAACAGGTGGTAAAGCAATCATTGCACGTAATAAATTTTCGATTGATTGACGTTGTTTGGATAATGCATTGACAACATTTGCACCACGTTCGACCATTGGTGCTTTAAGCAGATAGGATAGTATGGATAGAATCGAATTGAAACGTTGAAATTGTGTTTCCTCTGTTTTAAATATAATAAAAAAATTAAATGTTTTTGTTTTGTTTCAAACAATCAATTCCAACTTACTATGATTATGTATCTTGAATGTAACACGTTGACATAGTTCGGAAAGAATGGCCAAATCCAAAATAATTGGCGCTGCTAATAACGAATCTTCACAGGTATTATGTACGACAATTGTATTCTTTCCACCTAACATTAATTCACTGATGTATTCATCCAATGCACGTTTCGAATCTCCCACATACGGTACATATTTAATAACAACTGTATGATCCGGGTGATTTTTACCTTGACCATAAAGTATCTGATTTGATTCGACCATATCATCGACAACATTTGATTTGGAAATTTCTTTGCTACGAAATTGTTTTGGTGCCGATAGATTATAGCCATCATTATTACCCAAATGATTATAGCTAGCGATTGAACATGGTTTAATACCGGCTGATACAAGAAAATCAACAAGTACGGATTTAAATTTTGTCTGTCCGGATTTGAAATCATCACCACCGATAAACACTTGTTCACGTTCGGCTAATTCAACGAGACCAGGTACGAATGTATTCTGTGGTGAACCATTGATGTAAGTAGACTATAAATGATTTGAAAATTTGATAAAAAAATTGAATTAGCAAAATTAACAAATTGAAATTCAAGAAAAATTACTTTTTCAAGTATAGCTGCAACAGCATATAAAGCTGATGGTGCCAATTCTTTTTCATTGCGTTTGATTGCTGCCAATAAATTATCAGCTGTATCATGAATGCCATCGATAACAGTAGTAAAACGTTCAGTATTAGCTGTCCATAATATAATGACTGTATCAAGATTATTTTTTTGTTTAAAATCACGTATATCTGCACGAATCTGTTCCACTTGTAACCATTTATCATTACATTCAATTACATTATCGGCACGTTCTTTTTGATTGGCTGCAATAAAATCAAAATCATAGATAGCTCGACGTGGTCGATATTGTTCCATGTATGGACGAAGTTGTTCTTGTAGATTGATATCAAGAACTTTTGCTCGTTTCATTGAATCAGCAAGATTCATACCGGATATATCCCAACCATCAACGAATAGATCATTTGGATCAACCATTGGTAATGTATCTTTCATAGGTATGTATAATTCTTTACCATGGGCATCATAACCCAAGAATATCGTACTGGATTGTGTTAAACTTCCAAAATAATTGGCTTTCACTTCACCATCTTTTGTCATGAATGACATACGATGTTTGTTGGCAATTATTGCGGCTGTTACTGTTGTACCATTATTGCCACCCCAACCGATCATCATTAAACCTGTACGTGGTATTCGACGTTCTGTACGAAATGTTACAACCGATCTCATTGGATAAACCTAATTTAATTTAATTAAAATCCAGATTTACATTTCAATTATTGAATTGATTTTGAATATGATTATTGTAACTAACCTTAACTGAATTGGTTTTTTCATCTCGAATACATTTGACATTATCATATTCATAATCTGCTTCGATTGTTTCATCCGTATAACGAATATTTGGGCTTTGAACATTAACCTTCATCGTTGTATTGTTGTTGTTTTAATGATGTTTTTTTTTGTACGAAAAAGAAAAATTGAAATTCTTCAGAATTCAAGAAAGTTATCGCTTTGTATAGACACACGAGAAAAAAAGAGGGAGCAAATAATTATCTTTTCGTTTTAAAAATTAATCTTTATTCATCAAGCATTAGTTGACAGACCAATCCATGTAAAAGACAAGTGCCTTATATACTAAATTATCATGAAAAAGCTAAAAGCTTTTGTCAATCAATCAATGTCCCGATGTCGAATTCATATCGACCAATGATCATTATTGATGACGACAAAGGATGGATGTTGATCATCGCCGATGTGGCAGATAATAATAAGAAGAAGGAAAAAAATCGCACCATTGATAAGAAAAAAAGAGGCAGATCTGTTTTTTTTTCACATTTGATTTCTGTTTTTATTTTTTTTAAATCGATGCCTGGATAATTCGAGATTAGCATCGTATTTTCGCGAACCTTAAATAATTCATTACCTTAGTTGCTTTTTTTTTGGTTTTATATTTTCAACGAACATTATTAAAATGATTTGTTATTTAGGTAAAAAAGTAAAATACAGATTTAACATTTAAATCGCAAACAAACGCATACATCGTAAGAATATATCTTATCCAATTGTTGATATTGATGAAAAACTTGCAATAACAAAAAATTTTGTTGTTTTTTTTCTGATAAAGACAACAACTAAATTCCGAAAAATTGGTTCAAACACTTGTTATAATGGATATCATGATATCGATGACTGGTTAACATTCTTGATTTTACTCGATCGAATCGGATCTATTTGGTTTTTTCTTTTTGGTTCTCTTTTCTTTCTCTCATTCTCTTTTTCTAAAATTATCTGGATATTTTTGAACAATTTTTTTCGCCTCTTTCATCGCTGAATTTTTTTTTTCTTCAAACAAAACAAAAAAATAGAATGTTTTTCCCCATATTGACAAACAAACAAATAATTTGATAAAAAGTAAAAAAACAAAAAATTATTTTCCGGTAATCGATGAACCTATAGATTTGAGATATGAATAAGATAATTTTTGTCATGACATTGAAATTATTATTAGATGTTTTTTTTGGTCTCATGAATGTAAAACTGATTTATAAATAGATATTATTATTATTTTTTTGAGAATGAAAAACAAATGCAAATGACATCTATATTGAAATTGGTGTGATTAGATAATTTACAAATTTTTTTTTCGTACGATAATGAGGTAATAATCGATCGGATGAATGATCGATCAACTATGATAGGTATTGTACATATCTAATGATAATCAATTCGATTACGTGCATATTTGAAAGATTTCTTTATTTCATTTTGTTTTTCATTATCATCATTTTTAAATGTTTTTTCCCGTCATTTTTCCAGTGAAACAAAAAAATAAACAAAAACAACAACAACAACAACAATATTGATCAAATCGGAAAAAATCAATCGAAAAAATTTGTTTGGTTAGTAGAAATATAATGAATGAATGGAAAAACCAGAAAAAAATCTGGATTTTTTAAAAAAAAAGAAAAATAATTACCAGATTTCGAACCAACCATATTGTTGAAAATTTTTGATGGATGGGATAACAACCCAAAAAAAACCCAAATTCATAATGGTTACTAATCTTTTTCTCATTGATGATTTTTATTTTTCTTTTAATAATAAAAGCAATTCAATCACATGACGGACATTGATCCGTAATTTTGAATTGTGAATAAAGTAAATTGTAGAATTTTCAGGCTATATTTTGATTTTTTTTTTTAAATTTACAAAATTATGGATCAAGATTTTTTCAGAAATTTATTTTTATAAAATTTAAATTCAAATGACGTAATATTATGAAATGCAAAAAAAAGTGGAAAACATTTCATTGGAATTTGAAACTTGTTTTGAACATTATTTCAAAATTTTATTTTGAATTTTCAAACTAAAATCAAAAATCAAAGCAAGAAAAAAAATATCGATTATCAATATTGATAACGAAACAAAACGAAACGAAAAGAATAAATTTGAAATTGTTTTTTTTCAATTCAAAATAAACAAACAAAATGTAATATTGTTTCAGTTGAATGGGATTTTTGTATTTTTGTTCTTAACCAGCTTACAATTTGTCTTGCAACACGTTCAAATGGCGTGATCCTGTTTTTTTTTGTTGAGAGGTTACCAAAAGAAAAAATGAATTAGATATTCAAGCAAAATAACGAAGAAATGAGCAATGGCAATGGTTAAAAGAAAAGAAAAATCATCATCATTATTTTTTTGGCAATGTATTTATATTCAGATAAACATATTTAAACGATGATTATCTTAAAGATAAAAGGAATCCGGTTTTCGCTACCGTCATAATCATAAAATGATTGATTTTGTTGTTGTTGTTGTGGTTGTTGTTGCGTTTATTTAAAATAAATGAGGTGATGTTTTTACTTTCATTTCATCATGATTAGATAATCTAGAAGTACTTCTGTCGAATATTCTCGAAGATGATTTAATTTAAAGAAAAAAATTTCAATTTCAAAAATAATTTTTTCGTATCCAATTTTGGTTTAAAATAAAAACTATGCGAATATCTTTTCTTTAAGAGAGAACAAAGTCTAAAATGTCAAATGTCAAAGTCGAAAATATTTTGTTTTTTTCTTCTTATGTAAATAATTCAATCAATAAACATTGAAACAGGGATAAAGATCCAGATCGATCCAGATTTATCCTGAATTGATTGTTTCGTTTTTTTAAAAATTTTAATGTACGATGCGAAAACTTTTAAATTTTTTAAAAATTAAAAGAAAAAAGTAAAAATAAAAAGGAAAGCTTACGACACCGAGTGTTCCCAAGTGGTCACCCTTCCAAGTACTGACTCGGCTCGACGTTGCTTAACTTCGGTGATCAGACGAGAACCGGTGTTCTCAACGTGATATGGTCGTAAGCTGAATGAAATAGAAAGATTTCCTCTTTTCATAAGTTTAAATTTTTTTCAAATAGATTTATCAGTCCATTAAAAATGATGATAATTTGAATTTTTAACAAAACTTTTGACATCTTATGGATAAAATTTGAAAAAAAATTACAATCGAACTGAATTAATCAATTACAATTTCAATCAATCATCTTGTTGATGGAAATTCAACATTAACTTAAAAAAAAATTTACCAACTGCTCCCATTTTTGGAAACGATAACCAATTTGTTGAATAAAATGATGGACAATTTTTTCGATAAAAGTATATTTTTAATTATATTATTTCAGCTTACGACCATATCACGTTGAGAACACCGGTTCTCGTCTGATCACCGAAGTTAAGCAACGTCGAGCCGAGTCAGTACTTGGGAGGGTGACCACTTGGGAACACTCGGTGTCGTAAGCTTTCCATTTTATTTTTTTTTCTTTTTAATTTTTGTGAATTTATAAATACATTTTTTAATTTATAGAATTTGTTTTGATAAATACTTTTCAGTTTTCATCAATAAAACTAATTGGCGCATTGTTATGGGAAAAAAATTTGAATTTTTTTTTGTTGCCCATCAACACATGGCAATCGATGGTCAACAATCGATTGCTTCATGTGTTGTAACATGCCAAACAATTGCAATAACTTTATTCGTGTCTTAAATTTTTCAATTGATTTTATTGAAAAAACAATGAATAAATGAAATTTTCAGTGGAAAAAGTGATGTCACAATCTTCTAAAAGTGGCAATCAGGCCACATCATTCGCATCTTTATCAGATATATTGGCAAATTCATCATCAACTAAACGTACAACACGGAGTAGTATTCGGGCATCTGCGGCGGCTGCTTCTGCTTCTGGTACATCCTTATTACCGACACTCGAAGATTTGAAACAAAAACTTGAAGGAAGCCATGATGATACTTGTACAAAATTGAATCTTTCTCGTGCATTCGGGGGTCTACCATCGTCATTTCGTTTTGAATCGACGAATTTGAATAATCACGATGAACAATCATCATTACTGGAATCGACATCCAATAATCATCAAGAATTGAATAATATCAATAATAATTTAAATGTTGGACGACAAAAACGGCAACAGTTTAAACGTGAACAACGAGGGTCTCAAAATGTTATCAAAACAGAAACTAGCATTGGCGCAAATGTTTACGATGATACACAACGTGAAATCGCTCATATAATCAAGAAGATTGAATTGAATAAACATCTTAATTTTAAGGATAATGATTCAGATGATAAAGATCAAATTAAACTACTGCCTGAATTCAATCTCATACAATTACCTGCTGATTTCAATCTTGAACATGGCCAGATAAACGTTTATCAATCGGGAATCATTGAAATCATAAGCGGTGATCAACCGCCAGTTAAATTTCGAATGCGTCGTGCTGCGAAACGAATCGATGAATCATTAACAACGGATTTAATTTTAACTACGGAAAATCAAGCCATTATTGAACGAATGAATGTTTGTGTGCCGGAAACGGTCCCAAATAAATCACCAAATTCTTGATGGCAATTTTTGTTTTTGTTTTTTTCATTTGGATCCATTGTCTATGAACGGTACTCACGTGTTATTATTTTCAACATTGTATTTTTGTATTTGTACAGTTATGAATTCTTTTTTATAATTATATTATCTCTTTAAATTTTTCATCTTTGATTGAAACAATAAATATTTAATCATTTTGAATGTCAACACTATCATTATCATTGCAGATGTTGGCTTATCGTCTTTCCTCATTGCGAATAGCATTGGCTAGAACTTATTCCACAAAATTTAAAAATGACATTGAAAATTCACATCCTAATCATAATCAACAGGACCAGATTACAACCGAATCCATTTTGACAAGAATTAGAAACTATTCACAGCTTAAACAAGGAAAAGATTTTCGTATCAGACCACCCATCGTAACCATAATGGGACATGTAGATCATGGTAAAACAACTTTACTAGATTCAATTCGTAAATCCGAACTAGTCAAACAAGAGCATGGTGGTATTACGCAACATATTGGTGCATTCGTTGTTTCTCTTCAAGATGACAAAAATATACGTAAAAGTCGAATCGAAGATCTTGTTGTCTTTCTTGACACCCCAGGCCATAAAGCGTTTAGTTCGATGCGTGAACGTGGGGCATTAGTGACTGATATTGTCGTGTTAGTTGTCGCTGCAGATGATGGCGTTATGGAACAAACAATTGAATCCATATCGTTTGCACAGAAATCACAGGTTCCCATTATTGTTGCCATTAATAAGATTGATAAAATCAAAAATGATCCAGATTTGATTCAAAATGTCAAATTTGGACTGAAATCACACGGTATTGTCCTTGAAGAGGATGGTGGTGACATTCAGTCGATCAAAATTAGTGCACTTCAAGGTGATGGTATCTATGAACTAAAAGAAGCAATCATTGCTTTAGCTGAAACATTGGAACTACGAGCACCGATCGATGGAAATGTTGAAGGTTCAATCATCGAATCCAGTATTCATCCACATCGTGGACGTTTGACCACCATTCTGGTTCAACAGGGAACATTAAAACGAAGTGATATTTTAATCAGTACAAATAGCCGCCATAGTAATGTAAGCTGGGCGAAAGTACGAGCAATGTTTGATGAATATGGACAAGTAATCAACGAAGTTCCACCTGGATTTCCTGCACAAGTTATCGGATGGCGTGATGATACATTACCTGAAGCCGGTGATCATATTTGGCAATTGAATTCGGAAAAACAAGTTCGAGATATATTAGGAATGGGTAAAGAATTGGAACGACAAATTCGACAAACAATCGATGCAAAAGCTATCGAACAAAAACGTGATGAACATGATACTGTTTATAAAGCTGAATTAGCTGCTAGACGTGAAGCCGGTATTCGTTATAAACGTAAACGTTCATCAATTCCGCGTACAAAATTGATTCAAACTGAAGGCGATGAATTAAAAACGAGTATTGTATTGAAAGCCGATGTTAATGGAAGTTTAGAAGTTTTATTAGATTTATTTGATTCATTTCCAAATGAGACAAGTCCAGCTAAATTAGATTTAATACATTATGGTCTTGGCAATGTTACCGAAAATGATATTGAATTAGCATCATGTTTTCCAAATGGAATGATCTATACATTTAATGTCGGTGTATTTACACCTGCTTTATTGAAAAAAGCAAAAGAATTGAATATTTCTATCAAACGTTTTAATGTGATATATCATCTTGTTGATCATCTTAAAGAAACATTACAAGAACGAATGCCATTTATTGATCGAGAAGAAATTCTTGGTGAAGCAATTATTATACAAGAATTTGTTGTAAATGAAAAAAAGAAAAAAATTCCCGTTGCTGGATCAAGATGTTCGAAAGGAATATTGAAAAAGAATGGTTTATATAAATTAATTCGAAATGGAAAGATTATAGCTAAAGATTTAAAATTATCATCAATGCGTCATCATAAAGATGAAGTGGATTCAATTAAAAAAGATTTTGAATGTGGTCTAATGATTGCCAATAATATTATATCGAATAAAACAAACGAACAAGTTATTCGATTTCAACCACAAGATTTACTTGTTTGTTATCAGCTAGTAAATGTTCGTCTTCCGTTACAATGGAAACCGAAAGGATTTTAGCCATCTCATTGTCAATTTATTAATTTTTTTTTGTCTCTGTTATTTATTTGTTTTTGTATAAAGAACAATTTCTTTAGGCCTTTTTCCTATTTCATTGTTGAATTTTTTTTTAAACTACTTATTTACAAATAAACTCTTAGTCGACATTTGATCAATTTTTTCTATAGGTTTTCCAATTGCAATGTTCAAATGATGATGGAAAAAATATCCATTTTTGTTATTTTATCATTATTGATTTTATTATTTATTCATTCGATCAATTCCAATCATATTGGAACTTGTCTTCGAACGAAAAATCATCTCCGAATTCCAGAATTCAACGTATCGTTGTATGAAGAAGTAAGATATTTTTCTGATTCAAGATTAAAACATTATCTATTATTTTTAAATTTTCAGTGTTCACCATGGTCGGAAAATTCCTGTTGTGATCAACAGACATCAATTCGCGCTCATCACATGCTGAATCAGTTTAATTTTAATCTTACTCATTGTGGATTGGATTCCATATCGGTTGGTTGTCATCGATATTTTATCAAAAATCTTTGTTATTATAATTGTGATCCGTATATTGAACCATGGATTGTAAAAAGTGATTCTAAATTTGGTCTTGAAGATTATGGACAAGAACGAATCGTACAGGTACCATTATGCGAAAGTGATTGCATTGAATGGTGGAATCAATGTTCCGGTTCGTCATTTACATGTGTCCGAAATTGGCGTAAACATTTTGATTGGAAAAAGTTGGAATCCAATTCAATAATTACAAATCATTGTCCACATGGTGCACAATGTTTACCATTCAATTTGGTCTATAAAGATGCATATGATTTTTGTCAAACTGTCTGGGATAATCGTTGGAAAGTTGTTCAAGATACAGAAGAATGTATAACATTTGAATTTGATGGTGGTAATCAATCAAATCCAAATCGTTTGGTTGCGGAATACTACCTGAATGAAAATTTGAAATCATTGTTTCACATTGATCTAATACCATTATTTATGGAATTTTGCATTTTTATCATATTTGCCTATTTTATTGCCACATTTATTGTGAAAATTTGTAAACGTCGTTGAAACAAAAATTATTTAAAAACAAATTACATTTAATAAAACATGTGTGATTTAAATGTTTTCTTTCGCGATTACCATATATATTAGCGACCCATTAGTCGTCGATCGAGGCAAAACAGACACCGCAACGTGGTTGATGATTTGTTGATTTGATCTTTGTTGAAAATTAATTGAAAATCTTGTTGTATATTTCAAATCAATCATGAGTGTTCTTGAAAAAATTGCGGACATCGAGGCCGAGGTAAGTGATGCGATCCATAATGATCAAAATTCTTATAATTTAATAATTAGATGGCCAGAACACAACGAAACAAAGCTACGATGGGTCATTTGGGTATTCTAAAAGCTCGTTTAGCTAAACTTCGCCGTGAACTAATTACACCAAAAGGTGGTGGTGGTGCCACTGGTGAAGGATTTGATGTAGCCAAAACTGGTGATGCTCGAATCGGATTCGTAGGTTTTCCATCCGTCGGCAAATCGACATTATTGTCCAATTTAGCGGGCGTTTATTCTGAAGTGGCGGCCTATGAATTTACAACATTAACAACTGTACCCGGAGTGATAAAATATAAAGGAGCTAAAATTCAATTACTTGATCTACCTGGAATTATTGAGGGTGCTAAAGATGGTAAAGGTCGTGGTCGTCAGGTTATTGCCGTAGCTCGAACTTGTAGCTTAATTTACATCGTGTTAGATGTTTTAAAACCATTACAACATAAACGAATAATTGAACGAGAATTGGAAGGTTTTGGAATTCGATTAAATAAAGATCCACCACAGATAACACTGCGTAGAAAAGATAAAGGTGGTATTAATCTTCAATGTTTAGTACAGCAATCGGAATTGGATTTTGACACAGTGAAAACGATATTAGCCGAATATCGAATAGCAAATGCAGATGTTGTACTCAAATATGATGCCAATGCTGATGATTTAATCGATGTAATCGAAGGGAATCGTATCTATACTCCTTGTATTTATATACTAAACAAAATTGATCAAATTTCTATTGAAGAATTGGAAATAATTTATAAAATTCCACATTGCGTTCCTATATCCGCTCACCATAAATGGAATTTTGATGATCTACTTTATAAAACATGGGATTATTTAAAATTAATTCGAATGTATGTTGCATTGTAAATTTTGTTAATTAATTAACTTTTTTTTGTTGTTGTGAAAAATTTGTTTCAGTTATACCAAACCAAAAGGTCAACTACCCGATTATGATTCACCGGTTATTTTGAATCGTGAACGTAAAACTGTTGAAGATTTTTGTAATAAACTACATAAATCGATTATGAAAGAATTCAAATAGTAAGTATCTAATTTGAATTATAAATTTTATTCCGTAAAAAATCAAATTAATAAATGAATTTTATCTAATCAGTGCATTAGTATGGGGAACATCAGTGAAACATAATCCACAAAAAGTCGGTAAAGATCATGAATTGAATGATGAAGATGTTGTACAGGTGGTTAAAAAGTAAGTTTCATCAAAGATTTATATATTTGAAATTAATTACTTAATTATTGTTTTAGAGTCTAAATTTTCAATGGATACACTTATGGATGTGAATTAATTTGTGAATAAATTTATTTTTTTAAAATCAAACAAACATTGTTTCTATAAATACAAAATTAATAAATGACAATTATAAAACAAAACGAAAAAAAGGTCTCTTCCTGATTTTTTTTCCCAAATTTTAATCGCCATGGCCACCAAACAGATTTTGTTACTATAGATATCTTTGTTTCTGGACAAAAATGTTAACCAAAAGCAAAAAAAACCGGACCAAACAGATTTTGGTTTTCATTGCTTTTTCCTTATTATTATTATTATCATTAATTGATTGAAAACAATAAATATGACCTAATAATATTAATGATTAAATGGGTTATCACTTTATATGGTTTTTTTATGGATTCATTCCATTTTTTCTTCACCAAAAATTACCTTGTTATTAAATAAAGTTACGAATGAAAAAAAATGACAAACAGCGCAAACAACCAACGCAAGCAATAATTTGCCCAATAGATATTTATTCGGCAAAAAAAACCAGCGAAAGAATATATCCAATTTAAATGACAGTGTGTGTATTAGTTTGATAATAATATTTGATTATTATGATGATAAACATTAACGAATTTGACAAAAAAAAATTGAGTATAATGAAAAGGAAATTATTTCCCCACCACACACTGTTTGAAAGGTGATGTGGATAGATAATAAAAAAAAATTTATGATGTGGTGTTAAATTACAATTGATTTTCATTTCAATTTTTTTTTCGGTCGATGTTGTTGTTGTTGTTGATAAATTGATATGTTTGGTAAATTATCTGTTTACTTATAACACAACACAAATCATCTCTATGCGATCTTGCCATATAACAGATTATTATTATTATTATTTTAGGTTGAGACATTCTATCTTTCAATTAATAAACATTATTATGATTTTTTTTCCTAAATAATAATAATAATATTATATGTCCAAAAATTAATGATAATCACATGGTTTTTCACTGTTATTTCTCTCGCATTTTGTTTATTGTTATTGTCGTTGTTGATGTGGATTTTTATTTTTTATTTTATCATTATTATTATTTCGATTCGTTAGTTAGATTTTTCGATTTTTATTTTCTGATGGGTGGTCGTTATTATTAAATGGATTGTATGCGTATTTTTTTCTCTATCGTCAATATTGTTCATTATTCGATTATTCAGTTCATTTAGTCGGTTCAATTGATTCATTTAGTTGGTGGTGTTTAGATGGATTAATTTTTCTTCAACTTTTATTTAAATTGTTTCCACAAAAAACAAAAACAAAATGCATTCAGCTAGTGCTATATTAGCACAATCAACTATTCGTTCTGATTCGAATGTATCGAAAATTATTCATCCATATTGGCAACATAATTGTAATCTGGATTCATTTCGTCATGTTTCATTTGTTCAATATTTATTGAATATTTTATCCGGAAATCATTCACATCAAAAGATTGTATGTTTTCATTTATGATTAGCTTTCATTTTCATTTGATAATCAATCAATTCTAATAGATTGAATATGAAACTAAAAAAATCTGTACATATGAAAATCTTGGTTGTTATATTCGAAAAACGGCGACAATATTGAAGAAAATAATTCCCACCGGTGAATTTGTCGTATTTATTGGTCAAAATTCATTTGAATATTTGGCTCTATATTTTGGCGCCATTTGTATAGGGGCAATACCGATGAATCTACCGTATGATAACATTTCATTACGTAAGCTTTTCCTGTTGAATTTTTTTTTCTTGACGATTAAATTTAATTGATGACAATTGTAGAAGATATTCGAACATTCATCATACAACATAATGTACAATATTTAGTGCTGAATATTGATCATAGTAATGAATTTAATTTGGTTATCATTCGAAAATTGTTAAATTCTATTGCACAAATCAAGGTTGTATTTTGGCCTTTATTTTTTTCTTGAAATTTGATTCATTTATTTTATTTTGCCAGAAAATTTTTCTCTATGGCTATTTGAACACCAACAACGATTTAATTGATGATGAAAAAATTATTTATTTGGGTGATTGGCTAAATTCAGATTCGAATGAAATTGATCAATTGTTCAAACCGATAAATGTTGTCACCGTACCATGTTTAGGACTCAACTCTAATGGTACACATCAATGGCCACCAAGGCTTTTTCTTCATAATCATTTTTCATTAATTGCAACATGCGAAATGTTAGCCGATGGTCGAATTTTTGAATTTCGTTCCATTGATAAATTATTAGTTTATGGATCGTTTGAACATTTAGAAAATCTACTCATGTTTATATCGGCTATTGTTAATGGATGTAGTTTTATATTAGTTCCTGGTTATGATTATGTTCACATAATCGATGCTATCGTTCGATATCGAATATATTCAGCAATTTTACCATCTAATTTTTTGATTAAATTACTTAAAGATACTGGTCATAATGTTATTCTTGAAAATTTAATAAAAATTATTTCGTTTGGTGGAAAAATATCATCAATTTTATGTCAAAATTTTTTTCATCGTTTTCCAAATGTTCGTTCAATTCGTCATTGTTATATTATGGCTGAAACACCATGTCCTATAACAATGTTGATACGTAATTCGAATGACTATGATTCGGCTGGATTTCCATTGCCAAATACTCGAATCAAAATCCATAGCCTGGCTGATTATGATGATGAAATGTTAGAAGCAAATTGTTGTGGTTTAATTGCTGTTGGACGTGAACAAAATATGTTTGCCATCGGTTATATTAGCAACAATAGGTGAGTGACGATTTTTTTTTGTCGTTGATTATTTTGCTCACAAAAATTTTTAAAAACTAAAACAGCTCTCGCATAATCGAATTAAATTTTCAACATCTAACTGATCATTCAAAAGCAGATAAACATCATTTTCATCGTCAACGTTGGTTAATTACACAGGACTTGGGTTTCTATGATGAAAATGGATTAATCTATCTACATGGACAATATCGAAATTCATCAAGTGAACTAAATTCAATAGTTCAACAATCTCGAATCGAAACCTATTTACTAAATCATCCATTGATCGCTGAAGCATATGTCATTGAAACCGATACATCATCAAAAAAATGTGCCGCATTAGTATCATTAAAATTTGTCAATACATATCTAACACCGGAACTTAATCAACAGATCGCTAATTATATCAAAGGTATTGCAATCATAATAGGATTTGATTGTGAGCAAAAATAAGATTTTTAATTTTAATTTTTTTACACTTTTAACATAGAAAATGTTGCTGATTTAGATGAATTCTTTCTGTTTGTTCGATATAATCTACCAAAAACAAATTGTGGTCGTTACATCGATAGCCTTATACGTAAAGAGATATTTAATCTTATCAATTTGGAAAAGAAATTTTAATCATATCATGATCATCAACAAAAAAAATGCGAAAATTTCTATAAATTTGTAAATATCAATAACCAATATCCTGGAATATACAATCAGCCATTATGAACGAAATTATTATTTTGATTATATAAAAAAACATATTTTTATTTCGATGTGTTAAAAATTTTTTTTTTATTGTTATCAATTACATTTTATAATCATATAATCATAAAGAGGTGGCACACGATTTCAATTGAAAAACAAAAAAAACTTGTAAATTTTATATCGTGTGTTTTTTATGATGTTTTTCTTTCAATTTCACTAGAATTCTTTCCCAATATCTTTGGATAGTCTATCTATCTATTTGGATACACAAAAAAAAATTCTCAATTCAGGTAGTAACTATGTTAACTTAACATTAAAATACTTTGAACCAATTAGAATTGATCAAGGCTAAAACCTTGATAATATGCAATCATCAAAATGTCAAGTATTAGATATATTAAGGTTATCTTATTTTCATTTGTGTACTTCAACCTGAGAAAAAACAATTTTTAATCAACAATCAATAACATCTGATAATCATAATAGTAGTTATATTCTATTGTTTCTAATTGAAAAAAAATCACGTTTAAAACAGTCTGGTAGATGAATTCAGATTAAAATGAAAGGTTTCAACTGCACATTCCAAAATATTGACAACAATCATCATCATCATGATCATAACTGTACAAACATATGATAATCCGGCAAATTAAAGAAAAAACTTTTCTCTTTTTTTGATAAACAGACAAATTACAAAACAATGATACTTTTTTAAGTATTGAAGTGAGATTCAGTAAAAAAAAATTTGATATCAATTTAATTAATGGAAATCCAAGTCCATATATCTTGGGAAAAAAAATGTATTTTATGGATGTCATTGCCGCCATCAATCTATAGTCGTCGATTCGAGTTGCTATAGGTAGTTGGCTTTTTAAAAAAAATCATTACAAATAAACAATTTTAAAAACACATTTTCTTATTTGAAAATTGAATTTGATAAATGTCAAAAAAAACAAAATTAATAATAATAAAAATAAATAAATGAAATAATCATTTGATCGCCAACAAATATCATATGCAAACTGATTCGATATAAATTGATTATATGAAATTAAAACAATGATAAATTTTACCGAAAAAATCATCTTTGAATTTCTCATCAAAGATGTTCACGTAAGCAGTCTATCATTTTCTTTAATATTTAGAATTTTAAATCTAATGATAAAATTCACATAAATTTACATAGTGCCGCGATGTTATCCATATTAATGATACTGAAAAACGTTGTGAATTTGTTCAGACAACCGAATCCTGTGCATATGATGGCATTTTATTCAGCTTTATTGAAATGGCTTATTGTCGTTTGAATGATTCACTAATATTGAATTCAATAATTTTATTCGGCATTTTATTCATTTTATTTATCACTATTAGTTTGGTTGCTGATAATTTGTATGTTTGGTATAATTTTGTGTTAATTTTAACCTCAATTTTTTTCATTTATTAATAGCCTTTGTCCATCATTATTAACCATATCAAATACATTAAAACTTCCGAATAATATTGCTGGTGTTACATTGTTAGCATTTGGTAATGGAGCACCGGATATATTTGCATCGATAGGTGGTATTAGTCATGCGAAACCACATTTAATTTTTGCCAGTCTATTTGGTGCTGGTACATTTGTCACAACTATTGTTATCGGTTGTATCATATTGAGTGGTGAATTTACAATGAATAAACGACCATTAGTTCGTGATATTATATTCTATATTGGTGCTACGTTTCTGACATGGGTATTTATTTATGGAAGAACATTTAAAATTGGAAATTCTATCGGTAAGTTTTGATGAAAAACTTTATGGAAATTTGTTTTTTTCTTTCAATTAACAAAAAACTTTTATTCATTCAATTAGCTTTGATTTGCTATTATCTTGTCTACATATTGACCATTTTTGCATGTCGTTATATTTATTTACAAATTCGACAAACAAAACGACAACGACGACAACAACAACTACAACAACAAACACTTTTGGATAGTGAATTACCATTAACGGAAATTCGTGTGTCAATAAGCAGTAATGTTGATAATCATCAAATTTCATCCACAACTTCATTTATAATGAATTTAAATAGAAAAAATTCACTTTCATCATCAAATTCAAATTTAAATCAAGATGATTTATCGGAAGATGAAATAATTTTGCCCAGATTCTTTCGTAATGGAAGTATAATGCGTAGTACAAATAGTCGTAGAAAATCTGAATCAAAACATTTTGCACATCATCATTGGTCGAATACAATTTATAGTGTTTCCAAAGCATTAGAAACAGATGAAGATGATTTTGATTCACAAACATATTTGAATCAAAACGAACGTGAAGATTATAATGATAATTCGACAAAATATTTAGCACAATTTAGTATAAATGAAATGATGAGCGAAACAAAGAATTTTCTTCTTCATATTTGTCCTATTGATATGTTAGAATGGAAAGAATATCCATTTTATAAAAAACTTTTAGAATTAATCAAAGCTGGACCATATTTTCTTCTTATTCTTTGCATACCGGTAGTCGATCTGGAATCTGTCAATGATGATTGGTGTCGTTTATTATTCTGTATAAACATTGTGATTGCACCGCAAATTGTTATTTTTCTTAAACAAGGTAAACTTTTTTTAAGGAAATTATTTTGATGATCCAATTATTAATTCCATTATCAAATTAATTACCAACCAGTTGAATATGATATCAACGATCAATTTCCTTTATGGGCATTATTACTTATCATATCATTCGTATTGATTATATTATTATTTTTAACTACGGATAAAAATCGATCACCATTTTATCATCGTGTATTTGCATTAATCGGTTTTATTGTTTCGATTATATTTATTCAAACGATTGCAAATGAAATTATAAACATTTTGAAAACATTTGCCTTATTATTTAATTTATCTGATTCGATTCTTGGCCTTACGATATTGGCATGGGGTAACAGTTGTGGAGGTTAGATCGATTTATATTAAAGGTTTTTTAAGATTTATTATTTCAATAAAATTTCTCCTATAGATTTAATATCAAATCTATCAATGGCACGTCATGGTTATCATAGTATGGCTATTGCAGCTTGTTTTGGTGGACCATTATTTAGTAAGTTTTTTTTTGAATTGTATTAAATTTTACAAATTGATCAAATTTTTTCATCATCCATATCATCAGATCTTTTGATTGGTTTAGGCATTCCATATCTAATGTTATTTATTAAGAATGATAATTTTTCTAATACAATTAATGTAAGTTTGCAATCCTGTAATTGATAAATTAATAAAACAACAACAACAATCCATTTCACTTCATTTGAATTGTATTTAGATTCATTATAATCATATGATAACCTTACCATATGCAACATTAACAGCAAGTTTGGCCATATCATTATTGATATTTGTGTTGGGAAATTTTCGTTCACATCGTTTACATGGTTATATATTGATTACGATCTATATGATCTATATAATTTTGGCATTTTTAATGGAATTTCATGTTATTTGAACAATCATCTAATCATTTTTATAAATTCATTTGTAATATAATTATTTAAAATCTCTTGTTAACGTGATCAAAATCAAGACCACAACATTCATCAACACTATAAATAAATTTAAGAAATTTTTTCATTGAATAAGTTTTTATTTAATGGATTTTTTTTGTTGGGCACCGGATAAGATTGAATGAGAGAAGGAGAAAAGAAGGGAGAAAGTTGGACAAAATAAAAATTAAGAACAGATTCTTTGAGAAAAATAGAAAGCTTTGAACCAAAATAATAATAATAATAATAATTTGGAATCCCTTTGTTTGCTCTTCTTCATTCATTTGGGATACCGGATTGGCAGGATCGAAATAAAATTTAGGTAACAATCTTGGCAGTTGATCGGAAAAAATTTTATCGATTTCTAATTAATTTTCATTCGACATTGATCTTGTTAATGATGATGAATGGATCAGGATTTAATAGCTTGATCGTGATTCATGGTATTGTTCTTGTCGGTTACCAACCATACCAGCTCGGTTATCGAAATTGGCACGGAATGAACCAGCATCACCTTCCCATCGGCCACCGAATGATGATTGTGATGGAGCAGCTGAAGATGATGATGATGATGATGATGATGACAAATATCGGCTAGCATCATAACCATAACCCAATTTAGCTGGTTCATATGATGATTGAACATATGTGATTGGTTGAGCTGAATAACCTGAGCCCATAATTCCGTAGGAACTTGGAGCGATGTATTTTTCTTCATAACCAACAGCGATTGGTTGAGCAGCAATTGGCTGAGCAACGGCAACAGTAGCTACTTGTTGTGGAACGGCAACTGCGGCAACTGGTTGTGCAACGGCAACAGTGGATACTGGTTGTGCAACGGCAACAGTTGATACTGGCTGTGCAACGGCCATTTGAGCTTGTTCATGATGAACCGAAACGGTTTGGGGATGTTCCATGACATGATAGTTTTGTCGTTGATCTATTCATAAAAACGAATATAAAATAAGAGTATAAAAAAGTGAGAATGATAAAAACAAGCAAAAAATTTACCTTCTGATTTTGAAACAATAGTGTGAATTGCTTCAACAACTGGGCTGATTTCTTTGGTAATTTGACGATATGGAGTAATTACTTCATGAACTTCTTGGATGATTGGTTTTTCGATTTTATGGATCAATCGAGCAACATCTTCTTTGGATTCTTCAACTTGAACTTCGGGTGATTGACTTTTTTCGTGTGATTGTGTAAGAAGAATACCGGAACTTCCAGTTTTGAAATGAAGATGCAATGCAGTTTCGGATGGTTCGACTTCGACAACTTGTGGTTGAACTTTATTGTAATTGGTTGGCATGCTTTTGTATTCAACAGTGTTTGGTACACGGTAAACAGCAGCTTTAACAACTTCGGATTGAGATTCTGGTCTACGTTCACTCATAAATTCAACCGATGGAATGGCGGCACCCAATCGAACATTGTCCATACTTTGAACAACTGGTTGGGCAATGTAAGCAGTGGTGATTGGTTGCAAAGCATAACCAGCATTACCATAACCATAGCTATATGATGGAAGGATACCAGAATATCCGAAATTTCCCCCTAAACCATGATAACCGCCCAAGCCGCCATATCGTCGACCATAGTACATTCGGTTACCACCAAGACCATAGCCATAACCGGCACCATAACTTCGGACACCATAACCATACATAGCGGGGCCATAATAGTGACCACCAAGGCCATAACCATAACCAGAACGATCACTGGAACCAAATCCTCGGGCACCATAACCATACACGCCGGAACCATAATGGTGACCACCATAGCCATAACCAAGACCAGAACGATCACTGGAACCAAAACCTCGGCCACCATAACCATACGAACCCATGCCGTAAAATTGACCACTCATCATTTTTTTCGATCTTTCCTGTATGCTTTCTTCAGCAAAGCAGGCGCCCAAAACGGCGACTAAAACGACAAACTTTAAATAAAATAAAGAATAAAAACATTACAAAATGAAATTTTTACAAATGAAAAATTCATCAACTAAAACAAACAAACCTTAAGCATGGTTAATAGAGTATTTGTTTAATAAAAATTTTCAAGAAATATTCAATTCAAACTTGAAGTTCAAGAAAATGATGATTCGAAATGGTAAAAAACATTGGTCTTTTATAATAAAAATCCAGACCCATTCAAAATAACCAAAATCATTTTAGTCCATCACAATCAACAGAATCAGTTGAAAAATGATTAAGAATAAAGTGATACTTTCATTTGGACAAATATAAAAAAAAACTTGTTGTCCACTCCTTTCATCAAAGAATATTGAATCCATAAAAGAAAAGAAAAAAAAACAAGTATTGAAAAACGAGACCATTTTTTTTTCTTTTTTGTTATTGATAAATGATAAAATCATAAGAAAATTTTCCTTGATAATGATCATTTATTTACGCATAAAGATTCTGGCAACAACAACAACAACAACAACAATGATGACATTCAGTAATTCTTCAGTAGTGAGGGTTAAAAGTGGTTATAATCTTGTCAATCAAGTTCTACAATATTCTCTCATTACATCACACACACATTTATTGAATTGAACCATTCAAATTTTTTTTAAATGTTCTTGCTGTTGTCAAGGGCCACAGAAATCGTACTATTTTGAAAGAAAATAATTATCATTTGTAATATAAATGGACATTAATTTTATTTGTTTTTCTTTAAAAAAAACAAGATTTTAAAATGATATCTACTTTTTTCGTGGAAAATGAGGGGGTTTTGAATTTTGATCTTTTTTTGGATTATAAATAGGTTTGTACTTTTTTTTCAAATCTTTTTTTTTCATTGCGCAAAGATAAAGTTTGTCCTTGATCTTCGTTCATCATGATGATTAGCATCTAATCATGAACGTCATCGTTTTTTTTCTCGATTATAAGTAGGTTGATGAATTATTGGTTCTTAGATTTTTTTTATGTGTCAAACAGAAAAAAAACAAACAAAAAACAGAATCAAGGTGAAAGCCTTACGGGCAATTTTTTTCCACTCTTTCCCTTCGTTTATCTACAACAATGAACAAGAATGGGTTTTTTCTAGAAAAAATTTTGATTTCAGACTTTCAGATTCATTGATAATCTTTTCCATTGAAACAAAAACAAAATAACGATAACAAATTTATTATGTAATAATCTCATATTTCAAACATCCAATACAGATCATTATTATTATTATTACAGATCAAATATTGACAAACAGAAAAAAAACTGATACGTGTCTGTTTAAAAAAAAATTCAATTAATTCTTATCATGACTTCTTTTTTAAATGAAAAAAATTTCAGATTTTTCAATTAATTTTTCGAAAGATGAACATTTGAAAATTGATCGATTTTTTTCATTATTTTTTCGATTAAAAAAAATCGACAATCATCAAATCAAAATTCCGAATCTATATATTTTCTGAACATAAAAATGTTCTTGTTTTTCTTTTCTCAGAAAAAAAACGAAGCATTGGCAACAAGAATGATTTTGCTCAGTATCAAAGACCTTGAATTTTTTTTCTATTCAACTAATCAAAAAAAATAAAAAAAATAAACCAAATATTTTATCATCAATAAGGTACACATCATCATCATCAAATTATTAAGTCATTTTTTTCTCTTACTATTTTTTCCAATATAGCAATATTATTTGATATATGAGATTGTTCCATTTGGAACAACATACAAACACAGACACAGAATCCAATACTGGGACCAAAAATGTATGGTCTAGTTCAAGGTTAAATTTTTTTCTAGTAGTGGTTTCAGGAACAAAACTATTATGATAATGATGGAATAAAAATCATTTTATTCGTATTCTGTGTGTATAGCATCAATTGTCTGTATAGATCTAAAAATAAAAGAAAAGAAAAGGAAGGTTCTTCTTCCTTTTGAAAAAAATTGATGTTTGTATTGTAGACAAATAAATATTGTACGAATTTCATTCAATCTTTCATATGATGCACACATGTTTGTTGGTTTGGTTTGGTTTGTTTGTCGTGATATCGGTTTTAGTTATTAGTTAGAAACAGAAATCAACGGTTGATTGTTTATATTTGTGAACATTTAATGAATTTATTATCATTTCAATCCCAAAATATTGATTGTGTTTTTATCATCATTTATTGTCAATAAAAAAAAAAGATCTAATACATTCGATATTTTGAGAATTTATTTTTCAGATGTCTTTAAAACATTCATTGATCGAATTATCGATTTGTTTTATCGATTCTTTAAAAAATATTTCTTGTTTTTTTGCCTACTTCTTGTCTAATTTAATGCCAATATGAATGAAAAATTATTTTTTTTCACAATAAATTGTTAAAAAAGGCCTCAATTGCTTTTTCTTTTTCTTTTTTTTTCGTACATTTTGTTTCATTCGTTCATTTCGAATTGAATTGTACTTGAAAAACATAGCATTTTATTGAAATCAATTGATTCAATAATAATAATAATAATACAAACAAACATTGCAAACAAATTTTCTTATACATTCAACCAATCAATCAATCAATTTGCATGATTTTATATTTCAATGCCATTCAATATGATTATGAAAAAAATATACCAGATACTTTGTATTTGTGAGTAATTTCCCTTGTTTATCGTTATTTCGTCATTTCTGTTTTCGTTTTTCTGCGAAACGTTTCGACCAAATTGTTTGTTTGTTGAGAACGATTCCAAATCGAATTGAAATTTTTTGTTGTTAATGTTGTTTTTAGTAAAATGGCAACCACAATTATGAATCTTGATGATAGTGATCATCATAATGATGATCATCTTAATGATTTAGATTTTAAATTAACAATTCGTCCAATGAAATTTGATGAAATTGAATCCGCTGTAATGATATTTTCTCGTGCAAATCTTAATGATTCATTGAATGTTGTACAAAGTTATTATCAATCAGATCCATCCGGTTTTTTTGTTGCAATCGATGAAAATGAAGACAAAGTAATTGGTTCATGTGCATCGCCAATGACTACACATGGAACACGTATTCTTGGACTATATTGTGTGGAAAAAGAATATCGAAATTTTGGAATTGGAAAAAAATTATTTTCAAAATGTTTAACAACTTTCAGCAATGATAATTTCGGTCTTTGCGCTGTACCAAGTAAATTCAAAATCTATAAAGATCGTGCTGGTTTTTGTCAAATCGAAGGTCGATCGATTGTTATAATCGAAGGTAAATCACCAAACATACAATCATTACGTACGGCTGAAAAACTTGATCAAAAATATCGTTTGGTTGAATTAATGGCCGAAAATATTGATTATCATGAATCATTGATTGAAAAAATAATCGAATTTGATAAAAATGTTCAATTAGACAATCGTTCAACATTATTACGTTATATGTTTGCCAAAACGACGACAATCACATTAGCCGTATTGGATACATCGAATAATGATAGTAAAGTTGTTGGTTATGGTTGTATACAATTAGATCCAAGTATGTATTGCAATAATATTGATTTCTGTTCGAATTGATTATAAATAAAATTTTAAAAAATTAAAAACAAAAATTTTTACCCCTTATTTTAAAGTTGGTCGATCAATGCCTGGACCATTATACGCTATCGATCCATTAATTGGTGAAGTATTATTAGCCGAATTAATACGTTCGGATGGTCGTTTTTCATCCAACGATCAGCTTGCCTATTTTACTACAGATAATTCACCCGAAACAATTCGTTGGTCAAAAGAATTACTTGGTCTACAAGAATCATGTCGTTGTGAAAAATTATTTACAAAATTTATTCCACCATTCAATTATGATTATCTTTATTGTTGCCATTCACCTGATTTTGGCTGTTAAATGTCAACCAAAAATATCCTTACTATCATTTCAATTATTAGAAGCTATTCACATTCATTAACAATCATTTTTCTTTTTTTTTGGCAAATAATAATTTGACATTTCCTTTAACAAATCAATCACATAAAATTTAAATTTCTTTTTCATTTATTTTTGTTGAAATTCTATTTTAAATGCTAATTTAATATAAATGTCATAATAATAATAATAAAAGATTCAGACATTTTTTGTTGTCATGATTGAAAAATTTTATCCTACACTGAGATATAATGTCAAAACCATGAATGTTGAATTGATTGGAATTTTTTTGTTGTTGTTGAAAAAAAACATCATTCCATTTTTAACACGTCGACAATTCTTTCATTGAAAAAAAAATAATATTGTACATTATTGATAAACAAGTTTATTTACTGCTTGTCTCGTTAATATGATGATGACTTTGGAGCAATGTCATTGTGAATGATTTTTGCAACAACAGCAAGGATGTTTTTTTTTTCATTTTGCCAAGATTATTATCTGATTTTGAAAATTGAAAAAAATAAAGTGGATTGATTTTTTGTTTGTTGAATTAATTGATGTGACTTCATAATCGTTAATCAAACTTTTTCTAAGCGTTAAATATCAATTATTATCCTTTATTGAATCTGTTCAAAACAAAATGGATTTTATTATCAACTTTTTCAAACAATAATTGATTTTTAATCAACGAATTTCGGTGATTATCAATTTGAAAGAGTAAAAAAAAAGAAAAAAAATTCAAAATTTTATTCAATTTTTTCGCCAATTTCTGCACTGTCCTGAAAATATTTGAATAATTTCAATAATTGAAAAAATATTGATCGATCGATCGATTGATCAATTTGTTTCGATTGTCAATGTCATGATGAAGATTGTTTATTTTTTACGATGATGTTTGATGATGATAAATGCCATCATTCGATTGTTGTTGATAATATTCATTATTATTATCTATTCGTTGTTGTACAGGCCATCGATTAGCAGCGGATGAATATTGAAATTGTTGTGGATTATAATTCAATTGATGTCCACGACCAGTTATATAATCCGGATGACCGGGTTCTAATTCCGAACTTTCATCTACATTTGCATTATTTTCGGATAATTCTAATCGTCGGAAATTTTGATTACTTGGTGTTCCATAAATTGGTTGATAATTATCTGTTTCTCTTAGTTGCTGTCCAGCATTTTGTTGATGTTGTTGATATGTTTCTCCCGGTTGACGTAATGGTTGTCCGATTTGATTCCGATATTCTTTCGGTGGTTCATAAGTGTTTGATTGTCGAAGTGGTTGCCCAACTTGTAAAATAGGTTGCTGTTGTTGTTGTTGTGGTTGTCCATACAAATCGGATTCCGGAAAATCTGATGGATAAGCAACATTATCGATTGGTTCAAAAACAGCTTGCCGTAATGGCTGGCCTAAATTTTTATTTTTATGATTAATAACCAAATTGATTGGTTTTGATTGCGAAACTGGTATTGGATGACTCGGTTGGGAACCAGTAGATGGCGATGCTTCTGGAATCGGCTCAATCGTAACGGTAACAGGTCCACCACCTTGACCACCAGATTGATTTCTAACAACAGGAAGTGTATGTGTTTGACCGGGACGTATACGTTCATAATCAGATGATTGAATATCATTTGAATAATACAATGGTGATCGCATCAAATGATCAATGGGAAATGGATGCATATATGGTGGTACATGAAAATAACGAATTGGTTGTGCTAATGGTATCTGATAGAATCGATCTTCTCCAACATTATTACCACTATCGATACGTTGTTGAGCGATAGGTACAGCTATCATTGTTTGTTTGTCATCTGATTGTTTTTGTTCAACCATTGATTGATCATTACGTGTAATCGTATATTTGAATTCTTTTGGCGGTTTATAATCGGTTACGAATACTGGCGTATGAATTCGTGTTTGTGTAATAATTGGCTGTTCTTGTGTCACTTGATAATTATCTCCAACAGTTTTGTTATTCGCTGATTCGCTGATAGAATTATAATCAACATTCATTGTTGGTCGCTGGGTATTGCCTGTTGAACCAATACGAATTACTGGACTTACAATTTTCAATAAAGGTATCATTATTAAATAATTCATACGTTGTGGTATTGGTGGTAAATAACGTATCTGATCGGTAAGATATGTTGTTGGCATTGGTCGAATTTCACGAATAAATGATTGCCCTGCATTCTGTTGTTTTGGAAGTATAAAACGTTGTTGTTGTTGATGTTCATTCGAATTAACGATTTCATATCTTTGTTGTGGAATTTCAACCTGTTGAAATCGATTAGTTGTTGGAATATGTTGTGATTGTAATGGACCACCTGGTCTAGGAATCTGTACAAAATAATTTTGAATTGGTGGGCGACCAGCTTCTGGCACTGGTCGATATCCATTACGATGAAATATTACCGGTGTTCCAACAGGAATCTCAGTGGCTGGAATAATTTGTTGTTGTGAAACTAGAATATTGAATTTGAAAAAAAATCATAAATATAATTACTTTTATTAAATGATTTTTTAAAAAAACCTGGATTGAAAATTGGATTAGGAATTGGTTGAAATCGTTGAATATATCGAATCCATTCGATTTGTCGTTGATCTGGATGTTCACCATTAAAACTACGACTCGATGATTCGGGTTGATTTTGCTGGTTTGGTTGTGTATCATTTATATCATAGTAAGCGATTTCAGGTACCGGAGCCGGAATTGGTGAAGAATTTAATTCTGAACCATGTGTTTGTGATACATTACCAGTAAACGAAGATGATGGTTGTGGTAGGCCATAAAAATTATTATCATTTGATCCTGTAAACGTGGATTGTTGAGAATCATCAGAATCTTCTCGTTGCTGTTGTTGATAATCATTATGATGTGTCGAATATTCTAATGGTCGAATTCGATCTGTTGATGATGATGATTCCAATGTTTCACCTTTATTGATAATAATCGGACGTGGACGAACAATCATCAAGTCATTATTATTATTGTTGTTGTTTTGTACATTGTAATCCATATATGTTTTTGGATTCGGCTGGCTAGGCATACGAAGACGATAACCAAATTCAGGTTGTTGATCGGATGTTGGTTGATCTGATACTCGAAATGAAGCCATTGCGCCTGAAATTTTTTTAAAAATTTAAAAATTTTGTATTGCCGATTTTTTAAAATTTACTTACGTTGTCGATGAAAAAAAACTGGCGATGATGGTCCATCATTATTTTGATTATCACTGATTGATTTAATACCTTGTGCATCACAACCAGCAATAATGATCACCGTAAAAATCCAAATCACCAAAATCGGTATTGATATCAATTGTTTCATTTTGTCAGAAGAAAAATCATTCAAAAATACTTCTGAACCAAAGAAAAAAACAAAAACAAAATCAAGGTAAAAAAAATTATTTGGCACAAAAAAATATACACTCGTTACTCGTCATCCAAACCAAACCGACAAATGAATTCAAAAGAAAAATTTAACAAGAATCTTCGTTACTAAGTTGATCGATTGAATAAATTATGGACAATGTAAGACAACGATAACAACAACAACAACCACACTATAAAAAAAATGCGTGTGCGTCAAAACCATAAAGAAAAAATCAATTTAAGAATCGTTTTGTACATTCTATGAACGGATGGATGGATGGATGATAACTTGTTTTTTTGTTTGTTTTTCATTTGCAATCACTAAGATGATAATTGAAAAAAAAGAAAGAAAAAAGATGAAAAAAGAATGATATGATTTTTATTACATAAAAAAAATAATGATAATAATTTAAACGAATTTGAGGGAATCTCATTCGAGAAAAAAAAATTGTCACCATTATCATCGTATCATATCATTTTACCATTCGTTTATTCATTTCAGTCAATATGATAATCTTTTATTATTTATCTGTCTGTTTTTTTTTATTTGTAGGATTCGTGTTGATTCATGAACCATTCAATTTTGTCAATGTTGATGATGATGATGAACAATTATGATTCAATGTGGATTCAACCGAATTGTACATGTATTGTCCATGAACAAGCCAATCTATTCTGAGCCATTTTGAATTTTTTTTTATTTAAAATTCAGTTGTTTTCCCTTTTGTATTTGCAAGGAGCCTGTTTCATTTTTTTCTACGAAATATAATTTATGTGAAGAACAACTTGAAACAATTTTATTTCATTTTTCCTGCAACAAACAAAAACAACAACAAAAAAATCATTGAAACAGTGAACATCGAAAAAACGTGTTAATGATAATGATGTGATCATTATTTATCATCATCAGGTGCAAAACACATAGAATTGAAAGTGAAAGTGATAAAGAGAAGAGAGAAACAGAAGGAAAAAATTTTTTTATGAGAGGATATGATGTTTGCAAAAAAAATGAATAATTTTTGTTTCCATTGTTTTCAAAGATATTTTTCTTTGACGGGATAAGAATTTCAATTCAATTTTTATTGTTGGTAACAATATTCAACAAAGACCATACATGGTGATGAAAAAAATTGAAGAATAATCATAACTAGTTTTTGGACCACTAGGACAGTAAATCCCTTTAGTTTTTTTCGCTACTTTTTTTTAATATCAAACATTTTTATTCCAAAAATTTTTCTGTTTTTTTTTGATCTAAAATCTTTTGATTTAAATTAAATTTTGTTTAAAACAAATGAAACATCAATCATCATCATCATCATCATTGATCATGATGATAATTAAAGTTATGAAAAAATAATTTTTATGATTAGAATTGGCTTGATTATAGCAGCCAAGAAAATTTGAAGGACGTTTTTTTTGTTTTGTCTTTTTAATTCGTAGGTGGATTGTCGTTTTTTTTTGTTTTACATTGTCTTGGAAGTGAGAAGATGAAGAGGAAAAGAAATAGAAATAGAAATAGAAATAGAAAAAGAAAAAGAAAAAAGAAAAAAGAAAAAAGCTAGAATATTCGGAAATTTCGATTACCGAATTTATCCATATCGATTGAGATCATATTGATAATGACACTGGTAAGACAAGAATTCTACGAAAAAAAAACATTGACATTGATCATAAATGTCTGTCTGTGCGTGCATGCTACAATGATTCAAACAAATTTTATTTTTTCCAAAGAAGAAGAAGAAAACAAAAAATGAATTTATCAATTTTAATGAATCTAAATGTGTTTTTCGCGTTTTTTCTTTCTTTCTTGTGTTTTTGCTGTCCATAATTCATATCATAATGATCAGTTGTTTTTGGATGATTGTGTTCACCACATTATCAAAACGAATCAATTTTGTTAGGAAACAACAACAAATTAAACTGGAAATTTATACAAAACAAAATAAAAAAGCATTTCACAATCATGAATATAAACATGGAAATTTTTCAACGAGAAAAAAAAACATTTTTCATCAGTTTTTTTTTCTTATTTCATAAGTGACAAATCACAATCCAAATCGGATTGATTGATTTATCGGATTCGAATAATCAAATTTTGAGAAATATCGAACACATTCGATTGAAATATAGTTTTATTTTGCATTCATTCATTCAATTCCTTATATGGATACAATCATCAAAAAAAAACATTTTTCTCGAAAACAGATAACCCATGTTAAAAGTTGTTTTTTTAATATAAATATTTTGTATTCCAATGTTGTTTCAGTTGGTTGGATGGTCAGATTGTTATTGAGAAAATCCGGTTTTTTTCGAATCAAAAAGAAAATTATCACCAACAATCACGACTATAATAACATTAAAACAATTAGAATTGTTTTAATTTTAATGAATTTCAATTAGCTAATTATGGAATTTTCTTTTGTTTTAATTAAATTATTTTTTTGTCGTTGTTAATTTTGATTGAAAATATAATGAATAAAAATAGTATATATTTTAGAAAAATTGAAATAATCGTTGAAGAAGTAGAAAAAAGAAAAGAAAAAAAATGTCCGAAAAAATCAATTCAAATCCAAATCAAATGAAATGTTATGATGAACGATTAGATTTGATCAGTGTTAATCCATTTGTTAATCATCATCGTAAAACTGGTTGGATACGTCTTTATACCTATACAATTGGATTATTTTTATTTGTTATACGTTTTCCACCATTTGTTTTATTTGTATTAATGGCAACATTAGTGGCAAAAATAACATTAATAATGATATCAATTGGAAAATTTTTTCGATTAAAAACTGAATTTTTACGTACGATTGGCCGAAATGTTTCAATATTTATACTACGTACGGGATTATTTTTTGCCGGATTTTATTGGATACGTATGGTTGATCAACGACCAACAGATCGTCGTCATACATTAGCACCGATCATATGTGCAGCACCACATTCATCATTTTTTGATATTTTATTGATATTAAAATTAGAAAATCCAACATTTGTATCACGTAAAGAAAATATACATACACCATTGATTGGTAATATTTTACGTCTTTATAATGGTATATATGTTGATCGTCATGATAAAAATTCACGTATAGCAACAATACAAGCAATTATGGAACGAACAAGTAAACATGCTGAACATGTTTTAGTATTTCCCGAAGGTACAACCGCTAATCGTAAAGCATTATTACAATTTAAATTGGGTGCATTTTTACCACGATTACCAATACAACCGGTATTGATACGTTATGAAACTTGTTGCGGTATACATGATCCAATTACATGGACATGGGAAGGACCGGGTGTATTGAAAATATTTTTCTATACAATGTCTTGTTTATCAATTGATTGTGAAATAACTATAATGGATGAATATCGACCTAATAGTTTAGAATTACAAGATCCGAAAAAATTTGCACAAAATGTTGCACAAAAAATGTGTATCGAATTAGGTATACCACAATCATATTATTCATATGATGATGTACCATTAATGCATGTAGCTAAACAATTTGGTTTATTTCGTTCACCAATCTGTATTATGATGTTAAAAATTGCGGAAAAAATTCGTTCAACCATATTGAATAAAACTGAAAAATTTGATGATGAAACCGATCCAAACAGCCCTAAAACACCGACACCGACAACGCCAACGGCAACTACCACCACCACCCCAAAATCAAATGATGCAAACAATGGTACTGGTACTGTAACTGATTGCCAAAATCAAAAATCAAAATCTAGTCCAAAAACAAACAATTCTAATACTGCTGATTCTAATGTAAAGGATGGCCAAAATTCTAGTCAAAAACCAAAAAAAGATGATCTTGAATATTTAACTACAGGCTATTCCGAAGAATCAGTAATTGAATCATATAAACCGATAAGTATTGGACAATCACAATCATCTTCATCATCATCTGAATTAGCAGAATTACAGGCAATGTCAATGTTGGCCACAGATAATGTTGATGATTCGAATGAATTTCAATATCTACCAATCAGTAAAGTAAAAAGAAAATTATTTCGATCCGAATCATTTACATTCACTACTATTGATGATGATAATCGTTTATTATATGAAATATTTTCACGTCTTATTGAACATTGTATAACTAAAATGGAAAAACATTTTCATTATCGACCAATAAAATCAAGCAAAGAAATTCCCGTTTTGTTGAAATTATTTGAATTCATTCCAATTGATTCAACATTACGAACTTTGAATACAATATTTATGGATCTGGTAAAAATGTTACAAATGACAGTTTCGATACCAATAACAACAATACATTTATTAATTATATTACATTTATGTGATATACGTGAAAAAGATCTATGGGAACGAATACGTATTGTTATTCGTTTGTTTAATCAAATGCATCCAAAAACAACAAATGAAACAAACAATATGGAACCATATTTAACAATGAATGAATTTCAAACATTTTTATGGTATTCATTAGGTTTGAATGAATTTAATAATCAATATTTTTTACAACATCATTTTGATTATCGTTATATACGAGAAAATCTTTGCCGGTTATTTTTTCGTGCTGTCAATGAAAATGCACCGCAATTAATTCCAAAACAACTATCGATACTGAAACAAATACAAGATAAACAAGCACAAGAATAAATTTAATTTTTGTTTTAATATGAATTTCAAATCAAAAATAAAAGATGGTGCTAGTAATATCATTAAAAAAAATTCAATTTAATTTTTATTTCCTCCGCATAATCACAATGAATATTTTTTGTTCAGAAATAATTTGCTAGTATCATTCTGATTGGAAATATAATGGCAAACATGCAAGGTATGATCATCATAAATAAGTAAACGAAAAAATGAATCAATCTAAAAATGATGTTGATTTTTCGTTGTCGATGAATTGCTTGTCTAACTGTTGAATCATCTTCATTCAATAGATATCGTCGTGTGCCGATCCAAATCGATTTCGAATACTCATTCCAATCTATTGTCGATACATCCGATGGAAATTGTAATTGATCTTCAATCGATAATGTTCGATATATTTGATCATAATGATTATTTTTAAATAGCCATTCATTATTGAGAAAATGATGGTAAACATCACAATATTTTTGGATTCGTTTCATTGTTTTAACCATATATCGCTTCTGACCGATGACGATTAGTAGAAAATCAAAAATATAGGCGAATAGAAAATGAAAAAAGAAAAGTCGAAAATAATGGTTTATTCTACCGATAAAATTAGTTAAATTGAATCTTTGCTTATACGTTGGTCGTAACATTCTAACTGATGGCACCGAAGACGCGTTATCGAATACCGAGTAAATTATCTTTCTCCAGGTAACTGGATTTTTTGCTCCCGAAGTAATGTTTATAACAATTTTTTGTTCTTCGGATGGCATTCTTGAATGATATCCAATTACAATCAATGAATTTGCAACAAAATCCACTGGAATTAAATCGGTCAATTTATCATAATCCACTTTGGGAGGAATGATTATGGATATTATTTATGATATAAATGATATTCATCAATATTAAGAAGTTATATTATATAAATTATAAATTGATATTTACCGGAAGCTGTTTGAGCAATGCCTAAACTTCCCAATAGCAACAGTCCAGAAATTCCATTAAGACTATCACACCAGCCTTTTGTTGGTTCATTATATGCATAAGATACTATTGATGGTCGGCAAATTATAACCGGCAGATCAGAATATTTTTTCTCTATCAAACATTCAGTCATTGCTTTGGAGGCCGTATATGGATTCGGTCTACCATAAAGTATTGGATCACCTTTGATTGGGCTTTTATCATTATCTTTTTCAATGATTTGATCGATTATTTTGCAAACATCTTGATCCAACGAATAAACTTTTTCTTCAATAACTGATCGGTCACAATTGGAATATGCGGTCGAGACGTAAATTATGACCTGAATAAATACGAACAAAGATTTTCAATGAAGTTTTACCTTCAAGCTGAATCCAAAACAATTCATTCAATTACCTGAAGTTGTTTTAATTTCCGTCCCAATTGCATAATAGATTCGGTGCCAAAAACATTTTGTTGAACAAAATATTTCATTGGACCTTCAAAAGAAATTGTCGCAGCTAAATGAAATATGATGGATACATTTTCAATGAGTTTTTGACGATCCTGTTCGGAAAGACCTAAATTCGGCATTGTCATATCACCCGATAGGGCAACAAGTTTACTAAAATCTATATCTTTTGAAGTAGGCAAATTAAACAATTTTGATTCCAATATTTGTTGTTTTAATCGTTGTTCGGAATCGAATTGTTGTCCATTTTGATTTGTTGGTCGAATCAACAAATAAATATGGCCAATATTTGGACAGGAACGAAGTAATTTTTCAATCAAAACTTTACCAATAAAACCACTACCACCGGTAATTAAAACGGAACGATTATTATAAAATTCACTGATCGAAATCGTCATTATGCTTCTATGATTATGAATGATTTGAAATGAAAAAAACCTGTAGTTGTTTGAATGGATCAAATTGAAAATTTTTTCATTTATATATCGTTCTCAAGTCAAATCATTATCATGACTGGATCATCATAAAGATTTGTTATCGATGCTCAGCTGAACATGTGATAAAATAGATAAATAATTTTGCCATGTTTTTTATCAATGAAAAGTTCTGTAAAAATTTTCGATAATTAAAAAGGAAATATAACAGATAACAGTTTTTCTTACATTTATGTACGTCATGAGTTTGACTATGGTTGAATTCTAATATTCACTTTGTATTATCACTAAAATTAATCTAATTTATGCTTTCAATGTAAAATTTTTTGAATGAATTGAAAGCTTAAAGAGTTAAAAATTGAAAATGAAATTGATGATTACTGGGAATAATACAAATAAAAAGATGGTGCTAGTAATATCATTTTAAAATTGTTTTTATTAAATTCCAATTCAATTTGCATCAGAATGAATATTTTTTGTTCAGAAATAATTTGCTAGTATCATTCTGATTGGAAATATAATGGCAAACATGCAAGGTATGATCATCATAAATAAGTAAACGAAAAAATGAATTAATCCAAAAATGATGTTGATTTTTCGTTGTCGATAAATTGCTTGTTTAATAGTTGAATCATCTTCATTTAATAGATATCGTCGTGTACCGATCCAAATCGTGTTTGAATATTCATTCCAATCGATTGTTGATACATCCGATGGAAATCGTAATTGATCATCAACCGATAATGTTCGATATATTTGATCATAATGATTATGTTTAAATAGCCATTCATTATTGAGAAAATGATGGTAAACATCACAATATTTTTGGATTCGTTTCATTGTTTTAACCATATATCGTTTCTGACCGATGACGATTAGTAGAAAATCAAAAATATAAGCAAAAAGAAAATGAAAAAAGAATGAACGAAAATAATGGTGCATTCGACCGATGACAGTTGAATTGATTCTTAGCTTATTCGTTGGTCGTACCATTCTTATTGATGGCGTCGAAGATACTTTATCAGATACCGAGTTAACTATTTTTTTCCAAGTAACTGGATTTTTTGCTCCCGATGTAATATTTATGACATTTTTCTTTTCTGTGGATGGCATTCTTGAATGATATCCAATTACAATCAATGAATTTGCAACAAAATCTACTGGAATTAAATCGGTCAATTTATCATAATCCACTTTGGGAGGAATGATTATGGATATTATTTATGATATAAATGATATTCATCAATATTAAGAAGTTATATTATATAAATTATAAATTGATATTTACCGGAAGCTGTTTGAGCAATGCCTAAACTTCCCAGTAGTATCAGTCCAGAAATTCCATTAAGACTATCACACCAGCCTCTTGTTGGTTCATTATATGCATAAGATACTATTGATGGTCGACAAATTACAACCGGTAGATCAGAATATTTTTTCTCTATCAGACATTCGGTCAAAGCTTTGGAAACCGTATAGGGATTCGGTCTACCATAAAGTATTGGATCACCTTTGATTGGGTTTTTATCATCATCTTTTTCAATGATTTGATCGATTATTTTGTTAACATCTTGTTTCAATGAATACACCTTTTCTTCAATAACTGATCGGTCACAATTGGAATATGCGGTCGAGACGTAGACTATAACCTATATAGGAATGAATTTTAACCTTCAAGTCAAATTCAAAACAATTCATTTAATTACCTGAAGTTGTTTTAATTCACGTCCCAATTGCAAAATTGATTCGGTGCCAAAAACATTTTGTTGAACAAAATGTTTCATTGGTCCTTTAAAAGAAACTGTCGCAGCTAAATGAAATATGATGGATACATTTTCAATGAGTTTTTGACGATCCTGTTCGGTAAGACCTAAATTCGGCATTGTCATATCACCCGAAATGGCGACAAGTTTACTAAAATCTAGATTTTTTGAAGTAGGCAAATTAAACAATTTTGAATTCAATATTTGTTGTTTTAATCGTTGTTCTGAATCGAGTTGTTTTCCATTACGATTTGTCGTTCGAATCAACAAATAAATATGGCCAATATTCGGACAAGAACGAAGTAATTTTTCAATCAAAACTTTACCAATAAAACCACTACCACCGGTAATTAAAACAGAACGATTGCTATAAAATTCACTGATCGAAATCGTCATTATGATTCAATGATTATGAATGATTTGAAATG